>NC_140081.1:37838874-38241374 GCF_964194135.1 Talpa europaea | reverse complement strand
TTCTTTTTAAAGTGCATTTTTTTCTGATATGAGTGTACTTGTGCCAGCTTTCTTTTCAAATCCATTTGCATGGACTATTCTTTTTCACCCTTCAATAATCTGTGAGAGGGCCTCCCCGGTGGCGCAGCGGTTGAGCGCTGGGTTGCGAGGCTGCCCGCGGCCTCTGCAGCACTGGTTCAATCCCCGGCTGCTCCCCAGCCACTGGAGGAGGGTCCCACATGGTGCGCAGACCTCTCCTGCCGCCCGCTGCTCCCCTCAGCAGTGTGCTTCGGTCCTTCTGCCTGCTCTGCTCCCCGCTCTGGCTCTGGTGAATTCTCTCACCCTCCCGCGCTTCTGACTGTACCCAGTGCTTGTATAAACAAAAACAAACAAACAAACCAGCAAACAAATAAATAAAGCATGCCTCTATAAAAAAAAAAAAAAAAATCTGTGAGAGTTCTTAGCTCTGAAGTCGGTATATTATATGAAATGTATAATTGTTTTTTTTTTGTATATAGGATGCCAAATTATTATTGTATATTGATATTGTACCCTGCTTACAGCTAAACTGACTATTGTTGCAGTTAGATTTTCCATAGTCTTGAGGGTAGTCAATGCCTATTATCATGTCATCTTCAAATAATGATAGTTTTATTTCTTCTTTCCAAATTTGGATCAATTTTATCTTGTCTAATTGCTCTACCTAAAACTTCCAATACTTCCAAACTTCCAATTGAATAGTAGTGGCAAAAGTGGACATCCTTGTCATGCATCATGTTATGTTGGAAAAGCTTTCAATTTTTCACCATTGAAAATGATGCTAGTTGTGGGCTTGCTACATATGGTTTTTATTATGCTAGTGATATTTCCATTTATCCCCAGGTTTTCATCATTAATGGATGGTAGATCTTATGAAGTGCTTTCTTGGCATATATTGATATGTTCAAACATTCTTATTTTTTATTTTGTTGATGTGATGAACAACATTGATTGGTTTTCAGATATTGAACCATTTTTCTGTCATTCATGTGAATTCTACTTTGTCATGGCATATGATCCTTTTTTAAAATATATTTTATTTTATACAAATCTTACATCATTTTTCATCTTTGTACAATGTATGCATTTTCATTTAGGTTATATTCCCTATACAATTGCACCCCCCTTATTTTGACTCTAGTTCTTCCTCTCCCCACCCCTCCCACCTCACCACCCCGCCCCTGCCCCGTAGTGTGTCTCTGGTTTATAGTTGCTTGTTGATTTTGATGATTACTTTGCATTGATAAGTCTTTTTCCTGGTCACTTATTTAGGTTTTCAAAATTCCTGCAATGAGTGAGACCATCCGGTATTTTTCTTTTTCTTTCTGACTTATATCGCTGAGCATGATCCCTTCTAGCTCCATCCATGTTGCTGCAAACTGCATGTGTTTATCTTTTTAGATTGCTGTGTAATATTCCATTGTGTATATGTACCACATCTTCTTGATCCAGTCATCTATTTTTGGGCATTTGGGTTGTTTTCATATCTTAGCTATTGTAAATAGTGATGCTATAAACATAGGTGTGCAGGTGCCCTTTGGAATTACTGTTTCTGCCATGATCGTATAGTGGTTAGTACTCTGCGTTGTGGAATTACTGTTTCTGTGTCCTTTGGGTAAATACCTAGGAGTGGAATTGCTGGATCATATGGAAGCTCTATGTTTAGTAGGTGAAGAAATCTCCACACAGCTCTCCATAGTGGTTGGACCAGTTTGCACTCCCACCAGCACTGCAGGAGAGTTCCTTTTTCTCCACAACCTCGCCAACATTTGTTGTTGCTTGTGTTTTTAATATGCACCATTCTCACTGGCGTAAGATGGTATCTCATTGTAGTTTTGATTTGCATTTCCCTGATTACAAGTGATGTTGAACATTTTTTCATATGCCTGTTGGCCATTTGCATTTCCTCTTCAGAGAAGTTTCTTTTTAGCTCTTCTGCAAATTTTTTGACTGGATTATTTTCTTTGTTTTTGTTGAGTCTCATCAGCTCTTTGTCGATCAGTCTTTTATCATTAGTGTGGTGTGCAAAAAAGTTCTCCCAGTTGGTGGTGTTTCTCTTTGTTTTGGTTATTGTCTCTTTTGCTGAGGAGAAGCTCTTTAATTTGATGTGGTCCCAGCTGTTTATCTTTGCCTTCACTATCACTGCTTTGGGTGATGTGTCTGTAAAGATGTCTTTGATGTGCATGTCATGCAGTGTTTCGCCTATATTTCCTTCTATATTTTATGGTTTCAGATCTTACATCTAGTTCTTTAATCCATTTTGAGTTGGTTTTTATAGATGGTGTGAGGTAAAAGTCGAGCTTCATTCTTTTGCATGTAGTGACCCAGTTTTCCCAGCACCATTTATTGAACAAACTTTCTTTGCTCCATTGCATATTCTTTACTCCTTTGTCAAAGATTAGTTGACCATAAACTTGTGGGTTTATTTTTGGATTTTCTATTCAGTTACATTGGTCTGTGTGTCTGTTCTTGTTTTGCAAGACAATGCAGTTTTGATTATTATGGCTTTGTTGTATAGTCTGAGTTTTGGGAGTGTGATTCCTCGATTCCCTTCTTTCTCTTTTTCAGAAGAGCTTTGGTTATTCGGGGTTTTTTGTGGCTCCATATGATTTTCATCAATATTTGTTCTATTTCTTTGAAGAATGTCATTGAAATTTTTACTGGAATAGCATTGAATCTGTAAATTGCTTTTGGTAGCATCGCCATTTTGATAATGTTAATTCTTCCAATCCATGAGCAGGGCTGTCTTTCTATTTCTTTGTGTCTTCTCCTATTTCTTTTAACAGTGTTTTATAATTTTCTTTATATAGGTCCTTTACCTCTTTTGTTAGGTTTATTCCCAAGTATTTTTTTTTCAGTAATAAAAGGGATGGTTTTCTTGAGTTCTTCAGATTTATTGTTTGTGTATAAAAATGCTATTGATTTTTGAGGGTTGATTTTGTATCCTACTATTTTACTAATGTGATTGATAAGTTTAACTAGTTTTTCTGTGGAGTTTTTGGGGTTCTTTATGTATATTATCATATAATCTGCAAATAGTGATAGTTGGACTCCTTCCTTCCGTATTGGATTCCTTGTGTGTCTTTCTCTTGTCTTATTGCTCTGGCTAGGACTTCCAGTATAATATTGAAAAGCAGTGGTGTGGCCTACCTGGTAGCACAGGTGGTTGAGCGCCACACTGTGAAGCTGTCCGCAGCCTCTGCAGCATGGGTTTGATCCCTGCTGTCCAGTGAGAATCCCACATGGCGCAGCCGACCTCTCCTGTCGCACCTGCTGCTCCCCTCAGCAATGTATTTCGTCTGTCTACCTGTTCTGTTCCCCACTCTTTCTCTGGTGAATCCTCTCACCTTCCCATGCATCTGGCTTGTACCTCGGTTCTTGTATAAAAATAAATAAATCTTAAAAAAATAAGAAAAGAAATGCAGTAGTGAGAGTGGACATCCTTGTCTTGTTCCAGATGTTAATGGAAATGCTTTCAGCTTTCACCATTGAGAGTCATATTGGCTATGGGCTTGTCATAAGTTATGTTCCTTGTATCCTGACAATTTCAAGGGTCTTTATCATAAATGGGTGTTCTACTTTGTTGAAAGCTTTCTCAGCATCTATTGATATTATCGTATGATTTTTATATTTCTTTTTGTTGATGTGTTGAATTACATTGATTGATTTTCGGATGTTGAACCATTCTTGTGTCCCTGGAATAAATCCTACTTCATAGTGGTCAATTATCTTATGGATACATTGTTGCATTCTGATAATTAAAATTTTATTGAGGATTTTTGCATCAGTGTTCATGAGAGATATTGGCCTGTAGTTTTCTTTTTTGTGTGTTATCCTTGTTCGGCTTTGGTTAGTGTAACGTTGGCTTCATAGAATGTGTTTGGTATTATCCCTTCCTTCTCAATTTTTTCAAAGATTTTATGAAGGATAGGCACTATTTCATTTCTGAATGTTTGGTAGAATTCATTTGTAAATCCATCTGTCCTTGGCTTTTGTTTTTGAGGAGGGTTTTAATTACCATTTTAATTTCACTGCTTGTAATTGGTCTGTTTAGGTGTTCTATTTATTCTTTATCTAGCTTTGGGTGTTTGTAGAGCTGTAGGAATTTGTCCATCTTGTCTAGATTGTTGTTTGTTTGCATGTAATTGTTCATAATATTTTCTGATTTTTTTTCTTTTCTGCTGAGTCTTTTGTGATTTCTCCTTTTTCATTTGTGATCCTATTTATTTGTGCTTTCTCCCATTTTCCCTCATGAGCCTGGCTACGGGTTTGTCTATTTCATTTATTTTTTCAAAGAATCATCTTTTGGTTTCATTGATCTTTTGCATTTTTTTTAGCTTGTATTTATTTTTTTTAGTTTAAATATTTTATTTTATATAATTCTTACATCTTTTTTCATCTTTGCACAATGTATGCATTTTCATTTTGGTTATATTCCCCATACAATTGCACCTCCCCCCTTATTTTGACTCTAGTCCTTCCTTTCCCCGGCCCTCCCTCCCCCCCACCCCCATAGTGTGTCTCTGGTTTATAGTTGCTTGTTGATTTTGATTTTTACTTTGTATTGATTAGTCTTTTTCCTTATCTCTTATTTAGGTTTTCTAAATTCCTGCAAAGAGTGAGACCATCTGGTATTTTTCTTTTTCTTTCTGACTTATTTCGCTGAGCATGATCCCTTCTAGCTCCATCCATGTTGCTGCAAACTGCATGTGTGTATCTTTTTTGATTGCTGAGTAATATTCCATTATATATATATATTCCATTTATTTCTGCTTTGATTTTTATTATTTCCTTTCTTCTACTGATTTTATGGTTTTCTGTTGTTCCTTTTTTAGTTTTTTGAGATGTGTGATTAGGTTCTTTCTTTGAGTTATTTCTTGTTTCTTGATGTGAGGCTGTAATGCTATATATTTTCCTCATATTACTGCTTTTGCTGTGTCCCATAAACTGAGGAAATTGGTTTCCTCCTTGAAATTCAACTCAAAGTACTTTTTAATTTCTTCTTTTATCTCCTCAGTCCAGTGGTCTTCCAGTAGTGTTGGTTTCAATCTCCATGATGTAGGAGAGTTCCTTGCCTTCTTGTTATGGTTTATTTCTAGTTTGATGCCTTCTTGGTTAGAGAAGATGGTTGGTACGATTTCAATCTTGGTGTCTCTGTTGATGTTTGTCTTGTTTCCCAGTATGTGATTGAGTCTGTAGAATGATCCATGTGCTGTTGAGAAAAATGTGTACTTAGAATTTTTTTGGGTGTAGTTTTCTATAGATGTCTGTTAAGTTCATGAGCTCTAGATCCTCATTTAGAGCTTAGTTGTCCTTATTTATTTTTTGTCTCATTGATCTATCCATTGCTGATAGTGGTGTGTTGAAGTCTCCTACTACATATGTGTTTTCTCTGATATCTGTTTTCAGAACTGATACTAGTTGTCTGATATATTTTGGTGCTTCTTCATTTGGTGAGTATATGTTAATGAGTGTTATTTCTTCCTGAAGTATTGTCCCCTTGATCATGATGTAGTGGCAATCTGGGTCTCTTTTTACTTTTTTTGAGTTTGAAATCTGTTTTATCTGATATAAGTATAGCTGTTCCTGCCTTCTTTTTTGGTCCATTTGCTTGTTGGATTGTTTTCCATCCTCTTACTTTCAGTCTATTTTTTTTTTTTGTAGTTAAATGTGTTGCCTGAGACAGCAAAAGGTTGGGTTTTGTTTCTTAATCCCACCTGCAACTGTGTCTTTTTATTGAAGAGTTAGTCCGGACTATTTACATTTAGAGTTAATGTTTATATGTTTGCATCTACATTTGCCATTTTATTTGTCTTTTCTCAGGTTTTATTTATTTATTTTTTAATTATTATTTTTTTGTCCTGTTTTGTTCTTATTCACCCCTCTGTTGGTTCTGACTTTAGGTATCCTTGTAGTATTTTTTTGCAGTGTGGGTTTAGTCATATTGAAATTCTGGATTTTCTGTTTAGGAAGGTCCTTATTCTTTCTTCATAGAGGAAGGAAAGCTTTGCAGGATAGAGTATTCTTGGATGGCATTTGTTGTCTTGGAGTTTGTTGACTATGTCCCTTCACTCTCTCTCTCCTTGCCCATAGTGTGTCCTCAGAGAAGTGTGATGTTAGCCTGATTGGTTTTCCTTTGTACGTTGTCTGTTTCTTCCCTCTTGTCAGCTTCATTATTTTTAACTTGTCTTGGATTCTTGGGAGCTTTACTATTATGTGGGTTTTTTTTTTTCTAAAGATTCATTCATCCACATATACAGGAGCTGGGGCACAGGCCAGAGATGCGGGGGCCGAGGGGGGCCAGGGGGGTGAGATAATCCACCAAAGACAGAGCAGGGAATAGAACAGGCAGATTGACTGAAATACACTGCTGAGGGGAGCAGCGAGCAAGACAGGAGTGGTCTGCCTTGGCATGTGATTTTCTCGCTGGCAACCAGAGATCAAACTCGTGCTGCAGAGGCTGTGCATGGCTCCATAGTGTGGTACCTAACCCCTTGTGCCACCAGGGAGGCCCAACTATTGTGCTTTGCTGTATTTTTGCTTTCTTCATGGAAGTTTGGTGTTCTTGCTTATTGTGTGTCTATTTTTAGTTCTTTTTTCATGTTTGGGAAGTTCTCTTCAATTATTTCTTGAATATTTTATCTGTTCCTATGTCTTTCTCCTGTCCTTCTGGGATTTCTATAACTCTTATATTTCCTTTCCTCATGGAGTCAGATAGTTCCCGAATTCTTTCTTCATTTTTTCCCCTTGTACTTCTCTTTCCTTTTCTGTTTTGGTTCTTTTTATTTCTGTGTCTTTGAGAGTACTTATTCCTTCTCCCATTTCATCTATTCTGATTTTATTGCTTTTCCCAGAGTTCTTTAGCTTCTGCATTAATCCTTTGATCTCCTGCATTTCTTTCACTTTCCTCTTTAGGGACTCAATTTCATTCTTCTGATTGTTGATTATTTTTCCCATGTCTTTTTCAACTTCTTTCAGTTTTTTTAGTACTGGCAATTTTAAATACTCTATCAGGAAGCATCAGAATTTCCTCTAAGTCACTGTTGTTGCAGTCTGGTGTTTGGTTATCTTTTTGTGTTGTGTCTTTTCCCTGAGGACATGCTTGGTTGCTTATAATTTTCCTTCTCCCTGCTGCCTGTTTTCTGATTTGTTCTATGCATTGGGACACTGTGTTGCTGGTACTGGCTGGCATCGCTTTGGTATGCTCTTTCTGGGATGTCAGAAATTGGTGGTCCAATCGAGTCCAATACTTTTATGCCAGAAGTCCAGTAGGTCAGTGGTATTATGGATATGTTAATGGTTGCTGTCCCTGAAAATCTCCTCCTTCTGTATTTGTTTAATTCTAGAGGTGGGTCTTGAGGGTCCACAGACTGCCCTGGTGGTGGGTGGGTTGCCTACTGGGCTCCAAATCACTGGATCCCCCTCTGGGCTCTGACTTGCTGCCAGGCAGGGCCTGGCTTTAGGGGGGCCTTCAGCTCACCTCTGGCTGCGGGGACAGCCTTTTCTTAGTTCCATACAACAGCTTTTGTGAGGTCCAATCTCAGGCAGAATTCCCTGTCTAATTATGGCGAGTCTTCCAGGCACTTCTCTGTGCCCTGGGTCTGCCCCAGTGGTGGCTGGAGCCCCATCTTGGCTCTGATTCTCTACCAGGTGGGGCCTGGTTTGTGTGGGCCTTCAGCCCAACTCTGACTGTGAGGACAGCCCTTTCTCAGTTGCACATGACAGCTTTGGTGAGGTCTGGATGCACGCAGAATTCCCTGTCTAAATACGGCACACCTGCTGGGGGCTTCCCTGCCGGTGTGTGATCCTTTTATGCATCATTGGATTCAGTTTGCTAGGATTTTATTAAGGATTATTGTATCCACATTTATTCAGGAGATTAGCTCTCAATTTTCTTGTTTGTTGCCTTAGTTAGGTTTTGGTATTAGAATTATGTGGACCTCATAAAATATGTTTGGAGGTATTCTTATTTCAATGTTTGGAATAGTTTGAAAAAGATTGGTATTAGTTCATCCCTGAAGATTTGCTTGAATTCTCCTGTGAAGCCATCTGGTCATAGACTTTTGGTTTTTAAGAGAATTTTAATAACTGTTTCAACTTCCTTTCTTGAGATTTGTTTGCTTAGGATTTTCATTTCTTCCTTATTCTTCCCTATTCCTTGGATGGTTGCATTATTCTAAGAATTTGTCCCTCATTTGTAGGTTATTGTATATGTTAGTGTATAAATGTTCATAGTAGTTTCTATGCTCTGAATTTCAGCAGTGTCCATTGAAATTTCTCCTCTTTCATCTTTGATCCTATTTGAGATTTCTTCCTTATTTTCTTAGTGAGTCTTGCTAAAAGTTTGTCTATTTTGTTATTTTTCAAAGAACAAGCTTTCGGTTTCATTAATCTTTTGGACCATCTCCCCCCCCCTCGCCCCCATTTCATATATTTATGTTTGGATTTCATTATTTGTTATACTGGCTTTTGGATTTGTTTGTTTCTTTTTCTAATTTCTCAAGATGAGACAGATTATTTATTTTAGCTCTTTTTTTTTCTTCATGTGGCCTGTGTTGCTATATATTTTTTAGTACTGATTTTGTTGCATGCCATAAATTTTGGTAAGTTGTGTCCTCATTATCATTTGTCTCAAGGTAGATCTTGATTTCCTCTTTGATTTCTTAATTAACCCTGTAGTCTTTCGTTAATGTGTTGTTCAGTTTCTATGTATTAAATGATTTCACTACTTTCTTTTTATTGATTTCTAGTTTGATGCCATTATTGTTCAAGTAGATGCTAGGTATGATTTCAATTTTGTAAATTTGTTGATACTTGTCTTTTCACCCAATATGTGGCCAACCGGAAGAATGTCTCATGTGCACTTGAGAAAAATATGTGTTCTACTTTTTTGGGGGGTGCAGTGTCCTATAAATGTCTATGAGGTCCACGCAGTCTAATGCTTTGTTTAAAGCTATTATATCACTGTTTAATTTCTTCCTGGTTGATCTGGCTATTGGTTAAAATGGAATGTTGAATTCCCCTGCCACAAATCAGACATTTTTCCAATATCTGTTTTTAGAGTTGATAGTAGTTGCTTAACATATGTCAGTTCTCTTTCATTTGGTGAGTATGCATTCATGAGTGTTATGTCTTCCTGATGTACTATTACTTTCATAATTATATAGTTTTCTTCCCTGTCTCTTGTTATCTTCTCACTGAAAATCTGTTTTTTCTCAGTATGATTGTCCCTCCATTCTTTTGGGTCCAATTCACTTGTAGGGTTGTTCTCCAGTCCTTTATTTTGTGTTTATTTGTCTTTGGAGTTCAGGTATGTCTCCAGGAAACAGAAGAAAGTGGATTCTATTTCCTGATCCAGACTCTGTCTTTTAGACAATTTATGTTTGGAATTATTATTGTTATATGAGTATCTGTTGCTGCCATTTTCTTCTTATTTTTTGTGGTTCAGTCTATTTCCTTATTCAGTTCTTTGTGTATGTTCCTCTCTTTGGTTTAGATATGTGAGCTCCTTACAGTATTTCATGGAGAGGTGATCTAGTGTTTACAAATTCATTGAGTGTCTAAGTCTGGAAAGTATATTCTACTTCTATAACTTTCTCCTCAATTTTTCATCTCCTGTATTTTTCTTTTTATATCTTGAATCTCCATTGTTATCTTAAATTTTCTATCTGCTGTTTGATGACTTTGTTTCTAAGGACATTAATTATTTTTCTATATTTTCTCAGTATTCTTTCATATCTTTGAGTGTCTTTATCATGGCAATTTTAAACACTGTATCTGATAGGAGGAACATTACTTCCATGATCTTGACATTGGTTTCTGGAGATTTATTTTGTGATGTATTGCATTGTCAGAAAAGTCATAATATATATTTTCTATGCAAAAATGTGTCATGACTTTTCTAATGACCTAATATTATTCCCTGGAATCATTCATGTAACTGTTTCTGGCCTCTTCCTTCTCCCCATTATTTGCTTTGGGGCCCAGCTGCTAATGTGGTATTTCTGCTGGATGTGGCAATTTCCCTCTCACTGGTAAGGGTTTTCATTGGTATGCACAGGCAGCTGGTGGAGTCTTTAGGGAGGTAGCAAGGTGTAGGGTCACTCCAGCACTTACCTGTCATGAATCCTGGACTTCACCAGGCTGAGCTGCTGGTGTGGTACCATGGAAGCTACTTTAGCATTTCCCTGAAGTGAATCTGGGACCTCACCAGTCTAGGAAGTTGGATATAAGTCTCCTGGGATGTTGCAAGAACTCAGGTTGCTTTAGCAATTCCCTGGTATAGTAGAGGGACCTCTGCCCATTTTGTTACTTGAGGTCTCCCTATTTATTATTGTTTTTAATATCTTTGGCAATTTATTATTTATTTGCATGCCTTTGTACATTTATATATACTCAGATCTGCTTTTTAGTGGTTGAGTACGCAGGATAGGGAAGGACTTGCAGGCATCCAGATGTTGATGTGGGACTGACTTGTGTTTATGCCATGATAACCCTGCACTCTGGGGCTTTAGATGAGAGACTCAGCAATTCTTGTGTTCTCAGTATGCTTCACAAAGTAAGTACTAGTTCCAAGGGTTAGGAAGGGGGAATGTAGAACAGAATGCCTGCTCCGCTATTGTCTATACTGGGGTCCCAGTCTGTGTGGAGATCTCCAGTTCTTCCACATGGTTTTCCCTTCTTTCAAGGGAGTGTGCCTCCACACAACCTTCATTCCACTCCCTCCAGAAACTCTGACTGAACTGACTGCCCTACCACTAGTGTCCCCTACTCCAGTACACAACACACAAGTTCCTCTCTCCACCCACCTCCTGTTCAATGAATCTCCTGAGTGTCAACTCCATTGATGTTTGTGCTAGTCTCTTCTGATCAAGGGATAATCAATCCCACTCCTATTCAAGAGATTATCTGTCTGAACTGTGTCTCTTTGACTCACTGCTGTAAGAGTTGCAGCCCATAGGGATCAGATTCTGCAGCTGACACTGCCAAGGCCTGTCTATTCCACTGCTTGTCAGGACTTCCCAGGTCTGTGTTGCTTCCAGGACATTGACTGGGGCTTGCTGGATTCCATGAGGTCCCATTCCATTCAGCATGCTTTGTGGTCCCAGGGCTTGCTGAGGTCTGCTGGGGTGTACAATAATGAAGTTTCCTTCCAGGAACCTCCTGGGGCTCACTGAGGTCTTCTGGGATCCCATCCCCAGTGAGGCTGCTACAAAAACCTTCCTCATGTTTCACTGAGATCTGTGAAAGCCTACTGTGATGTGTCTGCTTCCTCAACTCTCCCTGGAGCTTGCACATGACTGTGGAGGGAGTCTCCTTTTGTATGTTTGTTTCTAGATCCTTTCCTGGTGCTCACTAAGGTCTGCTGATGGCTAATCCTTGTGAGGCTGCTTCCAATACTTTCCCCAGAACTCACCATGGTCTGCACCTATGTCTGCAGGGGCCAAATGTGGTAAGTCTTCTTCCAGGTCCCATTGTTTGTCTCAGGGCACAGCGAGGCCTCCCAAGGTTTACCATGTAAGGGCCTTATCAGTTCTACTCTACTGCTTACAGGGTCTGTTGTGTCACTGGGACATACCTCACCTGCCCAGGAGAGCTACCCATTGACCTACTCCACTGCTTGCTGGGGTCCCCTTGCTCTGCATATTACTCCTAGTTTGTGTTTATATATATCCCCCCACCCAGAACTCTTCATTATCTGAAATCACTCACATAGAAACCAACAGGTATGCATTCTCTTCACACCTAGCATGTTCACTTAGATCCCTCCACTTCCAGACTGGGATGCATTTTGGCTCAAACCATAGTCCTTTGATACGATAGCCCCTCCTAATTTCCTTTTCCCAAACTCTCAGCACTTTGTGACATGAAATTTATCATCTTGTGTTTTGAGTCCTTTCCGCTTATATGTCAATAACAGTGTGAGGTCAACAACTTCTGAGATGCTGGTTACCAAACTAGAAAATGTAGAGTAGAAGTCGGTAACATGACTTCATTCTGGAACAATTTTTATTCTAATCCTTGCAACTGCAGTGAAAACTGAAAAGTACATTGGGAGAACATTAGTTTTGGAAGAAATTTTAGAGGTCTTCTAATCCAAAGTACTACTTGATGCAGAAAATCATTCTTGAACATCTTTGCCAAATGGGCTTCTGTTTAAATAACTCCAGTGAGGAGGGCATTTTCAATTAATTGTGGACATTCCTTAGAGGTAAGCCAAAGTTCTGTCTTTATGAAACATTTGAATTGATTTCCCCTCTGTAACTACACAATAAATGCTATCCCTCTTCTCTCTGACAAAACCTTATTTGAAAAAAATACCCACAATCTTTAGACTAAAGCAGTCTTGATTTTTTCAGTAATTGTTGTATGTTCTACTGTAAATGAATCACCAACTTGGTCAATTTCCAGGTTGTCTGTGTCTGTCTTAATAGTGGCACTATTAGAGGAGGTCATTGAGAGGATGTGACCTCTGGTTGACCTGGAATTTGAACCTGGGAATCAAGGCTCCTGATGCCCTTCACTGTCATTGGAATGTATATTCTGCTTACTATTCCTGTGCTAACAGCCAACAGGCATAGTATGCCTCTTTCTATTTTTTAAATAAATTTTATTTTTATATTCCCCATAAAATTGCAACATCCTTATTTTGACCCCAATCACTCCACTCCCTGCCGCCCACCCTCCATAGAGTTTCTCTGGTTCATAGTTTTTTGTTGAATTTGATTTTCACTTTCTTATAGTTATTCATTTTCCTGGTCCCTTATTTAAGTTTTCTAGATTCCTGCTATGATTGAGACCATCTGGTATTTTTCTTTTTCTTTCTGGCTTATTTCGCTGAGCATGATCCCTTCCAGCGCCATCCATGTTGCTGCAAATTGCATGTATTTATCTTTTTTGAAGGCTGAGTAATATTCCATGGTGTATATGTACCACATCTTCTTGATCCAGTCATCTATTTTTGGGCATTTGGGTTGTTTCCAAAGCTTAGCTATTGTAAACAGTGCTGCTATAAACATAGAGGTGCAGGTGCTCTTTGGAATTGATGTTTCTGTGTCCTTTGGGTAAATACCTAGGAGTGGAATTGCTGGATCATATGTTTAGTAGGTCAAGAAATCTCCACACAGCTCTCCATAGTGTTGGACCAGTTTGCACTCCCACCAACAGTGCAAGAGAGTTCCTTTTTCTCCACATCCTCGCCAACATTTGTTGTTGCTAGTTTTTTTAATACATGCCATTCTCACTGGTATAAGATGGTATCTCATGGTGGTTTTGATTTGCATTTTCCTGATTACAAGTAATGTTGAACATTTTTTTCATACGCCTGTTGGCCATTTGCATTTCCTCTTCAGAGAAGTTTCTTTTTAGCTCTTCTGCCCACTTTTTGACTGGATTATTTTCTTTGCTGTTGTGGAGTCTCATCAGCTCTTTGTAGATTTTTGTGATCAGTCCTTTATCATTAGTGTTGTGTGCAAAAATGTTCTCCCAGTTGGTGGGGTTTCTCTTTGTTTTGGTTAATGTCTCTTTTGCTATGCAGAAGCTCTTTAATTTGATGTAGTCCCACCTGTTAATCTTTGCCTTCACTATCACTGCTTTGGGTGATATGTCTGTAAAGATGTCTTTGATGTGAATATCACATAGTGTTTCGCCTATATTTCCTTCTATGTATTTTATGGTTTCAGGTCTTTTGTCTAGTTCTTTAATCCATTTTGAGTTGATTTTTGTGTATGGTGTGAGGTAGTGGTCAAGCTTCATTCTTTTGCATGTAGTGACCCAGTTTTCCCAGCACCATTTATTGAACAAACTTTCTTTGCTCCAATGCATAGTCATTGCTCCTTTGTCAAAGTTTACTTGACCATAAATCTGTGGGTTTATTTCTGGATTTTCTATTCGATTCCATTGGTCTGTGTGTCTGTTCTTGTTCCAATACCATGCAGTTTGGATGATTATGGCTTTGTAGTAGAGTTTGAAGTCTGGGCGTGTGATGCCTCCATTCCCTTCTTTTTTTTTTCAGGAGAGCTTTGGCTATTTGGGGTTTTTGGTGATTTCATATGAATTTCATCCATAATTGTTCTATTTCTTTGAAGAATGACATTGAAATTTTGATTGGAATAGCATTGAATCTGTATATTGCTTTTGGTAGGATGGCCATTTTAATAACATTTATTCTTCCAATCCATGAGCAGGAGATGTCTTTCCATTTCTTTGTGTCCTCTTCTATTTCTTTTAACAGTGTTTTATAGTTTTCTTTGTATAGGTCCTTTACCTCTTTTGTTAGATTTATTCCCAAGTATTTGATTTTTTTTGTTTCGATAATAAAAGCGATGGTGTTTTTGAATTCTTCTTCTTCAGATTTATTGCTTGTCTATAGAAGGCTACTGACTTTTGCATGTTGATTTTGTATCCTGCCACTTTACTGAACTGATTGATGAGTTGAAATAGTTTTTCTGTGGAGTTTTTGGGGTTCTCTATGTATATTATCATATCATCTGCAAATAGTGATAGTTTGACTTCTTCTTTTCCTATTTGGATCCCTTGGATGTCTTTCTCTTGTCTTATTGCTCTGGCTAGGACTTCCAGTATTATACTGAAAAGCAGTGGTGAGAGTGGACATCCTTGTCTTTTTGCAGATCTTAATGGAAATGCCTTCAGCTTTTCACCATTGAGAATGAACTGGCTGTTGGCTTGTCATATGTGGCCTTTATGATGTTAAGGCATGTTCCTTTTATCTGAAGAATTTCAAGGGCTTTTATCATGAATGGGTGTTGCACTTTGTCAAAAGCTTTCTCAGCATCTATTGATATTATCATATGGTTTTTATATTTCTTTTTGTTGATGTGTTGGATAACATTGATTGATTTTCGGATGTTGAACCATCCTTGTGTCCCTGGAATGAATCCTACTTGGTCGTGGTGAATTATCTTATGGATACATTGTTGGATTCTGATAGCTAAAATTTTATTGAGGATTTTTGCATCAGTGTTCATTAGCGAGATTGGCCTGTGGTTTTCCTTTTTTGTGTTGTCCTTGTCCGGTTTTGGTATTAGTGTAATGTTGGCTTCATAGAACGTGTTTGGTGTTGTCCCTTCCTTCTCAATTTTTTGGAAGAGTTTGTGAAGGATAGGCGCACTAATTCGTGTCTGAATGTTTGGTAGAATTCATTTGTAAATACATCAGGTACTGGGCTTTTGTTTTTGGGGAGGTTTTTTATTACTATTTCAATTTTGCTGCTTGTAATTGGTCTGTTTAGGTGTTCTATTTCTTCTTTATCTAGCTTTGGGTGATTGTAGAGTTGTAGGAATTTGTCCATCTCCTCTAGATTGTTGAACTTGTTTCCATATAACTGTTCATAGTAGTTACTGATCATTCTTTTGATTTCTTCTGTGTCTGTTGTGATTTCTCCTCTTTCATTAATGATCCTGTTTATTTGTGCTTTCTCCCTTTTTTCCTTTGTGAGCCTAGCTAGGGGTTTGTCTATTTTATTGACTTTTTCGAAGAACCAGCTCTTGGTTTCTTTGATCTTTTGGGTTGTTTTTTTAGGTTCAATTGCATTTATTTCTGCTTTGGTTTTTATTATTTCTTTTCTTCTACTGGTTTTGGGTTTTTTTTTTTTGTTCTTTTTCTAGATCTTTGAGCTTCGAGATTAGGTTGTTTCCTTGAGTTCTTTCTTGTTTCTTGATGTGAGCCTCTATTGCTATATATTTTCCTCTTATTACTGCTTTTACTGCATCCCATACATTTAGGAAATTGGTGTCCTCCTTGTTGTTCAATTCAAAGAATTTTTTAATTTCATTTTGATCTCCTCATTAGTCCAATGGTCTTCCAGTACTGTGGTTTTCAATCTCCATGAGGTAGGAGAGTTCCTTGCCTTCTTTTTATGGTTTATTTCTAGTTTGATGCCTTCATGGTCAGAAAAGATGGTTGTTATGATTTCAATCTTGGTGTATCTGTTGATGTTTGTCTTGTGCCCCACTATGTGATCTATCCTGGAGAATGATCCCTGTGCGCTTGAGAAAAATGTGTACTCCTTTTTTTTGGGGGGGGTTTAGTGTTCTATAGATGGCTGTTAAGCCCAAAGGCTCTAGATCCTTATTTAGAGCTTTTGTGTCTTTGCTTATTTTTTGTCTCATTGATCTATCCATTGTTGATAGTGGTATGTTGAAGTCTCCCACTACGTATGTGTTTTCTCTGATGTCTGTTTTCAGAGAGGACAACAGTTGTCTGATATATTTTGGTGCTCCTTCATTTGGTGAATATTTGTTAATAAGTGTTATTTCTTCTTGAAGTATTGTCCCCTTGATCATAATGTAGTGACCGTTGGGGTCTCTTTTTATCTTTTTGAGTTTGAAATCTGTTTTATCTGATATAAGTATAGCTGTTCCTGCTTTCTTTTTCGGTCCATTTGCTTGTAGGATTATTTTACATCCTTTAACTTTGAGTCTATTTTTATCTTTTGTAGCTAAATGTGTTTCCTGGAGACAGCAAAAGGTTGGGTTTTGTTTCTTAATCCAGGCTGCAACTCTGTGTCTTTTTATTGAAGAGTTTAGTCCATTTACATTTAGAGTTAATATTGATATGTTAGCATCTGTATTTGCCATTGTGTTTGTTCTTTCTTTGATTTTATTTATTTAGTCTTTTAATAACTTTTTTTTGTCCTTCTTTTGATGTTATTCGTCCCTTGAGGTTCTGGCTTTAGGACTCCTTGTAGTATTTTTTGGAGTGGGGGTTTAGTGGTAATGAAATTCCAGAGTTTCTCTTTGTCTGGGAAGGTCCTTATTCTTTCTTCATAGAGGAAGGAGAGCTTTGCGTGATAGAGTATTCTTGGTTGGCATCTGTTCTCTTGGAGTCTGTTGACTATATCCCTCCACTCTCTCCTTGCCCGTAGTGTTTCTTCAGAGAAGTCTGATGTCAGCCTGATTGGTTTTCCTTCGAATGTTATGTTTCTTACCTCTTGTCAGCTTCATTATTTTTCCCTTGTCCTGGATTCTTGGGAGTTTTACTATTATGTGTCTTGCTGTATTTTTCCTTTCATCATGGAAGTTTGGTGTTCTTCTTACTTCTTGTATATCAATTTTCAGCTCCTTCTTCACGTTTGGGAAGTTCTCTTCAATTATCTCCTTGAATATTTTCTCTGTTCCTACATCTCTCTCCTTTCCTTCTGGTATTCCTATAACTCTTATATTTCCTTTCCTCATGGAGTCAGATAGTTCCCGAAGTCTTTCTTCGGTCCTTTTCCTTCGTACTTCTCTTTCCTTTTCTGTTTTGGTTCTTTTTATTTCTGTGTCTTCAAGAGTACTTATTCGGTCTTCCATTTCATCTATTCTGCTTTCATTGCTTTTCCCAGAGTTCTATAGTGCCTGTATTATTTATTTGATCTCCTGCATTTATTTTGCTTCCCTCATTAGGGACTCAATTTCATTCTTCTGATCGTTGATTATTTTTCCCATATCATTGTTTTCCTTTATGAGTTCTGTCACTTTTTTAATAATGGCAATTTTAAATTCTCTTTCTGGAAGGCTCAGAAGTTCTTCCAAGTTACTGTCTTTGCAATCCGGGGGATGGTTTTCTTTTTGTGGTGTGCTTTTTTCCCGAAGAGTTGCTAGGTTGTGTGTGGTTCTTCTACTCCCTACTGTCTGTTTTCTAATTTGTCGTATGCATTGGGCACTGTGTTGCTGGGACTGGCCAGCATCTTTGGTGAACTTCCCAGCTCACCTCTGGCTCCTCCGGGAGTCTTCTGCTGGTTTCAGGCAGTCTTTACTGAAGAAAGGTCCCTGTTCTAAAATGTCGATGCGGGGACACGCTCCCCTGCTCACCCGGTCTGTCCCGGCAGTGGGTTCCTGCTCCCCCTCTGGGCTCGGACTGCAGGCCAGAAGGGGCCTGGCATGTTCGAACTTCCCACCTCACCTCTGGCTCCTCAGGGAGCCTTCTGCTTGTTTCAGGCAGTCTTTACTGGAGAACTGTTCCTGTTCTAAAATGTCAATGCGGGACGCACTCTCTTTATGCCCGGTCTGTCCAGGCAGTGGGTTCCCGCTCCCCCTCTGGGCTCAGACTCTAGGCCAGAAGGGGCCTGGCGCGGGTGAACTTCCCAACTCACATCTCTCAAGCAGTCTTTACTAAAGAAAGGTCCCTATTCTAAAATGGCGATTCGGAGACAGGCACACTCTTCTGCACGCCCATTCTGCCCAGGCCGTGGGTGCTTGCTCCCCCTCTGGGCTCGGACTGATGGTCAGAAGGGGCCTGGCATGGGTGAACTTCCCAGTTCACCCCTGGCTCCTCCAGGAGCCTTCTGCATGTTTCAAGCAGTCTTTACTGAAGAAATGTCCCTATTCTATGGGGTGTTGGTGGTTTTCTTTTCTGGTCGCTAGGTGGCGCCAGAGATCTCTCCTAGTGTCCTTGGGGAGTTGTTTTTTTCACCCCGTGGGACGGCGAACAGAGTGGGAGTGGTGGGGAAAGTCTCAACGGCTTTGGGGTGCTGTGTCTGCCTCGTGCCCCACCATTGTGGGGAACCCACGCTCCGAATTTCATGCCCCGGGTCTCAGTTCCAAAGCCCTCAGGTCCAGGACACGGGCTGTAGCCCAGTTCAGTGTCTGCAGAAATGGCGCCTTTTGCACCCTGCTCCCGTGTCCAGGCTCCTGGTTTCTGATTACTCAGTGAGGGACATTCACCTGAGGGAGGGCCCCCACGCCTCTCCCCGCAAGCCTAGGTCGCAGGAGTGGGGACCTGGGCCACCCCGATCCGCGTTTGCTTTTCAAGCACGCAGCTTTCTAGCACACGCTTACCGGCTGGCCTGGGGCTGTTTGTAGGTCTCCGGGAGTTTTTGTTTTTCTCTAATGGCCCCTGGAGCTGTTCCCTCACCTCTGGGGCGAATCCTGCAGGGTTCTCTACAGCTCCAGTTCGTGGGGTGTGGTGGCTGAAATAGCTCCTTTCCACTCACAGTCCCGCTTGATGCGTAGTTTGTTCTTGTTGGTTGTTTTAGTTTTTTTGTTTTGTTTTGTTTTTTCCTCCTTTCTGTTGGTTGGAGAGTGCCAACTTTGTGGGTGGGGGAGGGTAGCAGGGTTCTGAGCTTTCCTCCCTTCTAGTCGTCTTTTATGGCAAATTTCTTCTTCATGTCGTTTGCTGGAGTCGTCCGTTTATCTTCCATGTCCTAGTTCTCACTGGGACCTGCCGCTTTTCCTCCCTATTAACTTTTTTTAATGGGAGATCTTACTCGCAGCATTTCCTCGCCACCATGTTGATCCGCCCTCCCTGAAGTCAGTATGCCTCTTTCATTGTTATTTCCTTGCCCTCCCTATAAGGGGGTCAGTTTGAAATTTTACTCAGGAAACTCTCAGCTTTGAACAAACGATTGACTAGCCAGTCAGAAGACCAAAGAAATGAATATTGGAAAAGATGTATCCAAGGGAGAATCCAGAATTAGTCATTGATCATTATATGGGAAGGTATTCCCTGCATGTTAGATGCTTTGGGTCATCATGTTAGTACAGGGACACCCCCAAAATGTCAACTGATGTTTTTTGAAGTACTGTGCAGAGCACGTTATAGCAGATAAAGGGAGTGAACTGTTACCACATTTGGTTTGTCTCTACTGTGGGCAACTCAGCTGACCATCAATACTCAATCAAAGGAGGAATCTTGAGTTAGAAAGTCATAAGAGGGCCTCCCCTGGTGGCGCAGCAGTTGAGCACTGGGCTGCGAGGCTGCCTGCAGCCTCTGTAGTGCCGTTTCGTTCCCCAGCTGCCAGCAAGGGTCCCACCAAAAAGAAAGAAAGAAAGAAAGGAAGTTATAAGAATTGTGGTTATCTACTAGTTTCAGGGCTGACGGAAAAGATGGGAGAGCAGGATAATAAGTTGGAGTCTTTAGGTAAGAGGACTGAAGTTGCTGTATATTAAGGCCTTGGTTCTTGTGATGAAGCCTGATCAAGATGTTAAAAGATGGAACCCCTGAGAAAATGAGGAGTGAAAAGGAGTATATTATGATGATTTAAGTAAAATTGATTCCTAATACAAAGGGAAGCAAAAACACAACAACAATCCCATACAGTGTGGCAACTCCCAATTCAGGAAAATCTCATCATGAGAAAATATACTGCTGAACTTACTGGTGTAACTGGCAAGTTCTGGCACAATGCCAGGAAATGTTTCCACATATGGCTAGTGAGGCTATGGGATATAGGAGGTGATGATATTTCTCTGACTGGGCATAAGGCAGAAGAAATGAATAGTATCACTAACTCTGGTATCACTCCTCTCATGGCTCTTGGAAGGTTCAAGTTACTTATAGCCTTATAGCCTGCAAGTACTTATAGCCTTATAGCTTGCAAGTAGAGTTGGCCTAATGAGGGGAATATTTCTGGGCATCTGGAACTCTGGAAATCTATTGGGACTCTATTATTCCCAATAAATCTATTGGGAATAACTCTGGAAATCTATTGCCTCAACAGGCAACTTCACATCAGAAATGAAAAGCCAAGATATTCCAGTCCACCTTAACCATCTGGTTTGGGATGCTGATATTCACTCTGAACCCACTTATAGGAAAAGATATTTGTCATGTTGGGCAATCCATCGTTGATCTGGGGAAAAGTGAGTAATCCCAGGAGTGAGTTTGGGCTGTAATAAAGACCTAAGTCAAGGGCCTCCCTGGTGGTGCAGGCAATTGAGCGCAGTGCTGTGAAGCTGTCTGCAGCCTCTGCAGTGCCGGTTCAATCCCCACCGGCCTTGGAGCAATCCACATGGAGAGCAGACCTCTCCTGTCTCACTCGCTGCTCCCCTCAGCAGTGTATTTTGTCAGCCTGCCTGTTCTGTTCCCCCTCTGTCTCTGGTGAATCCTCTCACCCTCCCATGCATCTGGCCTGTACCCCAGCTCTTGTATAAATAAACTAAATCTTAAAAAAAAAAAAAAGACCTAAGTCAAGGAGGAAACTCAAAAAGTCAAAGACTAACCCAATCTGTTATAAAGGGTATGGTAAAAGTAATCCAGAAGCAAATGTGGTTTGTCCTCAATGCTGCCAGGACCCCAGCTGAAAAGACAGATCCAGAACCCAATGTTGTGTTAATGATGAGTTCAGACCTCTCTGACCTGATGCCCTACCTGAGTCATCAGAGGCCTTAGTGATACAGTCCTATTCAGGGTGGGTAAGTCCCATGACCTGGATATAGTATGTAGGCCAAGTGACAGCCCTTGAAGGAGATCAAAGGCTTTATGGTAAGCTGACTATTCACTGGTCCCCATGAAATAAACAAAAGGTGATGGCTATAGTTGACACTGCAGCCAAATATAATGTAGTACATGGTGATCATCAGAAGTTTTCTGGCCACCTCAATGCCATCTATGGTTATGGATGGCAAATTGTTATGGTCATGAAGTTCCCTTTAAAAAATTGGGTATTCTCCCCTATGAGAATGCGATTTTGTATCTCTTCTATATCAGAGAACATACTGAGCACTGATATCCTGGAAGGCCAAACTCAGCAAACCTATGTTGGTAAATTCTGCCTCCAGTTTAAGGTAATCAAACCAGTGCTGAGGGGAAATGCCAACTGGGTACCAGTTACTGTAGTAACTTTAGAACAATATAAATTGCCTGGGAGCATAACAGGAGAAACTAAGAACTGCACCAAGTGTGTATGCCCTGACCATAATGCTTACAACAGACCTATATAACCATTTTGAAATTCATATGGATCATCCTGACAACCATGGACTACTGAGACTTAAACAAGGTAGCACCCCCTATCCATGTGGCTATGCCAAACACTGGATATAGTCTAGATACCTTGGTTAACGTCCTAGGGGTATACCATCCTTTATTGGACTTAGAAAGCATTTCAGTGTACCCCTAGTTTCTGAGTCACAATAACACTTTTCCTTCAAATGGGAGGGGCAACAATGTGCTTTTTGAGTACTTCTCCAATGCTACCTGCATAGCCCCACAACATGTCATGAGATGGTAGCCTAAGGTCTTTTCCTGTTCTTCCCCACGTCAGCAAAATGGGCCATTACATTATAATATAAAGTTAACATGTGAAGACTTGCCTCTGAAGGAAAGACACTTTTCAGACTGTTGGGATATTTTCTGGGGAGAGGATAGGCAATGTACATGCAAAAAAATCAATGCCCAGGTACTACTGTAAAGTTTTGGGGAGCACTTTTGGTCAATTAAGATACACATTTCCCCCAGAAACTATGACTGACAAGGTGTAAGTCTATACAACCCTTAAGAACACAAGAGATGCAAGTTTTTTTTTTTAGGAATTTGGGGGCTTGGAGGACTTTTATTCTCTACCTGGCACAGTCACTTATACCACTTGGTAAAGGTACTAGGGAGGGATCAGAGCAGCAAGATACCTTTGAAAAGGCAAACATATTAATGTAGCAGATTAAAGCTCTAGGCATCTCCCAAGCAGGGCTACCATTGAGTTAAATTTATCTGTGACTCCAGAAAGAATGGGCTGGACACTGTGGCAAAGACAACAGAAGGAAAGGATGTCCTAAAGATTTTGGTCCCACTTCTAAAAGGGTATATAAATCCAATATATTTCTATGGAACAATAGCTCTGAGTACTGTACATAGTGTTCTTCCAGGTAGAGCCACTCACAAAGAAACAGCATATCATGGTAAGTAAGATCTTCCCTTCTTAACAAGGGGTGAGTTGAGGACATGTTCCTTTAACTAGTTTCTGCCAAGGCTCAAACTCCCACTTTGACTTAGTGGCATGCTTATTTGCAGCAGAGGAAAGTGATCTGCCAGCCCACTGTCTCTAAAATGTGGGTACCATTAGGCCCTATAGAGTATGTAAATCATCCAAATACTCTTAACCCCCTATTCCTGTGTTAGTCCCTGAAAACTATAGACCCATAGAAGAGGTGGTGAGGGAGGGGAGGGGTGAAGGAAGGGGGGGAGAAGTAGAGGAAAATTCCTGTTGTTTCTGTGTATACAGATAGATTTTAGCTGAGCCAATCCACAAATACTGCAGTCAGTATGCAGTCCAACACTGACACCATATGGACAGAAATAGGAATGAACAAAGAGTTAAAGTCTATGGCTTGGACAATGTGAAGCCATAGATATTCATATAAAATGTGGGTATTCATAAATAAGCCCTTGTGGATAGGATATATAGAAATTTGGGTTTACCTGCAAATGTCTTAGGTAATCCTGTTTTCTACATCCTGACTGAAAAGGTACTGACACCCCCTAGAAATCAGGAAGCTAATGCCCTAGCTCAGCTGCAAGTCCTAGCAAATGACCCTTCAATACAGGAGCTGGCTGCATAGAAAGGGTGATTACCATTGTGCCAAGGTTGGATGGTGTGTTGTTAAGGATGCCAGATTGCCCTTGAAATACAATGACTTTGTTAGTGTAGTAACAGCATGTCTTGTATATTCTAAATACCCAAGGCCACTACCAAAGGAGTCTGGGGCCATCCATCAAGTTCTCAATTGGCGAGGGGTTGGCAAATTGGTTATCTTGGCCTCCTCCCTCCAAATGAATGACCTAATATGCCTTGGTTTATGTGAACACTGAATCTGGGCTAATCAAAGATTTCCCCTGTTGTAGCATAAACCATGTTGCCACAATTAAGGGTTTGTAGAAGCTGAGTACCATGAATGAATATCAACAGTGATTGGTTCACATTTCAAGGGTGATGATGTGCACTACCAGTCAGGCAAAAGAATGTGATATTGAATGGAGGCTCCATCTCCCCCAAGTGGACTAAAAAACTATCCCTGGCTTGAAAACATTTAAATGATCAACCCGTAGGACCTGTTTTCCCATATACCAGGCTGGGGACCACTGCCACAACATCCAATAGTGTAAAGGTATGGAAGTTGTGGGAAACAGCCCTTGTCCTGACTCTCATCATGGATTAATGTGTTATGCTGCTGAGAATTCCAAGCCCCATTATGCCTCGGAGAGGTGTTATATCCTGAAATATGCAATGGGATAGCCCACTGGGATAGATAAATTACTTCACACCCAGGAGTGAGAGGGTACTACTCAATCTCCACTGGTATCCCATTGTCCTGCAGCAAGGTGAACCTGTTGAAATGTACTATAACTAGAATGGAATATGTACCACAGAAAGAGAGGTAAGGTGGCAGTCCTGGTCTGGCATATCCCACCCCCAGTTCATCCCTCATCCTTGTATGTGCTTCTTTCTTCAGTCAACGTGTATAATACATACAAGATCAAATTCCTAAAGCTATAAATCTCCCTCTCCTAAAGGCCAGGTGGGCATGCTCTTTTTTCCACTGGTACATTCATCTAATTGAGGTCTTTTTTCCCTCTATTGGCCTGTAGGACATTATGGCACACATAGAAGCCCTTACTAAATTCACCCAGCAAGACTTAAATTATTGCCAGCAAAGCCTGTCTTTACTAAACATTGAAAAGTCTAATGAAAAAAGTCCTCCAAAACAGGATAACCTTGTATATTACTGTCTCACAGTCATTATCCAGATTGTTGTACATTCATATCTGGTAAGTATACTAATGAATGCATCATCTTTATTAAATCATATGAGGACACAGGTGAATGCCCCGAGTGATTCAAACCCCAGCCTAAGGGATTTAACAAATTAGTGGTTCAGATCATTGGGCTCCTGGAAAAATCTGTTACTTATTTTGGGAATCATTACCTGAATCTCTTTTTTTTTTTTTTCTGTATTGACCTAATATTGTTCCTATGGTGTCTGCCTCCAATGCAATCAGATAGCCACCAAATGATGTTAGTGAAACTCCATATTAGTGAAACTCACTGCTGACTACTCAGTGTACATTGTGAAAGAGGGGAACATATGTAATTGTAAGAGCTGGTCACAAGGGGTGGAATGCTGGAGAGGTTATTAACAGATGTAACTGGCTGACCAGCAAGCTGGACCCAAGCAATCAGAGGCTCCTTACATGTGTCCTTGGAATGTACATTCTGTCCACTATTCCCTTTCCTTGGGGTATAGCCTCAAGAAAGCAGGTGCTGTTGCAAGACTATCTGAATGTTGCAACTATTTAGAATATGTGACTAAACACAGTTAAGGCCTCTATATAAACCTTTAAGATTCTGGAGGGTAGGGATGGAGAACTACTCTTCTTATAGCCACCCAGAACATTCCTTGCTTATTAAACCATTACTGCCATCTACCAATCTGGAGTGGTGTGCCCTTTTTTGTGGTTCTCACCTTGCCCTTTGTGCATAAGGATCAGTTTCAAAAATCATCCAGGCACATTTCTGAGTTTATTTCTGACTTTTGAACCAATAGGCACTCTGAAATGACCCAAATCTCCCAACATAAACTACCAAGAACAAAATAAAACATTAAAACTCCCTTAGATGGACAAAATGTCCCTATTAATGGAGCCCAAGATTTCATTATATGTATACACTATTACATCAAATAGTTGGTTCACACTGAATTTAAGTTAAAACCACCGAGTCTTCTTCACAATTTATGTTTAAGCCACTTAAACCACTTGCCTTTGGTAATTGAACTTTTTGACACAGTGCAGGATTTCACATTTGATCCTATTCAATTTAATCTTGCTAGATTTGAGTATTTTTAAAATTTTCTTTAGCCTACTAAGAACTTTTGCATTTTGCTAGTGCTATCTAGTACATTTACTCTGTCTTCTAATTGTGTATTTTTTTCAATGGGTTGGGCAAGCTATTTTGTTTTTATATTAGTCATGGAAAATAACTTCAATGGGATAAGAGTTGAGGTTGGAAATTTCTTGTTCACATGGAAACATTGTTGGACTGTCAATTCAAATAGCTAATCCTTCCTTTGTTCTGTCATCATCATTTAGCTCATGATACTTCATTTTATTCTCAAGGGCATTTTGAGAAACTGTTAAAATACCATGGTGGGGTACACAATATTTATTGCCTTCTGAGACCTCTAGGAGGCAGCTCCAGAGCAGACATCCTCCAGAGCAACTGAAGCAAAGTGGCCCATGTTATCGCCAATTTAGAGACATACCATATGTATAATATGTATAATGTATAATATTAAGCCACTGTAGACAGGTGAATTAAAGTAGTTTCAAATATCAACTGTAACTCCAAAGTCTGAAAGGCAAAGCTCCACATTACATTTATTGACTTGTGACAGAGCTGATATATGCATTTTATGTAATCTGCTCCAGAATGAATACCAGCAGAGAAGTATTCATTTAATAACTAATGTGATTCCTCAACAACACTCAGGAAGGCTAGCAAGTATATAATTTCCTATAAAATCTCTGATAGACCAATACAATGTAATGGACTCAGAAGAAGCAAAAGAGTGACCTGGTTAAGTGCATACTCTAGAATCTCAGAAGTAGGTTCAAATTTTGACTGTCACTTAACAGCAATACCATCTGAAAAATTATTTGGCCTCTTTTAGCTTATTTCCTTATATGTAAAGAAGGGAAGATAATACTAGTACTACCTCACAGGGTTGTCAGAAAAATTGAAGATAACTGTGAGTACATTAGCTTTTATTATTTATCCCAATCTAACAGAAATTACTTTACTCTGGAAAGACAATCTTGTGAAATCCATGCTAGATAGGTCCAAGTAGTCATTTTTAATAAATTCTTTCATGGGGCCTCCCGGATGGTCTAGGGATTAAGTCTCAGTGTTAACCATTGCGATGGCCCTCCCCAGTAGCCTGAGTTCAATCCTGCCAGGGAGCTAACCCACATGGCCCAGCAGACCTCTCCTGTCTCGCCCACTGCTCCCCTTAGCAGTGTTTCAGTAAATCTGCCTGTTCTCTGGGGTAGCGTCAGTCTGCTATCAGCCAAATCATGCTTCTCCCATTTTTGAAAAAGTCCTTTTCCTCAAGTCTCCTATCAGACTTCTGGGAAGGTAGCAGCATTGGAAAAAGCAAGTCTTGCTTTTACCCCTACAATTCAACAACAATGACCACAGGGAAACAAAAATTAAGTGCAATGTGTACAGAAAAGGACAACAGAACTCTCAAAGAATTTAAGATATGATGATGATAGCATATTGAAAGGTATCACCAGAGGAAGTACTATGATAACCTGGCAAATTGAGAAAATTCTATCAGAAACCCACCAATTTGTAGCTTAAAAGATCATGGATTAGAGATGGGAAAGTCAGCAAAAAACTGGATGAGAACTTCTAAAATTGAGGAAAACCTGAGTAACTTCCATTTTTTTAAGTTTTCTAGTATAGATTTTAAATAATGCCTAATTAAGATTTGGCCATAGTCAAAATTTTTTAAATTAAAATTGCCATAGTCTACAATTTTTATGTTTACTAAATTATGATGTATGGTAAATATTTTTCCATCAGGTCAGTGTAGCTTTGTGACTGGAATAATAAATTCATTTCAGGGTGTCAAAATCCTGAATCTGAATGTAAGACACAGGCTAAATGGTTTTGTGATACATTAATCCTAATCTTTGGCCTAGGTTCTGAAAGGAATTACTCATTCATTGCTATTTTAACACTATAGATCAATAGACTTTGGAGGAGGTCGCCCCTTCTCAGAGGGCGAGCCCAGTGTCTCCTGATTGTGGTTTCTCAATAAACATGGTAATCGTGTCATAATGCAAGAGTCCTCTTTAACAACCCAGCAGACTGCTTTTCAATATTGTATACCGATTCCTCTCCATGTACACGTATGTGGTGTGTGTGTGTGTGTGCATGTGCGTGCGTATCTATAGTTTGAGCTTAAGGACAAGGGTGTCAACTAAGTAAATACTGAAAGCACATAGGAATTGCACCACTCCTATTGAAGGGTGAGAGATAGCAGGACAGGATACACTCTTCTTTATTCAATTATGAATAAACTGATAAACTATCGATTGATAGTAGTAGAAAATCCAACACAGACCCTGTAAAAAGAACTTGTGAGATAATACAAAATTACTTCAATAAGAGATGAAAGAAAGTTCATAGCAATAGAAGAGTAAAGGCATAAATAAAAATGGACTATAAAGTGAAAAAGTAATAGAATTAATAGACAGATATTTTTAGTAGAAAACAAAATGTATTAAAAAATAAATGTTTGGCAAGGCTAACTAAGGAATTCTGTTTTCAAGATGTTTAAAAGAAATTCACCTGTTAAACTGTGACTCAGACAAATCCAGTTTTTCTAGGGCTATTGATTTTCTATGTCACTGGCTTATTTTAGTTTATTTCCCCATAAAATCACTCATGTCATTAAAATTCTTAAATTTATTATGGCAGGGCCTCCCCGGTGGCACAGCGGTTGAGCGCTGGGTTGCAAAGCTGCCTGCAGCCTCTGCAGTGCTGGTTCGATCCCCAGCTGCTCCCCGGCCACCAGAGGAGGGTTCCGCATGGCGCGCAGACCTCTCCTGCCGCCCGCTGCTCCCCTCAGCAGTGTACTTCGGTCCTTCTGCCTGCTCTGCTCCCTGCTCTGGCTCTGGCGAATTCTCTCACCCTCCTGCACTTCTGACTGTACCCAGTGCTTGTATAAATAAATAAATAAATCTTCAAAATAAATAAATAAATAAATTTATTATGGCAGACTTTATGATTATCTCAAACAGCAAAAATTCCATTTCCTAGGGATTTCTGAGGAGTACCAAAAAAGTCAAATGTTACTAAGTGTGCTTAAAAGATAGAAAATGGGAAATTCTGAATTAGACAAGTTTGGGAAATGCTGAATCAGACAGTTTTTACTTTTTTAAAATGAAGAACATATTCATTTTAAAAAAAATACTACCCAACATTTACTATAAAACAATTCTCTAAGAGGAGGTATGGTTTAACAGCAGTTTGCAACCTTAGCTTATTCCTCCCCCAGAGGAATGCTCTTTGAAAAATGCAATTTAGGATTGATGCAGCAAACAGTCTGGTTAAAATGACAAGACAAGAATGCCGTGGCTACTTTTTACTACTTAGCACTGTTCTGGAAGTGTTTAACTAATGTAGTCAGAAACACATATATTTGAAAAGGAGAGCAAAACTTACCATAAAATTTCTTACTGGAAAAATCTCAAAAGGATCAACAGAATATCTCTGGAAGAGACTTCAGAAAATTGCCAATTTCAAAATTAGTAAGTGAAATTACATTCTTCACCTATATAGCAAAAATTACCACATATGTAAAAAACACTGAATAAGAGCTCCAAATTGTAGTACTGTTTCCTTTAAGGACATATTACCTAAAAAAAAAAAAATCACAAATTATACAAGATTTAACTTATACCTCTTGAAAGATATAAAAATCTTTTTTTTAAAAGAGGCAACATATGCTGTTTCTGGAAATCGTTGCCATTCTGTAGTTCCAACCACAATAACAATTTAAGCAATCCCAACCAAATTTCCAATTTATTTTGGGGGGTGGGAACCTATTAATAGTAAATAAAAAAGATCAATAATAGGCGTACTTGTCCTAAGAGACATGGAGTCATATTTCTAACTCAATAACTACAGGCTGATGCACTGAGACTACAATGTTTAGTGTTACTAAAGAGAATTCAAACACATAATTATGTATGCATACATATATGGGAAAGGGGTGTGGTCAATGAGATGAATACCAGCTAACAACTAGCTAACCATTTGGGGGAAAAAAAAAAAAGAGTATCAAAATCCATTTATCCAAATAATTCCAGTTATTATAAAGGAACTTTTTAAACAAAACCATTAAAATTAAAAAATACAGAATAAGATTTATATAATCATGGGGTGGGGCGACCTTCTAAACATGACTCTAGGGTCAGAAGACAAAAAGGAGAAGATTTATCCATTTTTAATTTTTTTTATTTTTTTTTAGTCATTTTAATGCCTTTTTCCCTGTGCACAAGAGAAATAACTGAAAGTCAAAAGATACAGTTTCCTTTATACACTGTAGTTAAAAGTAATGCAAACATCACATGACATTTTCAGTGAAAGTTACATTTCCAATTACAAATCAAAATGCAAATTAGGGTTTTTTTATGGGAGAAGTTGAGAAGGAAGTCTTAGGTAAAAAGCACTTTCTTGCCATTACTACACAGATCCTTCAGACTGCACAAAGATTAAGGTCATATACAATCAATCTGTAAATGTTGACACAATGTCACACTGTAAGTTTTCTGTACAATTAAATGTATACTTATAGATACCAGGATAAACATTTCTACTATATTTTAACTGAGCTTGTCTAGCCAACATTTTCACTGAGAAGTTTATCAAATATGCTGTAAGATTCTACAAAATTGTGAGACATACCTAGCTTCAGAAATATTTCCTATGTTCTTCCTCATTTTGGTTGCACATTTTCAGCTCAGAGATTCTGTTGTAATATTTCTAGATATACAGTTCCAATTGTGCTTACTATACTGTGTACAAATATAGCAAAAAAGATCAAAGAATGGTATAAATCTTACAGCATTTTGCTAGCAAAAATACATGCCAAAGTCACAATAAGCAAGATTGTACCACAAATTAGAGTTTCAAATAATTTGCTTGTTTTTGAATAGTTTCATTCTACATTAAATTACTATAATAGGCTAATGCTTAAAATGTAAATAAACTGGACATCTGTAGGATAAAACTTGTTCACCCAACTGTGAAGGCTGATACCATTTTCCAAAAATCACAATAAATGCAGAATAAACAGAGGTGTACATGCAACACCTATCAGTGAAACAGCATTGATTCCCACCATTCAAAACAGAGAAAGAAATGGAAGGAAGGAGAGAAAGAGGCAAAGGACAGAGGGAAAGAGGGCAGGAGGGAAGGAGGGAGGGGAGGAAGGAGGAAAGGAAAGATAGAGGGATGTACTACACATTAAAATACATTAGATTTATAACTAGACAGATTTAAAAGAATCATAACGAAAGTAAAGCACAATTTTGTGTAAAGATTTAAGCGCCATTATCAAAAATAAGATACTTTTTTTCAAGGTACATAAATGTAATTAGGATGGCTGGGAGCCCAGCAGCCTCTCAATGGCTGCATTGATGTCGCCTCCTGTTGCTATTAGAGCCTGCAAGTTTGCTTCGCGATTTAAGAACCCCATTGCATTGAGCTGTTCCAGTTGTTGCTGAAATCTGACTTCTGGATTCGGCAGCTGTGGAGGATTTGCTCCAGCCAGAGCCTGCACCATTTGCTGAATGAACTGCTGGTTGGGTCCAGATTCTGAGGTTGGGCTCATGGTTTCACTGGGTGCAGAACTAGACAAGTTGGGCCCAGTGGAACCTCCAGAGCCAGTGGAGCCAGGATTACCTGCAGGGCCAGTGGGTCCTATGGGTCCAATGGGGCCTATGGGGGTAAAAGGGACAATGGGGCCTATGGGACCTATGGGTGTAACAGGGCCTACAGGGCCTATAGCAGTGCCCAGCACCCCCACCCCTACCCCTGGAGTGAAGCTTGGAATGAGGCCAGGTGCTTCAGTGGCTAATGTCTGTAGCCCCTGCTGGATCTGCATTAAAGCCTGCATAGCTCTTGGATTTGACATGGCTGACAGTGTGTCTGGATTCTGCATCTGCTGCAGGAAAGCTGGGAGCTGTGGACGCATCTGCTCCTGCAGCTGAGGATTTGCAGTGAACACGGGGCTATTCAGCATCATCTGAGCAGCCAAATCTGGATTCTGACTAAGTGACTGCATCATACTTCTCATGTAGGGCGCAGAGAGCATATTCTGGATCAGCTGAGGGTTTTCTGTTATCTGTTGCAGTAAGCTCTGCATTCCTGGGGTACTGAAGATGCTGGCGACATAATTGGCAGCAGCCAGAGTGTTCCCGCTGGCATTGCTGGAGCTACTACCAGACCCAATGCCACTGCTGGTGTTTGTGCTGGTGGTCGCAGAATTCTGAGTAGCCGGTGGTGGTGCCCATGGATTAGGTAGTGGATCTCGATTTTCTGTACGTGAAGGCTGCACACCTTCCGCAGAAGAGGAAGTGCTTACCACAGAGGCAAAGGGATTACCCCCAAACTGCTCTTGTGCCGCATTCAGCATAGGTTCTTGAATGTCAGTGTACATGCGCCTTAGAGCATTGTAGCCACCTGGGATGCTTTCCAGATTGCTAAGAGCCAGGTCTTGATTTCTCATCATCTCCTGCATCATGGCTGGATTTCTGGCTATTTCGAGGGTCTGCCTCATTATATCTGGGTTGTTGAGTAGGTGACTGATTTCTGGGTTTCTCTGAATCAATTGTTGCATCTGTGGGTTGGCCATAATGAGCTGCCTCATTAGGTCGGGATTCGAAAGCATGCTCTGAACAAAGGGATTTTCCATGATTTGGATCATCATCTCAGGACTGGACAGAAGCTGCTGCTGCATCTGGTTCTGGAGCTCAGAGAAGTTGGTGGAGCTCAAGCCCAGGCTGCTAAGGCCTGCAAGTCCTCCCAGGCTCCCCATCCCAAACGGGCCGCTATTTGTGGAAGTAGGTGTGGAGTTACTCCTGGGAGTTGATGCCGTGGTGGTATTAGTTCCCGCGGCATTGCTAGACTGTGTGGACTGGCCCTGAGGTCGGTTCTGGCTTTTGATGACAAGGTGAACAGTCAGTCCATCATGAATGCCGTGCTGGATCAACGTATCTTGATCTTTTAAGATTTTTCCAGCAAAAATCAGCACTAGCTGATCGGTTTGCGATTTGAAGCGTTTTGAAATCGCTTCCTTAAATTGTTGGACCGAACTATTCTCAGGCACAGCGAATTCCTCTTTCTCTTTGGGGGTCTTCACTGTGACTTTGATGATTTTGGGCTCCGCAGGGCCAGAGGCAGGGCCTTGGGCCGCAGCAGGGCCGCGGGAGGGGCGCGGGGGACCGCTGCTCTCGCCGTTCTCAGCCATGGCGGCCGCGGTGACGCAGGCAGGGAAGGCGCGGGCGGGCGGGCGAGAGAGAGCGAGGGAAGGAGGAAAGAAGAAGCGCCGCCGCAGCAGGCTGGGCCCGGCCAGGCGGAGAGCGCAGAACACCGTACCTCTGTGATGAAGATTGCAGTTCCTAGTCGTCTGGTGGAGAAAGAGCTCCGTGTAGGCCGCAGCCGAGGTGTCGGCGTTCAGGTCTCAAGGCTTCCGCTGCCTCCGAGTGATTCCACCGCGCTCACTCCCAGCAACTCCCGCAGCAGCCGCGCCGTCCGCTCCTCCCCTCCCGGTCCCCTCCCCCAACTCGGTGCTCGCCTCCCCGCCCCCCTCTGCTGACGCGGCGCCAGGCCCAGAATGATAGATTCGACTGGGCCAAAATTAAAAACTTCTGTACTGGGGAGGGGGTGGGGGAGGCGCTAGTGAGGAGGGGGTAGGGGGATAGGGGGAAGGGAGCGGAGGAAAGGGAGGGAGGGAAAGAGAAACAAAGAGAGAGACAGGGAGCGGGAGAGACAGAGACAGAGAGAAGGAAACAAAGAGAGATGAGAGAGCAAGAGAAAAGATAGAGAGGAGAAGGAACGAAAGAAAGGGAGCCAGCTTCTGAAAATAGTGGAATATATGAGATACATATATGTAATTGCTGTCAATAAAACAGTGAAAGGATGAAAGGTTGAATGAAACAGAACTCAAAGAGACGAAAAATGAATACAAAATCAATCTGACAAAGCAAAATAAAAAAAAAAAAGGAAAAAAAAAAAACCTGGCAATGCCAACGAGGGAAAAGAAGATTGTGTGGGAGCATGCTTTTTACAAAAGAAGTGCAAATGGTCAATGGGTATTTGAAAGGATGATTAAGCTCACGAATACTCAAAGGAATTAAAATTAAAGTAAAATGAGAGTCTACCTCTCGCTTCTAACTTTGGTAAAAAGTTATGTTATAGAGAGCTGATTAAATAGACTAGCATGCTTATTGAAGTGTAAGTTACAAAATATGGCAATTTTAAAATATATATCAACACTTTAAGTATTTCTACCTTTATTTAGGAATGTCTCATTTAGTGACCGCACCTAGGAAAATAACTGGATAAGATGCAAAAAATAGATGTATAAAGTTTTCAGTTTATAATATATAATGAAGTGCAAACTTTGTAAAAACTATTTTTAAACACTTTGCATGTGTAAAATGCCTTTAAGTGTATGGGTAAAAAGAAATCTGGAGACTATACATTAACATTTTAATGGTGGTTATTGAGTGCTGAAATTATGAATAATTATGAATAGTTATTTCCTTTTTAAATAAAATTTGAAAATTTTGATGATTTTTATGTCCTGAATTTATAATTTTTTTTTTAAATTCAAAAGGTATTCTGGGAGAGATAAGTAGAAATTGACAATATACAATAGTGACAGACATTAGCATATTTATCTAATTTAGTTACAAATTAAGTAGAAGAAATAAATTAACATATAACACTTGAAGACAACAATTAATCTAAAAATTATTTTCAAATTTCTAATTCTGGTTTATATTATCCAGAAAGTACACTTCTACCCCCAGTTAGCATTTAATAGCATTGGAACATTATTAGGTCACAAAGACCTTATTAAGTCTCAAGATAAGAAAAATACATGGGTATGTGATGTCTATCAATAGGGTGATAGATTAATATAGTACAATGAATATATTAATAGAATACAGAAGATGAAAGGAATGAACTATATCTAAACATACATGCAGGGCCTCCCCGGTGGCTCAGCGGTTGAGCGCTGGGTTGCGAAGCTGCCCGCAGCCTCTACAGGGCTGGATCAATCCCCGGCTGCTCCCCGGCCACCTGAGGAGGGTTCCACAGGGCACACAGACCTCTCTGCCCCCCTTTGCTCCCCTCAGCAGTGTACTTCGGTCCTTCTGTCTGCTCTGCTCCCCGCTCTGGCTCTGGTGAATTCTCTCACCCTCCCGCGCTTCTGACTGTACCCAGTGCTTGTATAAATAAATAAATAAATAAATAAATAAATAAATAAATAAAATAAATCTTTAAAAAAAATACACACATGCAAATCAAAAACCTAATTAGCACAACAATTTATGGTGTTTATGGATGCATTCATATATATGCAAAGCTATTGGAAATATACTAGAACCACACATGACAAACTTGTACCCATGAGGAAGAGGAAATGGAATAGAATATAGGATAATGATTAAAAGGAAATTAAATTTGTAAAAATGTATTTCACCTTGGGCCTCCCCCGGTGGCACAGGCGGTTGAGTGCAGCGCTGTGCTGCGAGGCTGTGTGTGGCCTTTGCATCGCAAGTTTGATCCCTCCTGGCAGGTGAGGTCCTACATGGCACGGCAGACCTCACCTGTCTCGCCCGCTGCTCTCCTCAGCAGTGTATTTCGGTCATCTGCCTGTTCTGTTCCCTGCTCTGTCTCTGGTGAATCCTCTCACCCTCCTGTGCATCTGGCCTGTACCCCGGTTCTTGTATAAATAAATATTTTTTAAAAAGTATTTCACATTTAAAATGGAAACAAATATGGCAAAATAGCAATAGTTAATTCAAGGTGATATAAAGATGATGACCTTCATAATGCTCCTGTATTTTTCTGTATTTTTAATTTTCTCAAAATATAAAGAAAAATTAAGAAAACATCACAAATCATCTTTGGTCGCATTAGAAGAAAGCCTAGATATTAATGAAAAACTCAACCACTTGAAAATTAAAACTGAATTAAACACTTTGGAACAAAACATAAATCAAAGTTCTTATAACAATGGATTTATAAAAGAAGTAATGAGAACTTATGCATCAATAATTATAATGAATTTTCCCTGAATATGGTCTGAGAATATTAAAAAATTACAGATATCTAGGTCTTTCTGCAAACTTACTGAAATAAACGGTGCTCAGGAACTTATCAAATTTCACTATAATTATATGTGATTTACCAGTTACTATATGAATGAACTCACAGTCATATCTATACACTCAAAGAAATTAAATATCAAATAACAGAGTGAAAATAAATGAATTAACCACTCAAATAAAAAGGACAACAGAAGAGCAGGGTTTTGGCTTTATTTTTTTTATTAATTTATTTTTTTATAGAGGCATGTTTTATTTATTTATTTATTTGTTTGTTTTGTTTATACATGCACTGGGTACAGTCAGAAGCGCGGGAGGGCGAGAGAATTCACCAGAGCCAGAGCGGGTAGCAGAGCAGGCAGAAGGACCGAAGTACACTGCTGAGGGGAGCAGCGGGCGGCAGGAGAGGTCTGTGCACCATGTGGGACCCTCCTCCAGTGGCCGGGGAGCAGCCGGGGATCGAACCGGCGCCGCGGAGACCGAGGGCAGCTTCACAACCCAGCGCTCAACCGCTGCGCCACCGGGGAGGCCCGGTTTTGGCTTTAAAATAATTTTCAAAAAGCATTAATGAATTAGCAAACAGAAAGGTAAATTTTGTTAGCTAAATATAAGAAGTTATTTAAAGACGCAAGTCAAATAAATAATTCATTATTAGTTAGGTGATTCTTTTAGAAGTCTTTACCAAGGAATACAGCAGGCATGGCAAAGAGCACTCCCCTCACCTTCCAGAAGTCTCCCAAAAGCATATTTTTTTTCCTATTACAAATTATTAGAGATCAAATTAAGAATATAGAGCCATCATCCTTGAGTCATACACACATGCACACACACACACACACACACACACAGAAAGGTAGTTTTTGAGGAACTGAAAGACTTTGTTAAAACAGTTCTCCTAAAGGTGGGAACCCCAGTTTTGTGTCAGTACAGTGTTAGAGATTTGGTGTTATATTGGCATTATTGTTTTCTTCTCAACCTCAACTTATTAAGATATAATTGACATATAATATTATATAATTTTAAGGTTTACAATTCATTGATTTGATACACATACATTGAAAAATAATTATCAGTGTAGTAGTGACTAACACCTCCATCCTGTCACATCTTTTCATTGTAGTGTGAGAACATTTAATATATACTCTTAACAACTTTCAGGTATATAATCCAGTATTAACTGTAATAACTATGCTGTACACTAGATTTAGGAACTTACTCATCTGTGACTCGAAGTTTGTACCATCTGACCAGCATCTCCCTATTTTCCCCACTTCCCACTCAGCCTCTGGTAACCACCATTCTTTTACTCCTCTGTTTCTATGAGTTCTGCCAAAAGCACTTTTCCTTGAATTCTCTTCTGTCATCCTATAAATCATGTTTATCTGCATTTTATGCCAAAATATATCTATTTTAATGTTTCAAAGTACAGGAAAATGAAATTAGAATCCCAGTGGTTGAATGGACATTGCTTCATTAGTGAGAAGCACAGCATTAATTAGCCAAAATTTAAAAAGCTTTAAGACAAATACATAAAACTAGGATTTTATGAGTAGATTCAATCACAGATAAAAAGTGTATTTTTCAAAATTATGATGTTTGTACAAAGAAAAATGGATAACTATGATAACTATATTATATTATTTTCTAGAAAGATGCACATTACCAAATATATATTCAAGAAGTAGGAAACCTTAGCAAATTGTACAAAAAACTTACAAAAAAGAAGTTAATTATTAGTTGTTTTTTAAAAATAGCTTTTTTGGTTAGGTGGCAACTGAGTTTATGCTTTTACCTCCTTTCTTTCCAAATCTCACTGAACTGAGAAATGTTATGAGAAAAATAATAAATCCCAAAGCTGCAAAGTCTAAGGCATCTTCTGGCAGAAAACAACAAGAAAATGACAAGGCAGGTCTAGAACAAAAAGAGCAAAATCAAAGTACAATAAAGATAATGGCTGCCATTGTCTCTCCCAAAGATAACTTTCCCATGTGTATCTCACCCATGTGTCTCTTTCAAGTGTCTCTACATGTCTTTCCTCCCAACATTTCCTTTGAAATCTCCTCAAGTCCCTAGATGCAAGTCAAATCCAGAGAAACAAGAACTCCTAGAACCAATCTGCCTTCCATGTTATATAGCTTCACATGGCCACTCAGCAATGCCCTTAGTTCCCACTCAGAAAGTCCAGTTCATGGCACACTGAGACCTGTAATCCAATCAGTCTGCATGTAAGTGAGGCTGAGGAAAATGACACTTCCCCTTTATGAAGGTGTGTCTGTAAGAAAATCTCTGCTTTTCATTTTTGCCACCATTTCCATGGCAGTGATGATCTGGGGGTACAGCCTCAGAAGACAGTCTTTTTTGGGTTTCCAATGTATTCAAAGTAAATAAAAATCAGTCATAAGGCACTGTCCATGGATGGCTAGAGCGGCAAAGTCCTCCATTTCCAGAAAACAATTGATGAGTCCAAGCCAAAAACAAACAAAAAAAACTACAGATATTAATCAAGCAAATAGTAAACAAAATATCAAAAAAAAAACCATGAAAAACCTTAAAACTGGTTTACTGTTCAAAATAATTTTCTCCACCTTTGTCCCAATTCTATGAAATAATAAATTTGATCATAAACTCACAGGTCAGAATAAATGCTCAGAATTTGGTTGGAATGTTCCATAAAGGATTTTAGATTGAACTCTCAACATCTGGTCTGTACATGCCTCAGAATCAAGATCATAGTGAGATTCCCTTTTCTTGAAGTTCTCAGGGTTTTTCGCTCAGGAGTTTCTAGACCTGTCAATGGAGGCAAATTTCCCCAACTTCACTGGAAATCTCTGGAACACTACAAGCAAATGGCAGGCACTCTTCGTGCTTCAGCTCAAATTCAATGACCAGAAGAATTTCCAGCAGAGCCATATAATGAAACATGTTTCTAATTCTGTAGTTCAAGGAGGGACAAATAAAATTTCCTATGGAAAGTATGCAAATAAAGTGACATTGCCATGAGTAATAAGAATTATTGCCTCGTTTAAGTATTATAATGGTACCAAAGATAGAGAAAATGCAAAGATAATTTAATTTTGCTCACAAAAATGCAATTTAAGGCTGTATTTGTGCAGGTGAGAAGATGGTGGCGGTGGGAGAAGCAGCGCAAGGAATCAGAGGTGCGCTGAATACCATTGAAATGGACCAGCATGGCCTTTTGAGAGTTGCAGGGCATATTGAAACTCTGGAGGAAAAAAAAGAGAATTTGAAAAATGAAGTTTAATTCTAGAGTTGCTGGAGATTCTTGCGCAATGTTGTAAAATGAATCTTTTGATATTTTAAATAAAAAAGCCCCTTAGCTGGCTGTCAAAATAATTGCAATTTAACATTGTTCCAGATCCTAGTCAGTTTGAAAAAAAAAGTTCCTGGAGTCAAAGCAAAGCAAACAACAAAAAGCAATATCCTTTTGAGACACAGGGCAAGCTAGAAATTAGGCAGTTTTAGGGACAGTGCAGGAGGGGACCTTTGAAGAATTTAGGGAGGCTTCAGAGATAAGGACAATCAAGGGAAAGTAACCCATTCCACTAGGAAAAACAAACATCCCAGGACCAAGGACAACATTGTTAATGCTAGTCCTGGTTTCCTTCAGCTGGTAAAGGGAGGCAGAGATTGGAGAAATGGAGAGTGGTTTAATTGATGGACACATTAGAAGGGCAGCTGTTTAACTTCAATGCAGGGATGCCCATCTAGAGGACTGGGCCATAAAGATAAAGATGCAACAAATGGGGAAAGAGAAAGCTGTTAATTAAGGAATGTGAACATCCCCCACTCAATAGCAAATTAAGTGAGACAGCCGAGAACTAACCAATCGCAAAGAGACTGGTGGAGCGTTAGAATAATGAGGGAAAAAGGTATATATTCCCTGAGACACAACTCCACTTTGGCTTCCTTGCCCCTACCAGGCCTGGGAGTCCCACTTTATTTCTGTTCTTTTTCTCCTCAATAAAATTTTCTTTCTATAAAGAAACCTGCCTCTTCTCGCTTGCTTGCCTGAGAGTTTGCGAAGTTCCTGCTGTGGCTTCGTGAGACACCAACCCATGGGGGTCTAGTGTCTGGGGCTCAGCGCTGCCCTGCAGCCTGTGATCCGTTCCTGGCTGGGAGACTAGGCCTGACAATTCCGGTATCACTTTCAAACAAAAATTTGATCAAAATTATGTTTTTCTCCAATAGTCCTTTCAGTCCTGTGTAGAAAATTCCAGCTCTCAAGTTTTGTCAATTAGCATGAGTCCAGCTTTTTCTTCTGTTAAATTTTCCAGAAACAATTTCTGCAAATGAAACAAAAGTAAAATATGATAACAAACAAGGAATTTTGTAAAACAATATTTCAGAAAAATGGGCTTCCCTGGTGGTGCAGGCGGATGGGCGCAGGGCTGTGAAGCTGTCCGCATCCTCTGCAGTGCCGGTTAGATCCCTGCGAACCATGGAGATACGCAGATGGCGAGCAGATACTCTGCTGTCTTGCCCACTGCTTCCCTCAGCAGTGTATTTTGGTCGGTCTGCCTGTTCTGTTCCCTACTCTGTCTTTGGTGAATCCTCTCACCCTCCTGCACATCTGGCCTGTACCCCGTTCTTGTATAAATAAATAAATCGTAAGAAAAAAAATTCAGAAAAATAACAATCAAAAGTGACAAGCAATTTATATATCAGATACTTAAAAGGTTTCACATAAATTTTAAAACACCAATATCAGCATTTATGGATATGTCAAGGTTAAACATTTTTCTAAAGCAGCAATGTGTCCCATTAAGTCCCAATGTACCAGTGTAGGGGTAGGATGGCCACAGAGCAGGTTTTCTGATCTTGCATACTGGTAAAGAAGGAGTCCTGGAGCCCTCAGTGGCCTTCTCAGGCTTTTATTGAGCTCTACATGCATTGCAGCAACCAGGTACATTGCACGCAGGGGTGGGGGTGGGGGACAGGAAGCAGGCAGGCCTCCAGGCCCCAGGCAAGTCTTCACTCTGGGCTTCTCTCTTTCTTCTGGCTTTCTTTCTTGCTTCTGCTTCTCTTGGTGACTATCTCAATACGCCTCCCATGGCCGACAGAAGTAAATAAGATAGTTTGCAACAACATAACAACTGCAGGTCCCGCATTGGGCATGCAGATCCTAATGGTGGGAGGGCAGAAAAGCCTGAAAAACCATTTACTCTACAACCAGAAAGATACAAAATATGTTAAATTCATCTAATGTCTTTCCCACGAGGAAAGGCGAACATGTTATAGAGTATCTCAGGAGCACAACTGAGGTTCCATAAAATTTTCACTGATCAAGCAAATGAAAAACTACCAAATTTCCTAATTTAGATTTCTGGCAAGATTTTATAAGTTTTTTTTTTAAACCCCATTTAATTGTAACCAAGGCTCCAGCTAAACTCACTACCAGCTGATAGCCAAAACTTAACATTTTATTTTTTATTCTCCTACTGGAAGTTTTAACTTCTAAAAAAATTAAAAAAAAACCTGAAATTTCCCAATTTCCATTTTACCTGACCCCCCCAAAAAAGAAATTACATTTCCAGCATCAAGAACCCAGATAGAAGGATGGGCGGAGCAACATGGCGGCGAGGAGACGCTGCGAGTAAGATCTCCCATTAAAAAAAGTTAATAGGGAGGAAAAGCGGCAGGTCCCAGTGAGAACTGGGACACGGAAGATAAACGGGTGACTCCAGCAAACTGCCCGAAGAAGAAAGTTGCCATAAAAGAGGACCAGAAGGGAGGAAAGCGCAGAACCCTGCTCCCCTCCCCCGCCCACAGAGTCAGCACTCTCCGACCAGCAGAGAGGAGGGAAAAAAAAAAAAAACTAACTAAAAGGACCAACAAGAACAAACTACGCAGCAAGCGGGACTGTGAGTGGAAAGGAACTATTTCAGCCACCACACCCCGTGAACGGGAGCTGTGGAGAACCCTGCAGGATCCGCCGCGGAGGTGAGCTCCAGGCGCCATTAAAGAGAGACCCCCCCCCCAGGAGGAGGCCAGCACCAGCACACAGCCCCGGGCCGCCCAGTAAGCTTGCGTGGAAAAGCGGCGCGCTGGAAAAGCAGATGCGGATCGGGATCGGGATCGCGCGGAAAAGCAGTGCGGTTGAAAAGCAAGCACAGGTCCCCGCGCCTGCGACCTAGGCTTGCGGGGAGACGCGCAGAGGCCCTCACTGAGTGAGCAGGAACCAGGCGCCCAGGCAGGGGAGCGGGATTCAAAAGGCGCCATTCACGCGCCACTGAACTGGGCTACAGCCCAAGTCCTGGAACTGAGGGCTTTGGAACTGAGACCGGGGGCACGAAATTAGGGGCGTGGGTTCCACACGACGGTGGGGCACAAGGCAGACACAGCACCCCAAAGCCGTTGAGGTTTACCCTACCATTCCCGCTCTGTTCCCTGTCCCACGGGGTGGAAAATCAGATCCCCAAGGGCTCTAGGAGAGATCTCTGGCGCCACCTAGTGACTTGAAGCAAGCAGAGGCTCCTGGAGGAGCCAGTGGCCAGCTGGGGAGTTAGCCCACGCCGGACCCCTTCCGACCAGTAGTCTGAGCCCACAGGGGGAGCGAGCACCCACAGCCGGGGCAGACCAGGCACGCAGAAGAGTGTGCTTGAGAGCGGACGCGCAGGGAGTGTGTCCCACATCACCATTTTAGAACAGGGACATTTCTTCAGTAAAGACTACATTTCTTCAGTAAAGAAGGCTTCCTCAGGAGCCAGAGGTGAGCGGGGGAAGTTCGCCCACGCCAGACCCCCTGTGGCCTGCAGTCCAAGCCCAGAGGGGGAGCAGGAACCCACCGCCGTGGCAGACCAGGCGCACAGGGGAGTGTGTCCCCACATCGGCATTTTAGAACAGAGACCTTTCTCCAGTAAAGACTGCTTGAAACTGACATATGGCTCCTGGAGGAACCAGAGGGGAGCAGAGAAGCTCACACAAGATGCCGGCCAGTCCCAACAACACAGTGTCCCAACGCATACGGCAAATTAGAAAACAGACAGTAGGGAGTAGAAGAACCACACGCAACCTAGCAACTCCCCAGGGAAAAAGCACACCACAAAAAGAAAACCAGCCCCCAGATTGCAACAACAGTAACTTGGAAGAACTTCTGAGCGTTCCAGAAAGAGAATTTAAAATTGCCGTGATTAAAAAACTGACAGAAGTCATAAAGGAAAACAATGATAAGGGAAAAATAATCAACGATCAGAAGAATTCAATTGAGTCCCTAGAGAGGGAAAACAATGGTCAGAAGAAAGAAATTGAGTCCCTAAAGAGGGAAGTAAAAGAAATGCAGGAGATCAAAGAATTAATGGAAGAACTAAAGAATTCTGGGAAAAGCAATGAAAGCAGAATAGATGAAATGGAAGAACGAATAAGTACTCTTGAAGACACAGAAATAAAAAGAACCAAAACAGAAAAGGAAAGAGAAGTACGAAGGAAAAAGAACCAAGAAAGACTTAGGGAACTATCTGACTCCATGAGGAAAGGAAATATAAGAGTTATAGGAATACCAGAAGGAGAGGAGAGAGATGTAGGAACAGAGAAAATATTCAAAGAGATAATTGAAGAGAACTTCCCAAATGTGAAGAAGGAGCTGAAAATTGATATACAAGAAGCAAGAAGAACACCAAACTTCCACGACGAAAGAAAAAATACAGCAAGACACATAATAGTAAAGCTCCCAAGAATCCAGGACAAGGAAAAAATAATGAAGCTGGCAAGAGGGAAGAAACAGATAACATTCAAAGGAAAGCCAATCAGGCTGACATCAGACTTCTCTGAAGAAACATTACGGGCAAGGAGAGAGTGGAGGGACATAGTCAACAGACTCCAAGAAAACAGATGCCAACCAAGAATACTCTACCCGCAAAGCTCTCCTTCCTCTTTGAAGAAAGAATATGGACCTTCCCAGACAAACAGAAACTCCGGAATTTCATTACAAATAAACCCCCACTCCAAAAAATACTACAAGGAGTCCTAAAGCCAGAACCTCAGAGGGACGAATAACAATGAAAGAAGGCCAAAAAAAAGTTATTAAAAGAATAAATAAATAAAATCAAAGGAAAGACAATCACAATGGCAAATACAGATGCTAACATATCAATATTAACTCTAAATGTAAATGGACTAAACTTGTCAATAAAAAGACACAGAGTTGCAGCCTGGATTAAGAAACAAAACCCAACCTTTTGCTGTCTCCAGGAAACACATTTAGCTACAAAAGATAAAAATAGGCTCAAAGTTAAAGGATGGAAAACAATCCTACAAGCAAATGGACCAAAAAAGAAAGCAGGAACAGCTATACTTATATCAGATAAAACAGATTTCAAACTCAAAAAGATAAAAAGAGACCCCAATGGTCACTACATTATGATCAAGGGGACAATACTTCAAGAAGAAATAACACTCATTAACATATACTCACCAAACGAAGGAGCACCAAAATATATCAGACAACTGTTGTCCTCTCTGAAAACAGACATCAGAGAAAACACATACGTAGTGGGAGACTTCAACACACCACTATCAACAACGGATAGATCAACAAGACAAAAAATAAGTAAAGAAACCAAGCTCTAAATAAGGACCTAGAGCAATTGGGCTTAACAGACATCTATAGAACACTAAACCCCCAAAAAACGGAGTACACATTTTTCTCAAGCGCACACGGATCATTCTCCAGGATCGATCACATACTGGGGCACAAGACAAACATCAACAGATACACCAAGATTGAAATCATATCAACCATCTTTTCTGACCATGAAGGCATCAAACTAGAAATAAACCATAAAAAGAAGGCAAGGAACTTTCCTACCTAATGGAGATTAAAAACCACAGTACTGGAAGACCACTGGACTAATGAGGATATCAAAGAAGAAATTAAAAAATTCTTTGAATTGAACGACAAGGAGGACACCAATATCCTAAATGTATGGGATGAAGCAAAAGCAGTAATAAGAGGAAAATATATAGCAATAGAAGCTCACATCAAGAAACAAGAAAGAACTCAAAGAAACAACCTAATCTCGAAGCTCAAAGATCTAGAAAAAGAACAACAAAAAACCCCAAAACCAGTAGAAGAAAAGAAATAATAAAAACCAAAGCAGAAATAAATGAAATTGAAACTAAAAAAATAATCCAAAAGATCAATGAAACCAAGAGCTGGTTCTTTGAAAAAATCAATAAAATAGACAATCCCCTAGCCAGGCTCACAAAGGAAAAAAGGGAGAAAGCACAAATAAACAGGATCATAAATGAAAGAGGAGAAATCACAACGGACACAGCAGAAATCAAAAGAATAATCAGTAAATACTATGAACAGTTATATGGAAACAAGTTCAACAATCTAGAGGAGATGGACAAATTCCTACAACTCTTCAATCACCCAAAGCTAGATAAAGAAGAAATAGAACACCTAAACAGACCAATTACAAGCAGCAAAATTGAAATGGTAATCAAAAACCTCCCCAAAAACAAAAGCCCAGGACCTGATGGATTTACAAATGAATTCTACCAAACATTCAGAGACGAATTAGTGCCTGTCCTTCACAAACTCTTCCCAAAAATTGAGAAGGAAGGGACAATACCAAACACGTTCTATGAAGCCAACATTACACTAATACCAAAACCGAACAAGGACAACACAAAAAAGTAAAACTACAGGCCAATCTCGCTAATGAACACTGATGCAAAAATCCTCAATAAAATTTTAGCTATCAGAATCCAACAATGTATCCATAAGATACATTCACCACGACCAAGTAGGATTCATTCCAGGGACACAAGGGTGGTTTAACATCCGAAAATCAATCAACGTTATCCAACACATCAACAAAAAGAAATATAAAAAACCATATGATAATATCAATAGATGCTGAGAAAGCTTTCGACAAAGTGCAACACCCATTCATGATAAAAGCCCTTGAAATTCTTGGGATACAAGGAACATACCTCAACATCATAAAGGCCATATATGACAAGCCAACAGCCAGTATCATTCTCAATGGTGAAAAGCTGAAAGCAATTCCATTAAGATCTGGAACAAGACAAGGATGTCCACTCTCACCACTGCTTTTCAATATAATACTAGAAGTCCTAGCCAGAGCAATAAGACAAGAGAAAGACATCCAAGGAATCCAAATAGGAAAAGAAGAAGTCAAACTATCACTATTTGCAGATGATATGATAATATACATAGAGAACCCCAAAAACTCCACAGAAAAACTAATTAAACTCATCAATCAGTTCAGTAAAGTGGCAGGATACAAAATCAACACACAAAAGTCAGTAGCCTTCCTATACACAATGAGGACACAAATTTCCAGAATGTATGGGACACAACAAAAGCAGTAATAAGGGTGAGTATATAACAATACAGCCCACTCAAGAAACAAGAGAGAATACAAAGAAACAACCTTATCTCCCATTTCAAAGAACTGGAAAAAGAGCAAAAATACCCAACGCCAGTAGAAGAAAGGAAATAATAAAATTTCAAGCAGACATAAATGAAAGAGAAATGAAAAAAATGATCCATTACTTTGAAAAAGAAGACAAACCTCTAGCCAAACTCCAAAAGAAATCAAAAAACTCAAATACATAGGATCATAAATGAAAGAAGAGATATTACAACAGACAAAGCAAAAATTCAGAGGATAATTGGAGCTTATTAGTATTATTATTATTATTATCAGCATTTATATGCAAACAAGTTCAACAATCTGGATAAGATGGACAAAATCATAGAACTACACAATCCTCCAATCCTGAATAAAGAAGAAGTAGAAACCCTAAACAAACCAAGTACCAGCAGCAAAATTGAAACAGTTATCAAAACCCTCCCCAAAAACAAAATGAAGGACGAGATAATTTCACCAATGGGTTCTTCCAAAAGTTCAAAGATGAACTGGTGCATATCCTACAAAAACTCTTCCAAAAAATCAAGAAAAGGGAATACTATCAAATAAAATTTACAATATATTATCGTATCATCAATGAACAATGATAGTTTTACTTCTTTCCCAATTTGAATTCCTTGAATGTTTTCTCTTGCCTAATTGTTCTAGCTAGGACTTCTAGTATTATATTGAAAAGCAGTGGTGAGAGTGGACAACCTTGTCTTGTACCAGATCTTAAAGGGAAGACTTTCAGTTTTTCACCATTGAGAATGCTGTTACCAGTGAGCTTGTCATTTATGGCTTTTTATGTTAAGTTGTGTTCCTTTTATACCGATAAGTTTGAGGACTTTTATCATAAATGGATGTTGAATTTTATGAACTGCTTTCTCACCTCTGTTGTTATGAGCATTTTTTTTTGTTGTTGTTGTTGATGTGTTAAATGATATTAATTGATTTTTGGATGTTGAACCATCCTTGTGTCCCTGGAATAAATCCCACTTTGTCATGTTATATCATCCTTTTGTTGAATTGTTGGATTTGTTTTGCTAAGTTTTTATTGAGGATGTTTGCATCTGTGTTCATTAGGGGGAGGGACCTATATATATATATATATATATATATATATATATATATATATATATATATATATATTTGTCTTTATTTGGTTTTGTATTAGTGTAATATTGGCTTTGTAAATTTTATTGATACATTATAGTTTGTAACTGCCATTTTTGTTCATCGTTTTGTGGTTCTATTCAGTACCTTGTTTGGTTCTTCCTGTTCCTCTTTTGGTTTAGATTTTCTGCTTCTTGTAATATTTCTTGGAGTGGAGATTTAGTAGAAGTGAATTTCTGTTTTTTTTTTTTTTTCCTGAGAAGGTCTTCATTTTTTCCTCATATAGCAAATAGAACTTCACAGAATACAATATTCTTGTGCGGCATTTTTTTTTTTTTGTCTTGGTTTGTCTTAAATATGTCACTGATACCAGAATTGTCAGGCCTAGTCTCCCAGCCACGAACAGATCCCAGGCTGCAGGGGCAGCACTGAGTCCCAGCCACTAGACTACCACGGGTTGGTAGTCACGAAGCAGCAGTAGGAACTTCACGAAGCAGCAGTAGGAACTTCACAAACTCTTAGGCAAGCTTGCGAGAAGAGGCAGGTTTGTTTAGAGAAAGAGAAAGTTTATGGAGGAGAAAAGGAACAGAAACAAATTGGGACTCCCAGGCCATGAAACCAGGCCAGGGAGGGGCAAGGAAACCAAAGTTGAGTTGTGTCTCAGGGAATATGCACCTTCTTTCCCTCATTATTTTAAAGCTCCACCAGTCTCTTTGTGATTGGTTAGTTCTCTGGTGTCTCAATCTGCTACTGAGTGGGGGATCTTTACATTCCTTACCTAACAGGTTTGTCTTTCCCCATTTGTTGCATCTTCCCCCTTGTTTGATAGATTTATCTTTATGACCCAGTCTCCCAAATGAGCACCCCTGCATTTTAGGGACAAGAAAGTCAAACATGAGCTATTGAATAAAAACAGGCTGGCGCCCACCGGTCTCAGTGCTGACCCCTTCTCATCTCCCCCTGCATAAATATTCCTGCACTCTGTCGAAGGGCAGGATGGTGGTCTTTCAGACATGTGTCTGCTGCCCTCCTAATTTGTCAACAAATTAAACCACTCTCCTTTCCCCAAACTCCACCTCCCTTTATTAGCTGAGGAAAACTGAGGCCAGCGTTTGGTAACAATGTTGACTTTAGGCCTGGGATGTTTATTATTCCCAGCAGAATTAGTTACACTCCTCTTGTTGCCCTTATCTCTGAAACCTTCCTTAATTCTCCGGAGGTCCCCACCTGCACTGTCTTTGAGGCTGCCTAATTCTCCTTAACTTGCCTTCGGATTCATCACTTCATACTTTTCTTGCCTGTAGTGTTTCCTCAGAGAAGTGTGATGCCAGCCTAATTGGTTTTCCTTTATAGGTTATCTGTTTCTTCCCCCTTGCCAGCTTTCTTATTTTTCCTTTCTTTTGGACTTTTAGAAACTTTACTATTATGATTCTTGCTGTAGTTTTCCATTTGTTATGGTCATTTGCTATTCTTCTAGTTTCCTGTATGTCTATTTTCATTTCTTTCTTCACGTTTGGAATGTTCTCTTCAATTATTTCCTTGAATAGCTTCTCATTTCTTTTTTTTTTTTAGATTTTATTTATTTTTATACAAGAACTGGGTTACAAGCCAGAGGCATGGGAGGTGAGAGTATTCACCAGAGACAGAGCGGGGAGCAGAACAGGCAGACAGACCGAAATACACTGCTGAGGGGAGCAGCGGGTGAGACAGGAGAGGTCTGCCACGCCATGTGTGAATCTCCCTGGCCGGGCAGGAATTGAACTGGTGCTGCAGAGGCTGCAGACAGCTTCACAATGCTGTGCTCAACCCGCTGCACCACTGGGGAGGCCCCTAGCTTCTCATTTATTTTGTCTCTCTCTTCACCTTCTGGGATTCTGATGACTCCTATATTTCCTTTCCTCATGATGTTGGATAGTTCTTGAAGTGGTTTTTTTTTTATTCTTTTTCCTTTGTATCAATCTCCTTTTCTTTTTTGGTTCTATTTATATCTATTCTCGGTGAGTACTAATTCATTCTTCTATTTCATCTATTATATTTCATGGCTTTTCCCAGAATTTGTCAGCACCTCTATTTCTATTAATATCCTGCTGTTCCATTATTTTCTTATTTATTTTTATAATTTTTTAATATTTTAAAAGATTTATTTATTTTATGCATACAAGAATTAGGGTATAGGCCAGAGGTATGGTGTCGGGGGTGACAGGACTCACCAGAGACAGAGTGTGGAGCAAAACAGGCCTATTGACTGAAATAAACTGCTGAGGGGAGCAGTGGGCTAGACTGGAGAGGTCTGCTGCACCACGTGGGTCAGCTCCCTGGCTGGTGGAGGTTTGAACTTGTGCTTCAGTGGCTGGCTTAATCGTGCTGTGTCTTTAACTCCTGTGCCAGCAAGGAAGCTCCTATTTTCTTATTTAATGATTCATTCTCATTCTTCAGTTCATTGATTATATTTCTCATATCATTGTTTTCTTTTTCTTCATCTTTGGGTTTTTTAATTATGGTGTTCTGAATTCCTTACCTGTTAGGCAGAGACATTCTTTTGTCAGTGTTGTTGGGGTCTGGGGGCTGATTTTCTTTCTGTGGTGTGTTGTTCCCTGGAGGGCTTGCTTAAACATTTGTATTTTTTCTTTCTCTTCATTGTTTGTTTTGGGTTTGTTCTAGGCATAGAGACACCACATCGCTTGTGCCAGCAGGCATGCCTTCTGGGTGCTCTTACTAGTGTGATGATGTATCTGCCTGGTGCCTGGACTTCGATAAGCTTTGGGCAGAGGCAGGAGTGGGGATCTCATGGCTTCCCCTTCAGCTTCCATCAGCTGGACTACTGCTGATTTCAAGTGGGACTTCCAGGTGCTCCTGAAGGACAATGGGGCTGCTGTGGCAGGTGGGGCTTGAAGGTAAGTGTTTCCCACCACTCCTACCTGGTCGCACATGTACTGGATAGGTGATGCCAGTTAATGGGCTGTTGTGGGCTGTTGGGGCCTCTGTGGTGAGTGGGGCTTTAGAGCTTGGGTTTCCCACCACTCCCACCTGGGCATGAATCTACCTGATGACTGATGCCAGCAGGTGGATCTTCTAGGTGCTCCTTTAGGGCTTTGTGGTTTGCTGTGTTAGGTGGGTCTTGAGGGCAGAGTTTTCTTGCTGCTCTCACTTGGTCCCATGTCTACTGATGACTGAAGCTGAAAAATCCCGTGAATTGCTGTCTGAGATCCAGTTAAGCCTCCAGAGGTTTAGTTCAGTTTGAGTGCAAAGGTCTAAGTATCAGTCAGAAGTAAAATTTTATTTAATTTCTTACACAAGCAAACTCTTTAACACCACTTTCTAAATTGGCATTCTACTCACATTGATGTGGTCATTTTATTTGTTCACCTAAGCCACACACATATCTACAAAAAATACAGTGTGCGAAGTCGCAAGTGTGAAAAATCAAACACAGGCTTATAAACAAAAACACTCATGAATATTAAAATTGTAAAAATCAGAAATTAAAATGAAAAGCCAAAATCAAAACTGAGGATTTTTTTTTTCCCCACGAAGTCAAGTCAAATACCTAAAACCAGAGAGTAAGGTCACATGGTTCCCATTTTCATCCTATATGCTTTAGACTTTGGAAAAGGGGATAAAAGAATTAGTGCAATTACCAAAGGAGGCTCATGGCTTTGTTTATTGTCTCAGCATTTTCAATGTTCATCTGGAAAATGGAAGCTGAAAAAGAAAAAAAGAACATTTAAGCTTTTGTCTTTCTCTTAAGGAAACATCTCAAATTTCTGCCAGCTTCACAAGAACAATGGGTTTTGGTCTCTGAGTCATCTCTTTCTGGGGCTGTCTTTACTCTGGAGTGATGGTACCTAGGATTTTATCACTACAGTTTTAAATTGTGAGTGGTTAGCCACTTCATAAGGAATAGACAATTTCTCTGAAAGTTGAGCTAGAGAATCTCCACTTTGCCAGGTCTTGAGTAAGACCCAATCAACATATTTGAAAGGATAAATTCATCTGGAGTTCTAGAAATCCTAGAGAGAAAAGTTATGAGTAACAGCTAAAATTTCTTGTATTTGTTTTATGAATTGTTTGATGCTATGGTTTTGTTATGTTTGGTACAGTGTTTCAATTTGAAGTTGGTGATGTGCTTCCAAAAACAAATTTCACAAGAGTTTAAAGGTCTTCCACTTCTAGGAGCCACTCTTGCTGGAAGAAGGATGATGAACAGGATCCCAAAGTAGATGATCTCTTTGTGCAGTTTCACTGAAGTCTTTTTCACTAAAGTCTTCTTTCAAGTGATTCATTTTCTCTGTTTTTCCTGTAGATTGAAGTCTCCAAGCAGTGTGCCACTTGTAAATAATATGAAATTTCATTGTTAATTTGAATGAAGTTGGACAATCCAAAAAGGAATTATTTCCTTCAGAAAGAGTTTGGAAAATTTTGCAACGTTTTCAGTCCCAGTGGGAAAGGCTTCCATCCATCCCCAAAAGGTATCAACAAAGACCAAAAGATACTTATAATCACAAGCAGTCCAGGATTTTTTGGTAAAACACAGTTGCCAGTCTTCAAAAGAACACTTGCTACTGGTGAAAATGTGGAGAAAAGGGAGCCCTCCTACACTGCTGGTAGGAATTTAAACTGGTCCAACCCATCTGGAAAGCAGTATGGAGGTGTCTGAAAACATTAAAAATGGATGTGACCTCCTACCAAAAGCAATATACAGATTCAGTGCTATTCCAATCAAAATTTCAATGTCATTCTTCAAAGAAATAGAACAATTATTGATGAAATTCATATGGAATCACCAAAAACCCCGAATAGCCAAAGCTCTCCTGAAAAAAAAAGAAGGGAATGGAGGCATCACACTCCCAGACTTCAAACTCTACTACAAAGCCATAATCATCAAAATTGCATGGTATTGGAACAAGAACAGACACGCAGACCAATGGAATTGAATAGAAAATCCAGAAATAAACCCACAGATTTATGGTCATCTAATCTTTGACAAAGGAGCAAAGACTATGCATTGGAACAAAGAAAATTTGTTCAATAAATGGTGCTGGGAAAACTGGGTCGCTACATGCAAAAGAATGAAGCTTGACGACTACCTCACACCATACACAAAAATCAACTCAAAATGCATTAAAGAAGTAGATATAAGACCTGAAACCATAAAATACATAGAAGGAAATATGGGGGAAACACTACATGATATGCACATCAAAGACATCTTTACAGACACATCACCCAAAGCAGTGATAGTGAAGGCAAAGATAAACAACTGGGACTACATCAAATTAAAGAGCTTCTGCACAGTGAAAGAGACAATAACAAAAACAAAGAGAAACGCCACCAACTGGGAGAACATTTTTGCACACAACACTAATGATAAAGGACTGATCACAAAAATCTGCAAAGAGCTGATGAGACTCAACAACAAAGAAAATAATCCTGTCAAAAAGTGGGCATAAGAGCTAAAAAGAAACTTCTCTGAAGAGGAAATGCAAATGGCCAACAGGCATATGAAAAAATGTTCAACATCACTTGTCATCAGGGAAATGCAAATCAAAACTACCATGAGATACCATCTTACACCAGTGAGAATGGCACATATTACAAAAACTAGCAACAGCAAATGTTGGCGAGGGTGTGGAGAAAAAGGAACTCTTCTGCACTGTTGGTGGGAGTGCAAACTGGTCCAACCACTATGGAGAGCTGTGTGGAGATTTCTGGATCTATTAAATATAGAGCTTCCATATGATCCAGCAATTCCACTCCTAGGTATTTACCCAAAGGGCACAGAAACATCAATTCCAAAGAGCACCTGCTCCCCTATGTTTATAGCAGCAATATTTACAATAGCTAAGCTTTGGAGACAGCCCAAATGCCCAAAAATAGATGACTGGATCAAGAAGATGTGGTACATATATACCATGGAATATTACTCAGCATTCAGAAAAGATAAACACATGCAATTTGCAGCAACATGGATAGCGCTGGAAGGGATCATGCTCAGCGAAATAAGCCAGAAAGAAAAAGAAAAATACTGGATGGTCTCACTCATAGCAGGAATCTAGAAAACTTAAATAAGGGACCAGGAAAATAAATAACTATAAGAAAGTAAAAATCAAAATCAACAAAAAACTATGAACCAGGGACACTCTTTGGAGTGTGGGGGGCGGGAGAGGAGAGATTGTGGTCAGAATGGGGGGGTTTCATTTTAATGGGGAATATAAAAATAAAATTTATTATAAAAAAATAAAGAGTATAGCCTAAAGTAATGGTAACAGTAAAAAAAGAAAAAAATGTATGTGACCTAGTAATTCCACTCCTAGCTATATACTTAAAAAAAATCAAAAACACTAATTTGAAAGGAAAATTGCATTGCCATATTTATTTTAGTACTCTTTACTATTGGTAAATTATGGAAACAACTTATATGCCCCCAAAACAGACAAAACAGATGACTTGGCCTAGAAAATTTGGTATATATACAAAATGGAATATTACTCAGTGATCCAAAAAGATCATGCCATTTGTAGCAACAGCAACGTGGATAGAGCTTGAAAGGATACTGTTAAGTGAAATAAATCAAAAAGAGAAAGATAAATACCCAATGGTGTCACTGATACATGGAATACAGAGAAATTAAACTAATAGTCAAATAAATATTTAGCTTAAAAAAACTAACCCTTGAAAGTTGACTGTAGAACTGAAGAATTCAGAAAGGGGAAAGAAGGGGTAAGAACAAAGAGATAAGCACAAGAGTCTATGTTGTTGGAATGTGGGTGGCTTGGTGGTGGATGCACTATGTGGCAATGCCTGATGGCAGTATATGAATATAATCTCACTTAAAAATAAATTAATATTTTAAAAGGGCACTTGTCCAAATATTATATTGCAGTAGCTTTAGGGTGTGAGTCAGTCTTGGAGTTACTCTTTTTTTAAAAAAATATTTTATTTTATGTAATTCTTACATCATTTTTCATTTTTTACACTATGTATGCTTTTTCATTTTGGCTGTATTCCCCATACAATTGCACCCTCCTTATTTTGACCAGAATCCTTCCTCTCCCCGCCCCCCTGACCCCCACAGTGTGTCTCTGGTTTATAGTTGCTTGTTGATTTTGATTTTTACTTTTTAGCAATTAGTCTTTTTCCTGGTCCCTTATTTAGGTTTTCTAAATTCCTGCTATGAGTGAGACCATCCGGTATTTTTCTTTTTGTTTCTGGCTTATTTCGCTAAGCATGATCCCTTCTAGATTCATCCATATTGCTACAAACTGCATGTGTTTATCTTTTTTGATTGCTGAGTATTATTCCATTGTGTATATGTACCACATCTTCTTGATCCAGTCATCTATTTTTGGGCATTTGGGTTGTTTCCAAAGCTTAGCTATTGTAAATAGTGCTGCTATAAGCATAGGGGTGCAGGTGCCCTTTTGAATTAATGTTTCTGTGTCCTTTGGGTAAATACCTAGGAATGGAATTGCTGGATCACATGGAAGCTCAATCTTTAACAGGTTGAGGAATCTCCACAGAGCTCTCCACAGTGGTTGGGCCAGTTTGCACTCTCACCAGCAGTGCAGGAGAGTTCCTTTTTTCTCCACAACCTCACCAACATTTGTTGTTGCTATTTTTTTTTTGTGCCATTCTCACTGCTGTAAGATGGTATCTCATTATAGTTTTGATTTGCATTTCCCTGATTACAAGTGATGTTGAACATTTTTTCATATGCCTTTGGCCATTTGCATTTCCTCTTTGGAGAAGTTTCTTTTAGCTCTTCTGCCCATTTTTTGACTGGATTATTTTCATTGTTTTTATTGAGTCTCATCAACTCTTTGTAGATTTTTGTGATCAGCTATTGATGAAATTCATATGGAATCACCAAAAACCCCAAATAGCCAAAGCTCTCCTGAAAAAAAAAAAAAGAAGGGAATGGAGGCATCACACTCCCAGACTTCAAATTATACTACAAAGCCATAATCACCAAAACTGCATGGTATTAGAATAAGAACAGATGCACAGACCAACGGAACCAAATAGAAAACCCAGAAATAAACCCACAGATTTATTGTCAACTAATCTTTGACAAAGGAGCAAAGAATATGCACTGGAGCAAAGAAAGTTTGTTTAATAAATGGTGCTGGGAAAACTGGTTCACTACATACAAAAGAATGAAGCTTGACTACTATCTTACACCATGCATAAAAACCAACTCAAAATGGATTAAAGAACAGAGACCTGAAACCATAAAATATATAGAAGGAAATAAAGGTGAAACACTACATGACATGTACCTCAAAGACATCTTTACAGACACATCACCCAAAGAAGTGATAGTGAAGGCAAAGATAAACAGATGGGACTACAAATTAAAGAGCTTCTGCACAGCAAAAGAGACAATAACCAAAACAAAGAGAAACCCACCGACTGGGAGAAAATTTTTGCACACAACACTAATGATAAAAGTCTTGGAGTTATTCTTGACACGTAAATGTCAACCATGGGTGATCTGTTGAGCCACCCTATGTACATACATGTGAGTTAATGTGTTAGGTAATACATTAACCTAATGAAGGGATCCTTCATGTAGAGACATTTTAACACTATACCGACTGGGGCTCTAGAATTATTATAACATGTGAATTTAGTCTCCAAGTAGAGCAGGCATCAAAGTTAGTAAATCCCCATTCATGGATCTTTTCCTCATCCCAGTATATTTGAGATCAATCTATAAGAAAGATGAGTGAATCCCGGCAAACAGAATAAGCAGCAGCCTTGCCCAGAGTCAGCTGCTCTGTTTCCTTTTGCAATTGCAGACCCATCACTTTGTTGACCAGGACAATACATCACCACTACAACTGTGCCAAAGCTACCACTTTCACCATGACCTATATATAGTGGGTGCTTACTGCCTTTATTGATGACTGTGAAGAGTCCCCCTTTTTCCAGATGAGCCCATGAATATGAGAGATCATGAATCAGTATTTTGAACCAGTGTATATGTTTGCTCTCTTACCTTGAGAGAGTTCCACGGCTTGCATTAGAGTTATCAATTCAGCCTGCTATGTCAATGTCCCTGTGGGGAGGGACTAAATATATATGGTGTCCTGAAGCATCTCCACTACACATACTTAGGGTTATCAGCTTTGTACCATATAACTGTTCATATTGGGCCTCCCTGGTGGCACAAGCATCGAACTATGAAGCAATCCACAACCTCCACAGCACCAGTTCAATCCCTGGCCTGCCAGGGAGCAGCCCACATGGCACAGCAGACCTCTCCTGACTCGCCTGCTGCTCCCCTCAGCAGTGTACTATGGTCAATCTGCCTGTTCTGTCCCCCACTCTGTCTCTGGTGAATCCTTTCACCCCTCCCCCCACATCACTGGCCTACACCCCATCTCTTGTATGCAAAAATAAATAAATCTTTAAAAACAACAACAACAACTGTTCATATCCATAAACGCTCCCATTTTGGATCTGACAAGCACTGATCAGTCAATCTGGTTGACTGATATACACTGTTTCAATGGGTTTCAGACAGTTCTGCATTAAGATTTCATGCTCAAAGCTTTCTACATACATTGAAAACAAAGCAGCTATATTTAAACAACTAGTAACACACATCCACACATTGGTATTACCTAATAGAGCTGCTTGATATTTCCCCATGTGCACAACAGTCAATCAAAGTCTACCCATCTGTTCTAGCAATGTCAAAACCTGGTGTGGCACATACACAGTGATGGGATGACCTACCTAACTTAAATTTCTCTGCTTCATGTGGAAGATCATAAGTGGCAGCTATAACACACAAACATAGAGGCTTTTACTTAGTGATGTAATTATTTGGACAGGTATGCAATGTGATACATTTCTGGTCTGAAAAAGTAGATTAGCACCCCCAAGTCCCAATCCCTGTTTTTCATGCAAATAGAATCAGAAAGGCCTCTTGAAGTTTGGAACCCCTATGGCTGGTGCTGAGATAACCTTCCCTTTATTTGATAAAATGATTGATGTCGTTCTAGAGTCTAAAACTAAGGTTTAGTGTCCAGGCTTTTGAAGGCCTTATATAAAGACTTTTCTATTATGTCAACTTTGGGGATCCACATTATACAAAAAAACAGTCATTTTCACAACCCCATGAAAATAACTTTAATTACCAGGGACCTTGTGTTCTGAAATTACTTGCTTTCTATTAGTCATGAGACTTTCTTTGTCTTATTTTTGAACTCCAAGTATACTGTTGTTGTTGTTATTACTATTTTTTAACAATTTATTTATTTATTTATACAAGGACTGGGTACATTCAGAAGTGCAGGAGGGTGAGAGAATTCACCAGAGCCAGAGTGGAGAGCAGAACAGGCAGACCAACGAAATACACTGCTGAGGGGAGCGTGCCATGTGGGACCCTCGCCAGTGGCCAGGGATCGAACCGGCGCTGCAGAGGCTGCGGGCAGCTTCGCAGCCCAGCGCTCAACCATGCGCCACCAGGGGAGGCCCAGTTGTTGTTGTTGTTATTATTATTATTTTACATATTTGAGCCTTCTGAGGTGACACCTTATATGAGGTGACATGTTAAGTAATCCAAAATCAATAAGGTATTTTTCAAACCAGATTTATCGTCAGGAATGGTGATTAATAAATCATTTACATATTGTAGGAAGATGTCTTGTGTTTTTTGTTTGCTTGTTTCCTTTTTATTTTTCTGAGAGCCTTACCCAGTATTTCCAAGAAAATTTTTGGAGAGTTCTTAAAATTTGGTAAAATTGCACAGTTCAGCAATATTGCAAACTGCTTTTAGACTCAGGGTTCTGACATTCAAAGTAAAGCGCAGTTGATCCTGAACGTCTTCTTGGATGTGGAAAAACGCATCATTGAAGTCTAGTACTGAAAAGTGGCCAAAATCCACAGGCATGGAAGTGAATAGGATGTAACAATTTAACACAGTTGGATGTTCCCTGTACAATTTCATTTATGGACCTCAAGTACTGACCAAAATGGTACTCATTTTTGGTGTGTATCTTTAATGGCAGAATAAGTGTTGTAGGGAGAGTGGCAGGGCCAAATGAGGCTGGATTGAACAAACTTTTGCAACACTGGTTGAACTCCTTTCAAGACCTCGTTTTTCTTTTCTTTTCTTTTTTTAAGTTTTATTTATTTACTTATACAAGAACCGTGGTACAGGCCAGATGTGCGGGATGGTGAGAGGATTCACCAAAGACAGAACAGGAAATAGAACAGGCAGACTGACAAAATATACTGCTTAGGGGAGCAGCTAGTGCGACAGAAGAGATGTGCCGTGCCATGTGGGACCCTCGCTGGCCGGCCGGGATCGAACCAGCACTGCAGAGGCTGCGGACAGCTTCACAGCGCTGCGCTCAATCGCCTGCGCCACCAGAGGAGGACGAAGACCCCCTTTTTTTAAGGATATTGATTACTCCTAGGAACTCTGCTCCCTTCCATCATTGCTATTCTTATAGAATTCTTCATTTTTGTCATGTTCTTCATCAGCAAAAACACTTTATTTACCCATTTGTAGGTTTCTGGTGGCAACACTTCACTTTTGTGTGGAACATACTATGTGAGTACCAATTCGAATCACAGGACATGTTCAGGGGATACTTGTAGGTGTAATCTCTGTTCTTAGGGTGAGAAAGTACACTGCATTCAGTTCATTTAAGAAGCCAAGCCTGGGCCTCCCCGGTGGCGCAGCTGTTGAGTGTTGGGTTGCGAAGCTGCCCGCAGCCTCTGCAGCACCGGTTTGATCCCCGGCTGCTCCCCGGCCACCAGAGGAGGGTCGCGCATGGCGCGCAGACCTCTCCTGCTGCCCGCTGCTCCCCTCAGCAGTGTACTTAGGTCCTTCTGCCTGCTCTGCTCCCCGCTCTGGCTCTGGTGAATTCTCTTGCCCTCCCGTGCTTCTGACTGTACCCAGTGCTTGTATAAATAAATAAATAAATACATCTTTAAAAAAAAAGAAGCCAGGCCAAAGGAAAGTACTGGACACTCACTCTTCCATGTATAGAAAGCTATTGGAGGTTTTTATTGCCAAATTGGCATTCTAGAGCTTTTAAGTAGGCCTTCTGTTTAGGCCTTTCTGACTGAATCAATAAAGAATTAAAAAACAAATATGTTCAACATAGCATTGGCAGTCCTAGCTGAAGCAATTAGGTGTGCAAAAGAGATATCAGTAATCCAAATTGGAAATGAAGTAAAACTGTCACTATTTGTGGATGATACATTAATATACTTAGAGAACACAAAAAACTTTACCAAAAACTGACAGAATTAATAAACAAATACATTTAAGTTTTAGAATACTAAATCAATAAAAAATCAATTGAATTTTTATATACAAACAATATACCAGAGAAAGGGTAAACAAATAATACAATCCCATTTACAATCATGCAAAAAAAAAATCCTCAGAGAAAGCTTAATAAAAGAGATGAAGGACCTATATATTGAAAATAATAAAACTCTGTTAAGGAAATAAAAAAGTCACACAGAAATGGAATGATATCCCATGTTCATGGATTACCTAAAGCAATTTACAGATTCAATATAATATCTATAAAAACAACAAGGTCATTTTTCAAGGACATTTAACAATCACGAAATATATGTAGAAAATACAAAGACCTCAAGTAGCAAAGCAATTCTGAAAGAAAAGAAGAAAATTGGAGGTATAATACTTCTTGACTTGATATATATTACACAACAGTAGTAATCAAAACAGTATTGTACAGGAACAAAAACAGAAACTCAGACAAATGGAAAAAAATAGAAATCCCAGAGATAAACCCACACAAGTATGGGTAGTTGATCTTTGCCAAGGGAGATATGGCCATACAATGGAGAAAACAACTTCTTTAATGAATGGTGTTGGGAAGCATGGATAGCCACTTGCAAAAATAAAATAAGACCCACATTTAATTTCATAGGCAAAATTAATTCAAAATGGATTAAAGATCTGGAAATAAAAACTAAAATAGAGTAGGGAAGTCCACAATGAGAAAAGCTGCTCTAGGCCTCCAGTGCCTACCCACCTAAGTCTTGGAACTGAGTTGAACTGGGGCATGGTATCCCCCATCAAAGTGAACTGTGGGCACCACACCAGGAAAGCACAGTCCCTGCACCATTGTTGGAAGACAGGAACCCCACAATGTCCTTTCAGAACTAAGAGGGAGATGCATCCACAAACAAAGCCAGGGACTCCAAGATTACCTAATAGAACTGAATAAATACAGAGGGAGGGGATCTTGAGGGACAGCACCCACTAGCATACCCATAATATCATTACCCTTGTGAAGTTTTGGCATAACAGTATTGGACTCAGTCTGGTCCGAATACCAGCATCCCAGAAGGAGCACTCCAAAGAGATGCCCATCAGTACCAGTAACACAGTGTCCCAATGCATAGAACAAATTAAAAAACAAACAAGGAGAAGGAAAAATACAAATAACCAAGCAAGCCCTCAGGGGAAGGGCACACCACAAAAAGAAAATCAACAACAAAGCTCAACAACAACATTGAAGTACTCTGCCTGGCAGATAGAGCATGTGAAATTATCATGATTAAAAAGAATAAAGAAGAAGAAAAGGAAAAGACTGATATGAGAAAAATAATGAACTGAAGAATGAAATTGAGTCCCTAAAAAAGGGAATGAAAGAAAAGCAAAAGATCAAAGATTTTTTTAAAGATTTATTTATTTATACAAGAACTGGGGTACAGGCCAGAGGGTGAGAGAATTCACCAGAGACAGAGCAGGGAGCAGAATGACCAAAGACACTGCTGAGGGGAGCAGCATTCAAGACAGGAGAGGTCTGCTGCACCATGTGGGTATCTCCCTGGCTGGGGATCAAACTGGCACTGCAGAGGCTGCAGACAGCTTCACAGCATGGCACTCAACCCACTGCACCACCAGGGAGACCCAAAATGTCAAAAGATTAATGGAGGAGCTAAAGAACTCAGGGAAAAGCAATGAAATCAGAACTCATGAAATGGAAGAATGAATCAGTACTCCCAAAGATACAGAAATAAACAGAATCAAAGAAGTAAAGGAAAGAGAAGTACAAAGGAAAAACAATGAAAAAATACTTCTGATACCATGAAGAAAGGAAATATAAGGGGTATAGAGTCCCAGTAAGTGAGAAAAGAGACAAAGGAACTGAGAATCCATTCAAGAAGAGGAGAACTTTCCAAGCATGAAGAAGGAGATGAAAATAGACATACAGGAAGCAAGAAGAACATCAAATGACCACAATGAAAGGAAAACTACAGCAAAACACATAAAAGGAAAGCTTTAAGAGTCCCAGACAAAGAAAAAAATAATGAAGCTGATAAGGGGGAAGAAACAGATAACCTATAAAGGAAAACCAATCTGACATCTCTGAACATATATTATGGGCAAGAAGAGAATGGAGAGACATATTCAACAAACTCAGATGAAACAAGACAGCAAATGCCAACCAAGAATACTTTACCCTGAAAAGCTCTCCTTCTGCTCTGAAGAAAAAATAAGGACCTTCTCAGACAAACAGAAACTCCAGAAATTCATTATGAATAAACCCCTACTCCAAAAAAATACTACAAAAAGTTCTAAAGCCAAAACCAACAGAGGAATGAATAAGAATAACAGAATAAGGCAAGGAATAAAACCATAAAAAACAAACAAAATGGCAAATACAGACACCAATGTAACAATATTGACTCTAAATGTAAATGGACTAAACTCATCAATAAAAAGACATAGAGTAGCAGACTAGATTAAAAAAGAAAATCCAACAATTTTCTGTCTACAAGAAACACATTTAACTACAAAAGATAAACATAGGTTGAAAGTAAAAGGTTGGGGAAAATCCTATAAGCAAATGGACCAAAAAGATGGCAAGAACAGCTATAGTTATAGCAGATGAAATAGACTTCAAACTAAAAATGGTAAAAAGAAACAAAGATGATCACTGCAAGGGGACAATACATCAGGAAGCTTTAACACTCGTCAACATATACTCAACAAATAAAGGAGCCCCCAAATATATTAGACAATCATTATCAGCTCTGAAAACAGACATTAGAGAAAATACATATATAGTAGGAGACTTCAGCAATCCACTCTCACCAATGGATGGATCAGCAAGACAAAAGATAAACAAGGGCAACAGAGCACTAAATAAAGACCTAGACCTTATAGGCTTAACAGACATCTATAGGACACTGCACCCAAAATAATCTGAGTACACATTCTGCACAAGCACTCATGGAACATTCTCCAGAATAGATCACATATTAGGCACAAGAAAAATGTAAACAGATACAATTTAATCAAAATCATTCCAGTGATATTCTCTAATCATAAAGGCATCACACTAGAAATAAACTATGAAAAGAAGGCAAGGAACCCTCCCAACATGGAGACTGAAGTTCACTTTACTAGAAGACCATTGGATTAAAAAGGAGATCAAAAAGAAATTTAAATAATACTTTGAGTTGAATGACAGTGAGGTCACCACTTTCCAGAAAGTATGGGATGCAGCAAAAGCAGTAATAACAGGAAAATATATAGCAATATAGGCTCACATCAAGAAAAAAGAAAGAACTTAAACAACCTACTATCACATCTCAATGAACTAGAAAAGGAACAATAAAAAACCTAAAACCAGTAGAAGAAAAGAAATAATAAAAAAGTAGAAATAAATGAAATAGAAATTAAAAAAAATCCAAAGATCAATGAAACCAAAAGTTGGTTCTTTGAAAAAATAAACAAAATAGACAAACCTATAGGCAGGCTCACAAAGAAAAAATGGGAGGAAACACAAATAAATAGGATCATAAACAAAAGAGGAGAAATTTCAACAGATTCAGATGAAATCAAAAGAATAATGAGAGATTACTATGAACACATATATGCAAACAAGTTCAACAATTTAGAAGAGGTGAACACATTCCTAGAACAATATAATCATCCAAAGCTAGATAAAGAAGAAATATAATACCTTAACAGGCCATTTACAAGCAGTGAAATTGAAACAGCAATTGAAACACTCCCCCAAAAACAAAAGCCCAGGACCAGATGGCTTCACAAATGAATTCTACCAAACGTTCAGAAATGATTTAGCATCTATTCTACAGAAACTCATTCAAAAATTTTGAAGAAGGATTACTACCAAATACCTTCTATGAAGCCATCATTACATTAATTCCAAAACCAAACAAAGACAATATAATAAAAGAAAACTACAGGCCAATCTCCCTAATGAACACTCATGCAAATTCCTCTACAAAATCATTGCCAAAAGAATCCAAAATTCCATGAAGAGGATAATACACCATGATCAAGTGAGTTTTATACTAGGGACACAAGGATTGTTCGACATTTGAAAACCAATTAATGTAACCCAACACATCAACAAAAAGAAAAAGAAAAATGATATAATCATATCAATAGATGCTGAGAAAGCATTCGACTATGTTCAACATCCGTTTATGACAAAGGCCCTTGAAATTCTCGGGATAGAAGGAACATAACATGATAAAAGCCATATACAACAAACCCACAGCAAATATTATTGTCAATGGTGAACAGCTGAAAGCCATTCTTGTAAGGCCAGGTACAAGACAAGGAAGTCCACTCTCACCACTGCTTTTCAATATAATACTAGAAGTCCTAGCCAGAGCAATAAGATAAGACAAAGACATACAAGGAATTGAAAGAGGGAAAGAAGAAGTAAAATTATCACTATTTGCAGATGATATGATAACATACATAGAGAACCCTAAAAACTCCACAGAAAAGTTAATCAAAACAACCAACCAGTTTAGTAAAATAGCAGGATACAAAATCAACACAGAAAAATCAGTAGCCTTCCCGTATACAAACAATCAATCTGAAGAAGAAGAAATCAAGGAAACCATGCATTTTAGAATTGAAACAAAAAAAATTCAAATACTTGAGAATAAACCTAACAAAGAAGTGAAGGACCTCTACAAAAAAAAAAAAACACAAAACATTGTTAAAAGAAATAGAAGACACAAAGAAATGGAAATACATCCCCTGCTCATGGATAGGATGAATCAACATTATTTAAATGACAATCCTATCAAAAGCAATTTAGGATTCAATGCTATTCCAACAAAAATCTCAATGACATTCTTCAAAGAAATAGAACAAATACTGATGAAATCCATAGGGAGGCACAAAAAACCTCGAATAGCCAAAGTTCTCCTGACAAAAACAAAGGAGAATGGACGTATCACACTCCCAGACTTCAAACTATACTACAAAGACATTGCAATTAAAATAGTGTGGTACTGAAACAAAAAGCAGACACACAGACCAATGGAAGCAAATAGAAAGCCCAGAAATAAAGCCAGGCATATATGGACAACTGATCTTTGACAAAGGAGCAAAGAACTTGCGATGGAACATGGGCAGTTTGGTTCAAAACTGGACCCCCATAAACAAAAGAATGAAAATAGACTACTACCTCACATCATGCACAAAAATCAACTCAAAATGTATAAAGATCTGAATATAAGACCTGAAACCGACATATATAGAAGAAAATATTGGTAAAACACTACAAGACATACATCTCAGTAACAGCTTTAAAGATTCATCCCCCAAAAGCAAATAAAGTGAAGGAAAAGAAAAGCAACTTGAATTTCATCAAACTAAAATGCTTTTGTACAGCAAAAGAGACATTAAACAAAACAGATACCTTACTGTTTGGGAGAATATTTTTGCACTCTACACAACTGATAAAGGTTTGTTCACAAAGATATACAAATAACTCAAATGACTCAACAAAAACAAAGTAAACACTTCAGTCAAAATATGGGCAGAACTTAAAAGACACTTCTCCAAAGAGGAAAAGCAAATGGCCAACAGCAAATGGTGGGAATGCACACTGGTCCAACCAATATCAAAAGCTGTATGGAGGTTTCTCAGACTACTACAAATGGAGCTACCATATGACTCAGCAATTCCACTCCTTGGGATCTACCCAAATGACACAAAAACACTAATTCAAAAGAATACCTGTACCTCTATGTTTATGGAAGCACTATTTATAATAGTTAAGACTTGGATACAACCCAAATGCCCATAAATAGATGACAGCATCATGAAGATTTGGTATATATGCACAATGGAATACTATTCAGCAATCAAAAAGATAAACTAATGCCATTCACAGCAACATGGATGGAGCTGGAAGGGATTATGCTCTGTGAAATAAGTCAGAAGGAAAAAGAAAAAAAAAAACATCAGATGGTTTCACTGATAGGAGTAATATAGGGGAACCAAATAAGGCAATAGGTAAAAATAATAATAATAATAAATAACCAAAAATAAACAGACAACCATAAGTAAGAGACATTCTGCAGGGGAGTGGGAGGGAGAGGGATCAAAATTAGGGAATGAAGAGCACAGGGGACTATGGTGATGGTGCTCGGGTGAAGGGCAGGAAGAGCACAAGGGACTATGGTGGTGGTGCACAAGTTAACTGGTGGTTGTAATTCTGTGGGGACCACACCTGAGAAAAGAGATCAAATATTTAAAAAAAAATGAAAAAGTCATACAATATAAATAAATAAATAAACAAACAAACAAACAAATAAATAAATAAATAAACTATCTATGATTTTAAAATACTCATATTTATATGTCAAAACTTCATTATGAGTAGAGTTCTCATTATATGTTCAGCAGAGATCCTTTCAGCATGTTCATTAGATCCTATCAGGGTATACATGAGGCCAAACCTATTTTCCTACTGATATTAACATGTATTTGCCCTTTTAACCATGATGACATTTGCATTTGAGGGGGCAAATCCTGCGAAAGTTAAAACTGCTCTCTCCTAGCACAAATAAAAGAAGTATCACCATAAAAAATAAAGTACTTGAAAGAAAATATGGGAGACACACTACAAGACTTCTACTAAAAAGATGAATTTGGGGAATCAACCTTAAGGGCAAGGGAAACTAAAGCAAAAATAAGCAAATGGGATTATAGCAAACTAAAATGCTTTTATATCTCAAAAAAATCATAAATCAAAAATGGCAATGTATATAAGTGGAAAAATATTTGCACATCACAATCTAACAAGGGGTTAATCTTCAACATTTACAATGCTCTTATACAGTCCAACAACAACAAAAAAAAATAAAAAATGAGTGAAGGACCTAAATAGACCCTTTTCCAAATAAGACATTCAGATGGCCTACAGACATGAAAACTCATTTAACATCACTTATAAAGGAAATTCGAATAAAAAACACAATATCAACTTACCCTTGTGAGAGTGGCATTAAAAAATAAATGCAATCAACAAATGTTGTAAAAGTAATAGTGCAAAAGCAACTCTTCTATACTGTTGGTGGGAGAGCAAGTGGGTGAAACCCCTGTTGAAAATGTTATGGAGTTTTCTTAAAAAAAATAAAATGAAAATTTCATATGGTCCATCTATACCTCTAGTAGGTATTTATTAAAAAACATGAAAATTCTAGTATGAAATAATTTATCTATGTTTATGTATATAGCACCAGTCTCCACAATTACCAAGTCAGAGTACCAAACTAAGTGCCCTTTAACAAACAAATGGATAAAGAAATTGTGGAATAGAGACTGGGTGAGAGGGAGAGTGTGTCTCCACATCGCCATTTTAGAACAGGTACCTTTCTTCAATAAAGACTGCTTGAAACAGTCAGAAGGCTCCCAGCAGAGCCAGAGGTGAGCTGGGAAGTTCGCCCACACCAGGCCCCTTCTAGCCAGCAGTCCCAGCCCAGAAGAGGAGCACACACCCATGGCTGGGGCAGACCGGGCGCACAGGAGAGTGCTTCTCTGCATTGCCACTTTAGAACAGGGACCTTTCTTCAATAAAGACTGCTTGAAACTGGCAGAAGTCTCCCCGTGGAGCCAGAGGAGAAGGTTCCCTGCAAGTCAGAGGTGAGCTGAAGGCCCCCACAGACCTGGTCCTGCCTGGCAGGAAGTCGGATCCCAGAGGGGGATCCAGCAATTTGGAACCCAGAGTGCAATCCTGCTGCCCCACCTCCAGGGAAGTCTGTGGGACTTCTAGACACACCTTTGTCATTAAACACAGAAGGTGGAGATATTCTGTGACAGTGATCATTAACATAGTCAAAGTACCACTGCCTAACTAGACTTCTGGCATAAGGGTATTTGACTCGTTTGGACTGCCAGTTTCCAAAATCCCCAAAAGAACACACCAAAAGGATGCCGGCCAGTACCAGTGACACAGTGTCCCAACATATAGGGCGAATTAGAAGACAGGCAGCAGGGAAAAGAAAAACTACATGCAACATAGCAACTCCTCAGGAAAAAGACACCAAAAAAGAAAACCACCCACTTGCTTGCAACAACAGTGACTTGGAAGAACTTCTGAGCCTTCCAGAAAAAGAATTTAAAATTGCCGTGATGAAAAAACTGACAGAAGTCATTAAGGAAAACAATGCTCAGAAGAATGAAATTGAGTCCCTAAAGAGGGAAATGGAACTATCTGACTCCATGAGGAAAGGAAATATAAGAGTTATAGTGTTCGGACCTGCTGGGCAAATCAATTCAGTACCCGGGGGAGGAAGCAGGGGCTAGGTAGGACAGGGGAACGCAAGGAGTGGAGACAAAGCCAGGATCATTGCTAGTCTCGTTTATTCAGGATGTGTACAGTGTTATATAGGTTCAGAAGAGGAGGTCTCTCGTTATCTCCAACAAGGAGAGACCACCGATACAAACGAGCCACAACAAGCAAGCAGGGGGCAGGGTTTAATCATCATAATAGGAAACTTGAGACTTAACTCGGGCTAGCATTCAGTATCTGCTTCAGGCAAGAACCTAGATGTTCAGGTCAGGTCAGGGTCCCTACAGATCCCCCTTTTCTATTATTTCCAATGGGAGAGCAAAAAGATAAAACCCCTCGGGGACTGCGCCTGTCTTAGGTCGTCAGGAGTCACAGACATGTGGTGATTTAGGACCTCAAGCCATTTTGAGTCTGTCCCCGATCTTACCCGTCATTGGCTGACCAGTCCATCGCACAGGGGAAGGGGGTCTTATTTCTTCAGACTGAGCATATGTCTGAGTAAGAGCCTCCCTTATCTCGCATCTCCAACCTATGGTAATGTACCTGAATGGGTTTCGCCTGAAGGGCCTGAATCTGTTGTCTTATAAAGGAGATTATCCTGTTAAAAATGCAAGGACCCATGACAACCAATATCAAAAGGGATAACAGGGGGCCAATGAGGGGAAGAAGGTAGGATAAGAGTCCATTGAGATCGGTCCAGAGTGGGTTTTCAGCTAGCTCTTGGGGTCTTCTTTCCAGGTCATCTTGTAACTGTCGGATTTTATTGCGGACGATTCCTGATTTGTTGGCGTAGAAACAGCATTTCTCCTGCAGGACCAAGCAAATACCCCACTTTTCCGCTGTTAGCAAATCAAGGCCCTGTCGATTTTGAAGGACTACCTCAGCTAAGGAATCAACCTGATCCTGAAGATCCTGAATAGTGCTAGAAAGAGCATGAACATCATTAATAAGTTGTTGAGACAGTTTAGTATATTGAGAGAGAGATATGCCCAATCCAGCTGTCCCTAAGGCCATGGCGGCAGTTATACCCAGGCCTGCAAATAAGGGAATAAGGTGTACTGCTCTCTTATTTCGACTGAAAAAATGCTCAACCGTTGGAATGGACATGGGCTCACTTCCAGGAACAACATCTATGTCGGGTAGGAGGAACCCCAACACGCATTGACCAGTCCAATTAGCTGGCAATGCGGTATATGTACGGTTATTCCCACAAATGAAAACAGTGTCCACAGGAGGACAAAGAGGAGAAGTCACCTGAGAGGTGACATTGGTAAAAGTGGAGGAATTTGAGAAAGCTAGTGCGCCCAAGTCAAGAGAGGTATTAAGATCGGAAGTAAAACAATGTGCCTCAGAAAACTGGATAGGCTGAACCAAGATGGGAACCGTGAAGGAGCAATTACGGTTGGGCGTAAGTGAGGAATTGGTTGTTGGAAAGGCCAAAGGCACAGGGAAACCCATTTGTAAGCATAACCAACAATCACTGGCCAGTGAGGAATTTGTTGAATTAAGTAGATTGAAAGAGGAGTGGAGGATATTGAAGGTATTGGAGTCAATGCCCAACCTTTGTCTTTCAGCAGGAAGGGCAAGTGGATGGTAGCTAAGCGCGGGGGGGGGGGGGGGGGGGGCATGGTGCAAGCTGTTTTAAGACTGTACTGACAAAATGATCTCTGGCTTCGTCTTGGGGACCTCCTCCATCAGTGACATGTACTGGGGCAGTAGTTGCCCAGCATACTGTGTCACCCACCTTTTTGTGAGTACCACAGGTGGTTAGCAAGGTAGAGGCCTGTGGCCAACTTGCAGGGGATGTCCTGATAAGAACAGCAGTATAATAAGTCTTATTATTATTGGCCATGCATTGAGAAAAAGTCTTGTAAGACGAGGAGTGTACTGACTCAGCAAAAGAAGTGCAGGTACACTGCCCTCTGTGTGAGGGGCCACCTATAGCTGTCTGGAGGCATTTATAGCCGGACTTATGGCTGGGGCCTCAATAACAGGAAAGACATAAGCTGTGGAAGAGGGCCTCAAACTGGCGGGAGCCATGGAGATAAAATGGCACTGGCGCCAACCCTGCCCCGTAATGGTGGCTTTAAGGTGGCCTCGGCGTCTCCCCTCCCCCGTAATGGCGGAGCAGGATCTGAGCTGGATGAAGAAGATAATTGGATCTATTGAAGCTGAAGGGAAAGATTATGACAATGAGCCTGTAGGCGGGTGCACTTCTCAAGGTGGGCAATTTTGGTTTTAAGGTCGAGATTAGGGTCAGTAAGTTGTGAGGGCGCAGAGGCAACAGTGGCCGTGTAATAAGGAGGAGAGTGGGGATGATAACGTGCAGCCTCCTCCTTGAGGTTGCCCCAATCTACTTTGCCCGCCTCAGGATCCTCCCCTTTAGCGAGAGGGGGGAGAGGTTGCAAAGCGAGTTTGGTTTCGTTTTTTGGACTTAAACGGTGGAACAACTCCGCCCTACTCATCAGACAAGCAAGGAGGGTTCGTAGCCACAGAAGTAAACTTGCTCAAAGAGGGAAAAATTCTGTTTTTCTTTTCTATTTTGGGCAGGTCAGGAGAGGCCTTTCCATTTTTCCCTAAGGGTTCTTTTTGTTCTTCTTTGGATGGATTGTCCTCTGTATCACTGTGAAAGGAAATTAAGTCCTCACAGCAACCGTTGGGGGAAGGGGCCCCAGCCGTACTGGGGGAAGCACTTCTAACCAGCTGTTCTGTTTAGCAAATGGTGTCTTTAATATCAGGGTAGGCTTCCCTTTTTGAAATTAGATCATTAATTAGATTCCAGTATGATATGCTGCCACCGGAATTTTTTCAGGGCCAAAAACCCTATAGAAGTCGTTCAAAGCATCCCCCACCCTTTTCCAAATTTTTGATCTATTGTGCCCTCTAGAGGGAACCAAGGGCACTGGTCTTGAACAAAATAAAAAAAGTGGAGTAGATCCTTAGTTTTGACCCTGACTCCTCGCGTCCTGAGAGCTTCTTTTAATTAATTAACATAAATTTCATGCTGGCTTAATGCCTGTCCCATGTTTCAGATGCTATACGTGAGCTTACCTTATTCACAACGCGGCAGGGTCCCACGTGGGCAAGGCTTCCTCCTGAGCTATAGCTTCTTTATGGGCGTCTTCTCCCTCTTGGGCGCCAAATGTCTGGACCTGCCGGGCAAATCAACGCAGTACCCGGGGGAGCAAGCAGGGGCTAGGTAGGACAGAGGAATTCAAGGAGTGGAGACAAAGCCAGGATCCTTGCTAGTCTCCTTTATTCAGGATGTGTACAGTATAGGTTCAGAAGAGGAGGTCTCTCTATCTCAAACAAGGAGAGACCACCAATACAAACGAGCCACAACAAGCAAGCAGGGGGCAGGGTTTAATCATCATAATAGGAAACTTGAGACTTAACTTGGGCTAGCATTCAGTATCTGCTTCAAAAGAACCTGGATGTTCAGGTCGGGGTCCCTACATTATAGGAATCTCAGAAGGAGAGGAGAGAGACCTAGGAACAGAGAAAATATTCAAGGAAATAATTGAAGAGAACTTCCCAAATGTGAAGAAGGAGCTGAAAATAGACATACAAGAAGCAAGAAGAACACCAAACTTCCATGATGAAAGGAAAAATACAGCAAGACACATAATAGTAAAGCTTCCAAGAATCCAAGACAAGGGAAAAATAATGAAGCTGACAAGAGGGAAGAAACAGATAACATACAAAGGAAAACCAATCAGACTGACATCAGACTTCTCCAAAGAAACACTATGGACAAGGAGAGGGTGGAGGGACATAGTCAACAGACTCCAAGACAACAAATGCCAACCAAAAATACTCTATCCTGCAAAGCTTTCCGTCCTCTATGAAGAAAGAATAAGGACCTTCCCAGACAAAGAGAAACTCAGGAATTTCATTACGACTAAACCCACACTCCAAAAAATACTACAAGGAGTCCAAAAGCCAGAACCTCAGAGGGACGAATAACAATGGAAGAAGGCCAAAAAAATTCATTAAAAGAATAAATAAATAAAATCAAAGAAAAGACAAACACAATGGCAAATGCACATGCTAACATATCAATATTAACTCTAAATATAAATGGACTAAACTCTTCGATAAAAAGACACAGAGTCGCAGCCTGGATTAAGAAACAACACCCAACCGTTTGCTGTCTCCAGGAAACACATTTAACTACAAAAGATAAAAATATACTCAAAGTTGGGCCTCCCCTGGTGGCGCAGCAGTTGAGAGCTGGGCTGCGAAGTTGCCCGCAGACTCTGCAGCGCTGGTTAGATGCCCAGCCACCAGCGAGGGTTCCACATGGTGCGACAGACCTCTACTGCCCTGCCCACTGCTACCCTCAGCAGTGTGTTTCGTCACTCTGTCTGTTCTGCTCCCCGCTCTGGCTCCGGTGAATTCTCTCACCCTCCCGCGCTTCTGACAGTACCCAGTGCTTGGATAAATAAATAAATAAATCTTTAAAAAAAATAGACTCAAAGTTAAAGGATGGAAAACAATCCTACAAGCAAATGGACCAAAAAAGAAAGCAGGAACAGCTATACTTATATCAGATAAAACAGATTTCAAACTCAAAAAGGTAAAAAGAGACCCCAATGGTCATTACATTATGATCAAGGGGACAATACTTCAAGAAGAAATAACAGTCATTAACATATAATCTCCAAATGAAGGAGCACCAAATTATATCAGACAACTATTATCATCTTTGAAAACAGACATCAGAAAACACATATGTAGAAGCATACTTCAATCCACCACTATCAACAATGGATAGATCAATGAGACAAAAAATAAGTAAAGACACTGAAGCTCTAAATAAGGATCTAGAGTGCTTGGGCTTTACAGACATCTATAGAACACTAAACCCAAAAAAAATCTGAGTATACATTTTTCTCAAGCGCACACGGATCATTCTCCAGGATTGATCACATACTGGGACACAAGACAAATATTAACAGATACACCAAGATTGAAATCATACCAACCATCTTTTCTGACCATCAAGGCATCAAACTATAGAAAAACCATAAAAAGAAGGCAAGGAACTCTACGACCTCATGGAGATTGAAACCCACACTACTGGAAGGCCACTGGACTAATGAGGGGATCAAAGAAGAAATTCTTTGAATTGAATGACAAGGAGGACACCAATTTCCTAAATGTATGGGATGAAGCAAAAGCAGTAATAAGAGGAAAATATATAGCAATAGAGGTTCACATCAAGAAGCAAGAAAGAACTCAAAAAACAACCTAATCTCAAAGCTCAAAGAACTAGAAAAAGAACAACCAAAAAAAACACCCCAAAACCAGTAGAAGAAAAGAAATAATAAAAACAAAAGCAGAAACCAATGAAATCAAAACTGAAAAAACAATCCAAAAGACCAATGAAACCAAAAGCTGGTTCTTCGAAAAAATCAATAAAATAGACAAATCCCTAGCCAGGCTCACAAAGAAAAATGGGAGAAAGCACAAATAAACAGGATCACAAATGAAAGAGGAGAAATCACAATGGAAACAGCAGAAATCAAAAGAATAATCAGTAACTACTATGAACAGCTATATGGAAACAAGTTCAACCATCTAGAGGAGATGGACAAATTCCTACAACTCTACAATCACCCAAAGCTAGATAAAGAAGAAATAGAACACCTAAACAGACCAATTACAAGCAGCAAAATTGAAATGGTAATCAAAAACCTCCCAAAAACAAAAGCCCAGGACCTGATGGATTTACAAATGAATTCTAAGAAACATTCAGAGATGAATTAGTGCCTATCCTTCACAAACTCTTCCAAAAAATTGAGAATGAAGGGATAATACCAAACACGTTCTATGATGCAAACATTACACTAATACCAAAACTGAACAAGTACAACACAAAAAAGAAAATGACAGGCCAATCTCTCCAAAGAACACTGATGCAAAAATCCTCAATAAAATTTTAGCTATCAGAATCCAACAATGTATCCATAAGATAATTCACCACGACCAAGTAGAATTCATTCCAGAGACACAAGGATGGTTCAACATCCTAAAATCAATCAACGTTATCCATCACATCAACAAAAAGAAATATAAAAACCATATGATAATATCATATGATGTAAACCTCTATTGACAATGTGAAACACCCATTCATGATAAAAGCCCTTGAAATTCTTGGCATATAAGGAACATACCTCAACATAATAAAGGCCATATATTACAAGCCAACAGCCAGTATCATTCTGAATGGCAAAAAGGTGAAAGCATTACCATTAAGATCTAGAACAAGACAAGGATATCCACTCTCACCACTGCTTTTCAATATAATACTGGAAGTCCTAGCCAGAGCAATAAGACAAGAGAAAGACATATAAGGAAACCAAATAGGAAAGAAGAATTCAAACTATCACTATTTGCAGATGATATGATACTATACATAGAGAACCCCAAAAACTCCACAGAAAAAATAATTCAACTAATCAATCAGTTTACTAAAGTGGCAGGATACAAAATCAACATGCAAAAATCAGTAGCCATCCTATACTCAAACAATAAAAAAAAAATCCTCTTTATTATCAAAAAAAAAATCAAATACTTGGGAATAAACCTAACAAAAGAGGTAAAGGACCTCTACAAAGAAAACTATAAAACACTGTTAAAAAAAATAAAAGGAGACACAAAGAAATGGAAAGACATCCCCTGCTCATGGATTGGAAGAATAAACAGTATTAAAATGGCCATCATACCAAAAGCAATATACAGATTCAATGCTATTCCAATCAAAATTTCAATGTCATTCTTTAAAGAAATGGAACAATTATTGATGAAATTCATATGGAACCACCAAAAACCCCGAATAGCCATAGCTCTCCTGAAAAAAAAGAAGGGAATGAAGGTATCACACTCCCAGACTTCAACCTATACTACAAAGCCATAATCATCAAAACTGCATGATATTGGAACAAGAACAGACACACAGACCAATGGAATCGAATAGAAAATCCAGAAATAAACCCACAGATTTATAGTCAACTAATCTTTGACAAAGGAGGAAAGAATATGCATTGGAACAAAGAAAATTTGTTCAATAAATGGTGCAGGGAAAACTGGGTTGCTACATGCAAAAGAATGAAGCTTGACCACTACCTCACACCATACACAAAAATCAACTCAAAGTGGATTAAAGAGCTAGACATAAGACTTGAAACCATAAAATACATAGAAGGAAATATAGACAAAACACTACATGACATGCACATCAAAGACATCTTTACGGACACATCACCCAAAGCAGTGATAGTGAAGGCAAAGATAAACAGCTGGGACTACATCAAATTAAAGAGCTTCTGCACAGCAAAAGAGACAATAACAAAAACAAAGAGAAACCCCACTGACTGGGAGAACATTTTTGCACACAACACTGATGATAAAGGACTGATCACAAAAATCTACAAAGAGCCGACGAGCCTCAGTAAAAAAAAAGAAAATAATCCAGTCAAAAAATGGGCAGAAAAGCTAAAAAGAAACTTCTTTGAAGAGGAAATGCAGATGGCCAACAGGCATATGAAAAAACGTTCAACATCACTTGTAATCAGGGAAATGCAAATCAAAACTACCATGCGATACCATCTTACACCAGTGAGAATGGCACATATTTAAAAAAACTAGCAACAACAAATGTTGGCGAGGTTGTGGGGAAAAAGGAACTCTCTTGCACTGCTGGTGGGAGTGCAAACTGGTCCAACCACTATGGAGAGCTGTGTGGAGATTTCTTGAACTACTAAACATAGAGCTTCCATATGATCCAGCAATTCCACTCCTAGGTATTTAGCCAAAGGACACAGAAACAGTAATTCCAAAGGGCACCTCCACCCCTATGTTTATAGCAGCACTATTTACAATAGCCAAGATATTGAAATAACCCAAATGCCCAAAAATAGATGAAAGGATCAAGAAGATGTGGTACAAATGCACAATGGAATATTACTCACTCATAGCAGGAATTTATTATTCACACATAGGAATTATTTATTACTCACTCATAGGAATTATTAGTCACTCATAGCAGGAATTTAGATAACCCAAATAAGGGACCAGGAAAAAGACTTATTGCAATAAAGTAAAAATCAAAATCAACAAGCAGCTATAAATCAGAGACATACTATGGGGGGTAGAGGAAGAGGAAGGATTAGGGTCAAGATAAGGGAGGAGTGCAATTGGATAGGGAATATAACCAAAATGAAAATGCATACATTGTGCAAAAATGAAAAATGATATAAGAATTATATAAAGTAAAATATTTAAAAAAGACAGTAAAATGGCCAGTAGGCATATGAAAAAGTGTTCACAATCACTTATAATTAGAGACATCCAAAATTTCAAAACACTATTTCATAATGAAGCTTACACTCCCACATTCATTGCTCCACTAATTATAGCTAAAGTATGGAAACAACCAGGATGCCCCAGAACTTAGAAGTGGATAAAAATGATGTGGTGCACTACTGAAAGACTGTTGAACTAAAGAGGAGATCAAAGAAAAAAATTTAAAAAAAAATTACTTTCAGACAGGGCCTCCTGGGTGGCGCAAGTGGTTTAACATCAGCACTATGAAGCTATCAGCAGCTACTGCAACAAGAATTTGATCCCTGCCCAGGTAGGTGACACGCATGGTAGAGCAGACCTTTCCTATCTTTCCCGCTGCTACCCTCAACAGTGTATTTCAGTCAATCTGCCTGTTATGCTCCACACTCTGTCTCTGGGGAATCATATCCCCACTCCATACCTCCAGCCTACACCCCAGCTCTTGTATACATAAATAAATAAATCTTTAAAAAATACTTTCAGATGAAAAACAATGAGGGCACAAATTTCCAGAATGCATGGGACACAGCAAAAACAGTAATAAGGGGAAAATATATAACAATACAGCTTCACATCAAGAAACAACAAAGAACACAAAGAAACAACCTAATCTACCATCTCAGATAACTGGCAAAAGAAGATCAAAAAACCCAAAAACCTATGGAAGAAACAAAATAATAAAAATCAAAGCAGAAATAAATGGAATAGAAGTTAAGAAAACAATACAAAAGATCAACAAAACCAAAGGTTGGTTCATTGAAAAAATAAACAAAATACACAAATCTCTAGCTAAGCTGACAAAGAAAAAAAAGGGAGAAAATTCAAATAAAAAGATCATAAAATAGGAGAAATTATGACAGGCTAAGTAGCAATCAAAAGACTAATCAGAGATTACGATGAACATTTATATGCAAACAAGTTTAAAATTCTAGAAGAGATGGACAAATTCCTAGAATGATTTAATCATCCAAAGCTAGATAAAGAAGAAATAGAACACCGAAACAGCCCAATTACAAGCAGTGAAATTGAAACAGTAATTGAAACACTCCCCCAAAACAAAAGCCCGGGACCAGACAGCTATACAAATGAATTCTACTGAAACTTAAGAAATGATCTAGAGCCTGCCTATCCTACACAAACTCTTTTAAAAAATTGAGAAAGAAGAAACACTACCAAATACGTTCTATGAAGCCAATATTACAATAAAACCAAAACCTAACAAAGACAACACAAAAAAGTAAACTACCAATCTCCCTAACAAACACTGATACAAAAATCCTCAATAAAATGCTTGCCAACAGAATACACCAATGTATAAAAAGGATAATATACCATGATCAATTGGGTTTTATTCCAGGGACACAAGTATGGTTTAACATGTGAAAATCAATTAATGTAATCCAACACATCAAAAAAGGGGAAAAAATAAAAACCACATGATCATATCAATAGGTACTGTGAAAATATTTCACAAAGTTTAACATTTGTTTATGATAAAGACCCTCAAAATTCTCAGGATAGAAGGAAATTACCTTAACATGATAAAAGCCATGTACAACAAACCCACAGCCAATATTATTGTCAATGGGGAAAAGCTGAAAGCCATTCCTGTAAGGTCAGGAACAAGACAAGGATGTTCACTCTTGATTCCACTTTTCAATATAATACTGGAACTCCTAGCCAGAGCAGTATGAAAAGAGAAAGACATACGAGGAATTCAAATAGGGAAAGATGAAGTAAAACTATCACATTTTGCAGACAATTTAATATACATAGAGAATCCTAAAACTCCACAGTAAAACTAATTGAAATAATCAACCTATTTAGTAAAGAAGCAGGATACAAAATCAACACACACAAAAATCAGTACCCTTCCTATATACAAACAATCAATCTTCAGAAGAAGAAATTAAGAAAGCCATTCAATTTACAATTGAAACAAAAAATGTCAAATACTTGGGAATAAATTTAACCAAAGAGGTGAAGGACATATACAAAGAAAATAATAGAACACAATTTAAAGACACAGAAGCGGACACAAACAAATGAAAAGACATCCCCTGCTCATGGGTTGGAAGAATTAACGTTATTAAAATGGCCATCCTACCAAAAACAATTTATAGATTTAACACAATCCTGATAAAAACATCAAATTCATTCTTCAAAGAAATAGAACAAACACTGATGAAATCCATATGGAGCCTCAAAAAACCTTAAATAGCAAAGCTCCCCTGACTAAAAAGAAGGGAATGGGGGTATCACACTCCCAGACTTCAAACTATACTACAAAGTCATAATAAATAAAACAGTATGGTACTAGAACAAAAATAGATACACAGTCCAATGAATAGAACAAAAAATCTAGAAATAAAGCCACACATATAAGGACAACTAATCATTGACAAAGGAGGAAAGAATTTGCAATGGAAAAAGGACCATTTTTTCAATAAATGGTGCTGGGAAAACTGGACCACCACATGCAAAAGACTAAAACTAGACTACTACTTCATGCCATGCACAAAAATCAACTCAAAATGGATAAAATAATCAAATATAAGACCTGAAACCATAACATATATAGAAGAAAATACAGGTAAAAAACTAGATGTCATACATCTCAGTAACATCTTTAAAAACTCATCACCCAAAGCGAAGGAAGTGAAGTTAAAGATAAACATCTAGAATTACATCAAACTAAAATGCTTTTGTATAGCAAAAGAGGCATTAACAAGAGAACCCTACAGATTGGGAGAAATTTTTTTTGCACACAATACAACTGATAGGGACTGATCATAAAGATCTCCAAAGAGTTGTCCGAAACAAAGTAAACAATCCAGTTAAAAAATGGGCAGAAGAGCTTCTTCTCCAAAGAAGAAATGGAAATGGCTAATAGGTGTATGAAAAAAAAATATTTTCAAATCCTTTATAATCAGGGAAATGCAAATGAAAACCACAATAAGAGATCACCTTACACCATTGAGAATGGCACATATTAAAAAAAAAATGGCAATAACAAATGTTGGTGAGGATGTGAAGAAAAAGGAATTCTTCTACACTGCTGGTGGGAATGCAAACTGGTCCAGTCATTATGGAAAGCTCTGTGGAGTTTCCTCAAACTACTACAAATGAAACTACCATAAAACTCAACAATTCCACTCCTAGGAATCTACTGAAATATCACAAAGACATTAATTCAGAAGGATACCTGTGCCTGTATTTTTATTGCAGCACTATTTACAATAGGTAAGCTGTGGAAACAAGGAAAATGGCAAAAAATAGATAACAGGATCAAGAAGATGTGGTATACATAACACAATGGAAATCTATTCAGGATAAAAACAGTATCAATAAATGAAAAAAATTAACAGACATATATAAATCAGAGACATTCTGCAGAGGAGGGGATAGGAGAAGGATCAAACAGGTAAGGGAAGAGCACAAGGGTATATAGTGATGGTGCATGGGTGAATTGGTGTGGGAATTCTATGGGGACTACAACCGAGAGGAGAAAGCTAACTTTGTACAAAAATCATCAGTGGGCCTCCCCGGTGGCACAGCGGTTGAGCGCTGGGTTGCGAAGCTGCCTGCGGCCTCTGTGGCGCCAGTTCGATCCCTGGCTGCTCCCCGGCCACCGGAGGAGGGTCCCACATGGTGCGCAGACCTCTCCTGCCGCCCGCTGCTCCCCTCAGCAGTGTACTTCGGTCCTTCTGCCTGCTCTGCTCCCCGCTCTGGCTCTGATGAATTCTCTCCCCCCCCCCGCTCTTCTGACTGTACCCAGTGCATGTATAAAACAAACAAACAAACAAATAAATAAATAAAAACATGCCTCAAAAAAAAAATCATCAGTGATGCAAAATATATAAAAATCAATCAATTATATAAAAATAAAGAAAAAAATCTGATGAATTTTAAAGAATTCAAAAAAATTTGTGAATTTCTAAAAAAAAATGATGTGGTATATATACCCAATGGAATACTACTCAAAAATCGAAAAGGATAAATTTATGCCATTTGTGGTAACATGGATGGAACTTGATAGGATAATGCTAAATGAAATCAGTCAGGAGAAGAAAGATAAATACCAGTGGTATCACTAATATGTGAAACATAAAATAATTAATAATCAGAAAGTCCAGCTGAAAAACAAACTCTTGTTAGCAGACTACAGAATTGAAACACCAGTTCTGTAGAGGGGATGTGCTGGGGTGTAGGGGTGTGTGAGGGGAAAGAACAAAGAAAGAGAGAAGCTCAGTTATCTATAGTGGTGGGATACAGGTGAGTTGTTTGTAGGTGCACTAGAGTTGTAATACCTGATGGGGTTATCTCAATATTATCTCAGTTAAATATTAATTAATGAAAAATTTAAAAAGATAGTCAAATGCTTAGGTCTCCTTTCCTCTCTTACATTGAAAACTCTAAACACTATATCCAACAAATGGGAAGGACTCATCTCTACCGAGCCTTGCATCTTGGTTAATAGCCCTTTTATATCCAGAGTACTGTGATCAGTGTATATGCTAATCATCTGAGCATTTTCTGGAGCACCTGGATTCATGTCTGTAATTACAATAAGTTTGGATAATCCTTTCAAGAAATTCAGAAGATTTCCTTTTACATTCAGTCCTTTTTGATTGGCTCCAGTCTGCCCTAGATGGGTGGCAAGTAGGGCCATTCTGCCATCAACAAAGAAGTTACCAGAGAATACACCATCAACATGCACAAGCACATCCATTGAGTAGGCTTCAGGAATTGAGTCCCTGAATCACTAAACAAGATCCAGAAATTTGAAATGAAGTAATTGGGCACTATTCACTGATACCAGGCTCAACAAAACTGTCTGGGCCAAAGAAATAAGGAATGTCCCATACCATATCCATGTGCAATTGTCCAGAAAATGTAACGAAGATGAAGATTCACCAAACAAGCTGTATACATTAGTTACTTATGTACCTGTCACAATTTTCAAAAATCTACTGTCAATGTGAATGAGTATTAACCACTGATTATCAAGTAAAGTTATAAAACTTCAAAAAATATAAAAGAACCTCACATGGATCCTCATTCACCTTTTGCTGGAGTTCCAGTATCTTCCTAAAAGTTTTTGCTTGGGAATCCCCTTCCTCAGCCCTACAAATAAACATTTCTTATAATGTCTTAGCCTTTACATTTCCATTCTCCCATTATTGAAGTCCCAATAAAAATCTACCATTGGGAAAGTCTGGTGGTCGGGAACGTACTAGCACTTCCCTGGAGACACGCCAAGGGACAAGTCATGGGGCAGGTTTGCAAGGCAAAACTCTGTTACTCAGTGAGCAGCCCTCTTGCTATTTATTAGCAGTAATGAACAAGCATGATTGATTATGTGACAATGGCAGGAGGAGCAGAGTCCAGGGGCAACAAAGGATAATCAAATTTATGGGGAACAGGAGGGGGCATGTCGGCCATGTATACAGGGAGGACTTCCCATGCAGGTACTTGGTGTAATTTCCAAGCAACTCCCAGACCACCTCAGACCATGGCCACACAGTCAGTCAAATGGCTACCTAGGCATCCCTGGCTGCTTTGTGATGTGGGCCATTGTCTTAAAGCAGTCATGCAGGAGTACCTTATCCAATTCTTTTACACACATGCAGGTGCATAGAGAGGCCATACACACACAGGTGCAGAGGCCCTAAGTGGTAGAGAGGCCACATATTCCCCCTTTTTGTTTATAGGGCAGAAGAGGAGAATGGGGGTGAAGGATGATGAAAGGTCTACTGGTAAATCATCATTGATTGTTGTTGTCTGTGGAAGCGAGCATAGTGGCGACACCAGTGTCCTAGTATAAAAATAAGGAAAATAACAAAGAGACATAAGATAGCATGAGTAAGAGTATGCACAGTAAGGCTAGACCACCAGGTATGGGGATCTGCCAAGGAAGAGAAGTCAGGAGATCATCATTAATTTGTTGTTTTTTTCTGGATCTCATGAAGTTGGAAAAGAAATTTAGTTTGTAGGTCTTGGACAGAAGTATGTAAAGGAGAACTAAATGACTGAACCAGGTCTTGTTTTTGAGACATCCAAGAGAAATAAATGAAATTATTAGCATTGAGATAAGTGACAGAAAACCTGTCATAACTGGTGTCACATTGGAGGAGAGACCATGTTCATAAAGTCTGCTGGTGTTCACCAAGCCATTGCACAGCAAACTCTAGGGCATCAAACTGGATAAGAATCTGTTGATCTACAAGGAAAAAATAATAACAACAAAAACCAAAACATAACAAAGCAAAAGTAAACAGCCAGCTATAAATCAGAAACATTCTGCAGGGGAGGGAGAAGGAAAGGGATCAAAACGAGGGCAGGAAGAGGACCAGGGAATATGGTGATGGTGCACGGGTGAATTGGTGGTGGAAATTCTATGGGGACTACACCTGAGAAAATAAAGCAAACATTGTAAACTAATTTGTTGATCTATACGGGCCTGTGCCCACAAAACTTTAGTGGTATTTGTCATATATTGGTGAACTTTATTAGCTGTTTGAAGAGATTTGGTCAAAGCAGACATGGACAAGGCTGCAGTAGTAGCCAGAGAAATGAGAAAAATAATTCCAGTAACCCAAAGAACGAAAGAGGTTAAAAAATGACTGACTCTATTATGGTGGTCTAGATCATGAACCAGTTGAGCTAAGGTGGAGTTACCCTTCCAGGGGTGTGTAAGGTTAACAAAAATCCAAGCCTGTATCTGTTGTTTAATGAAACAGATAGCATGCTTGTGAAGATACTGATTGTCAATACTTGGGGTGTTAAGTGTGACAGTTGAAAAGGTAATACTATTACCAGAGAAAGGTGGTAAGTAAGGGGTTAACAAGAACAGACAGGGATGGGAGGTACAGATTCAGGTGTAACTGAAAGTATCTGTGAGATTTCATAGAAATTTGCTCCGAGTGAACTGGGCCGGGCCATAGTGTAGGACATAGGGGAAGTATATAGCAGCAGCTCTCCAAACCTTTGTCTTAAGGGGAGAGCATGTAGAGTAGTTGTTACAGCAGATTTGTAAGACAGGACCAGCAAAGCCAGGGTTTTGTGAAGGATGGGTGTTCTGGTAGGAATAGGGAAGAGTCCCATTTCAAACTTAGCCCCGCCATGTTTTGTTTTTATTCATGACAAGGAGGGTTTGTGGGCCCCAATTTTGTAGGGTACAAGTTTTAAATAAGGAAATCTCTGAGCAGAATGTGGATCTGCAAACCTCCCAGTGGAATTCATTGTTGGCATGAGACATTTCTGCCCATGGTTGACAGCAAATAGGAATCAAAATGGCCCGGAGGGGGTCATAGTTATGTTTAGGGCCAAACCTTTCTATTCCCACCGTGCGTAGAAAGTACTGGTGATGAATAGTAATAACTTGAGATTTATCAGATGGAATTTGAACTAAATTATTTATATACCATTGTTGGAACACAGAGGCACAGTAAGTATTAAGGGATAAAGTCAAGCAGAAGGGGTGTGTTGGACAAGTAATAGTCTAAGGGGAAGTAAGAGTATCAGTAAGGTATTCATTTAAAGAGCCTGGGATCTCTGCCCGTATATATGAAGGGAGTCATTAGATCCAATAGGGGGTTCTGTGTTCCCCATCCCCAGCTGACAATGTAAAAGAAAGGGGATTGATAACATGTGCCCATTTTAAGTGAGCATCAACAGTAAGAATGAAAAAGGAGTGAAAGAAAGGTCCCCACAGTTAGCTGTAGTGCAAGAGTGGAGAGCCAGAAATAGATTTTCAGAGGTGCAGGGTACCTACTATTTGGCAAGTAGATTTTCAGCATTAGTGGTCAGGCCTTTGATGTGTCCCCAGGTGAGTTTTTTGTTGGCATGGTGAGTTGTCATTTTTGAGAAGGCTGGTCAATCTTACTGTTGTTGCTGGAGCCCAGAGTGGTCCTGTAGGTGACGAAACAGAAACGTACCCTTTCCTGCAGGTTAAAAGTTCTACATGTTCCAATCAATTGGTTATTATAAGGGGTGGTGGTATAAGACCAAGGGCTTAGGGTTTGGTTTCACTGGGATAAAATGTTCTTTTCTGCTGTGAGGCCAGAAGAATTAGGAATGAAATGTTGTTGTAACAGCTGTTAGGCTGGAGGAATTTGCAATATAAAAACTAGAGCTTTGGGGCCTCCCTGGTGGCACAAGGGATAAAGCAATGCTCTATGAAGCAATTCATAGCCTCTGCAGCACAAGTTTGATCCCTGGCCAGGGAGAAATCCACATGGTGAGGCAGACTTCTCCTGTGTCGCCCGCTGCTCCCCTCAGCAGTGTATTTCAGTAAGTCTGCCTGTTCTGTTCCCCACTCTGTCTCTGGTGGAGCCTCTCATCCCCCACATCTCTGGCCTGTACCCCAGCTCTTGTATGCATAAATAAATAAATCTTTAAAAAAAAAAAAGAAATAGAGCTTTGTATATTTGTTTTTATGGGGGCAGGTTACACTCTAGATAACCCCCCTTTTTAAAAAGATTTATTTATTTATTTATTTATACAAGCATTGGGTACAGTCAGAAGTGTGGGAGGGTGAGAGAATTCACCAGAGGCAGAGCAGGGAGCAGAGCAGGCAGAAGGACTGAAGCACACTGCTGAGGGGAGCAGCGGGCGGCAGGAGAGGTCTGCATGCCATGTGGGATCCTCCTCTGGTGGCCGGGGAGCAGCCAGGGATTGAACCGGTGCTGCAGAGGCTGTGGGCAGCTTTGCAACCCAGCGCTCAACCGCTGCGCCACAGGGGAGGCTCTCTTTTTTGTTTTAAAAGATGTATTTTAAGGAGCCCATTGACTCCTTTAATTATAGTTTGTCTTGTAGGGCTATAAGGGATGTCTATAACGTATTTAAAATTTTAACATAGTAGAAAAGAATGAATGACTTGTCCTTTTACAGTTTTGGGGTTCCAGATTAGTAAAATTTTTTATAGCTTCAGCAAATCCAGTCTGAAATTACAAAGGATTTTTTTTTTGCTTTTGAGTAATTTTACTTAGTTTTTTATGATTAACAGGGTTGACCATTACCTTATGAATGTCCCGAAGGAGGCAAATAATCATATGGTCTGTTTTTAGGACCAGGGGCTTGGAGTTGGTAATTTTACTATGGACAGTGTTAGAACCGTCTACCACAATATATTAGGTTTTTAAGAAGTCTTATGTATTTTGGAACATTTTATTAGTATACTATTGATATTAACTTATTTTTTGTAGCAAGTTGTTAAAGTACATAAAAATTTTTAAACACATAAATATTTGTATTTAGAGTAGTTACATCTTTTATTAATGTTTAGCTTGTAAGACATTGTAATAGCTGATTTACTACCATTATTTTAGACTAGATAACTTATTCATAAACACATGATTTTTAATTGTATTTTAGGTGAGATGACATAAAATTGAATACCATTAACTTTTTTTTAGTAAATTCATTTAAATAAAAAAGTATTAGTATTCAACGTTATAACCTTAAGGCATGTATGTTTTAGATTAAACCATTAAATTTTGAACTAGTTTTTGTTTACCAAAATTGTAGATCATGATTTCAAAATTTGGGGTTTTTGATTAGAATTTATATAGGCATTGCTTATAATTAACCCTCTAGAGGTAAAAGACAATGACAGACACAGAGAGCTCTTGATTTTTATCAAAAACTTTGGCCATGTGTATTAATTTTAAGAAGTAGTTATTTTTTTGTGAAGATAAAGAGAAACTGATTAAATTTTAGTTATTTAGTAACTGTTTTAGGTAAAACAAGAGTGACCTTTTTGGCTTGAACTAGGTTTTAGTTTAAGTCTGACACATGTATTTAACCAAATTTTTAATATTAGTTTATGTCAAAGAGGTTTGTAATAAGATAGAAGCTAAAATTTTTATATAGAATGAGTGTTAAATATTAACCATTACCAAAGGGCTCAAGATTACAACAATTTTAAAGTCAAGCAGTTTTTACCTTAAACAGTCTATATTTAAAGATTAGGAAAAAACAGGGAAATATAATTTTTTTTTTTTTGCTTATGGAATGGACCTGAACACTTTGTTAAGGTGGATAAAAGGAGAATCCAGTTTTCCTACAGCAGGAAGGCAGCAGAGACATGCCAGTGATCCCAGCACTGGAGCAAAGGTCCAGGCAGCTGCATTCTGAGACCACTGGCAGCGCCCTTACCAGCCAGTTGTAGTGCGTTTGGGGGGGGGGGCGGTGCTTAAAGGTGGTGTAAGAGGGAGGGGCTCTGGATCACCAACCCAAGCCTGTTTGGCAGGTTTTTTTCCAAAGCCCCAATGGCTAAGCAGTACAAGTTCCAGTGAGATTTAACCATTTGCAGGAATTGAGTGAGCTCCTTATTAGAAATTTTACATCCTACAGATAAAAGGAAAGCCTTAAGTTATTCACAAGGTTGAAGTTGAGCAGAGGAAAGAGTAGTACCCATTTTTAGCTAAACATCATGTAAAAAGGAATGGAGAGTGAAAGATCAGGCTGTAAATAAAAATCCTAATCTGGGCAAGCTGCAGGGTATGGCTGCTGATTGTGTTGGGTCTTAGGGTAGTGCTTAGGTAAGAGAGTGTCTTCCCCAGCTGTCACATGGGCCTGTACGCTCAGACCTGTGGCTCAGAATTGAATTCTCCTACCTAGTGCAAGGGAAAACAGCCCCGGTTGCTAGGAGACCAATCCTTTATGGGTAACCCCAGGATGGGCTTCTAGGTGCTGTATGTGCCTGTTGTCTTCGGAGACTGAAGTCTTCATGCAATGACCTGACTTTATCTTGTGACTGGAGGATCGGCTGTCCCTTTAATCTGGCCCAGTTTATCCTGTTACAGGAGTCTTCTAGAAGGTGGGGAGTCCTTTTGGCTCTCTAAGTGGTCATCCCATGGCCACCATTGATTTTGCCCAAAGTGAACGAACCTGAGAGAAAGGAATTTAAGAGGGAAGAGAGAGAGAGAGAGAGAGAGAGAGAGAGAGAGAGAAACACTCATGAAAGAGAAGCACTTTACTTACCTTTCCGTTGCAGATTCTGTGGGGCTATTGTGTATCTGATTTGGAGGTCCTATTCCCTTCACCAGGCTTGAGGAACACGAATGTGTCCCTGGCACCTGTTTTAAGTCCTGTTGCCTGTTTCTGTCCCTGTTCGAACACCAACTCTGGTGGTCGGGAATGTGCCAGCATGTTCCCCGGGACATGCTGAGGGACAAGTTGTCGAGCAAGTTTGCAAGGCAAGACTCTGCTGCTCAGTGAGCAACCCTCTTCCTATTTATTAGCAGTAATGAACAGCCATGATTTATTATGTGACAATGGCGGGAGGAGCAGAGTCCAGGGGCAACAAAGGGTAATCAATTTTATGGGGAACAGGAGGGGGCATGTCGGCCATGTATAAGGAAGGACTTCCCATACAGGTACTTGATGTAATTTCCAAGCAACTCCCAGACCACCTCAGACCATAGCCACACAAACGACTACCTAGGCATCCCTGGCTGCCTCGTGACGTGGGCCATTGTCTTAAGGCAGTCATGCAGGAGTGCCTTATCCAATTCTTTTACACACACAAAGGTGCATAGAGAGGCCATACACACACAAGTGCAGAGGCCCTTAGTGGTAGAGAGGCCACAGGACAGCCACTCTGGTTTTGGGGTTTCTAGATCCTCCTTGTGGATATGATAGGTCTACTTGCTAGTCTTCCTTAAGCTATTCCTCATTCATCCAATGTTAATGATATTTGTAAATTGATTGAACATATGTCAATAGGAGGGAAAAAGAGAGGCAAACATTTTAACCATCCTTTTGGGATCCTCTTGTTTAAATGGAGGGGCAGGATTTTTCTAATTCAGGAGATCCCTAGAGTAAGAGGGAGGGTATGACCAATAGCATCTGACAGGTTTTCCTTGGTTAAATCCACCTAATGGAAATTGACATAAAGGAACTGTCCTACCCCATGGTAGCTTCATTGGCCAAATTGGGTGCCCCATCTTGTATGAGAAGTAGAAGTCATTTTAGACCTATCCTGGGTGAGGAAATGAAGCCTGTGGAGCTACTATAGCCTCCACAGGAGGGGTAATTTCCTCTTGAAAGGGGTTTTCTATTGGTGAGTTCAAAGTGAAGTTGCCAAATCTAATTTATGGAGGGCAGCCTAAATATTGTCACTAGCCTCTGCCTTTTAAAAATATAACTTACAGAGGGGAGCCAGAGTTCATTCTTTCAGTCTCTCCATGGCCAAATTAACTAGATTTAATCTATAGAGGGCAGCTTCTATGTGTACTTGCAGAGTCTTAGAGGCTGAAGTTTAGAAGGTTTGCTTCCTCTTGAGTCAAAAACAATGTTGTATGAAATGCTTACACATACCCAAGCAGGCCCCAGAAATACAAATTACATGTTGGAAACTGAATTCTAACTATAGGTTGGAACCATCTCCTGTATACCAGGCTTCATCAGATTAGTTACACCAAGGAAATATAAAGAAAAATATGGAAGAAAAGAACTGCCTAAACTGGCTATTAAACCCATGTTTAAATTGAAATGCACAGAGAGCTGTACTGAAGTAAAACTAAGCTCTAAAATAGTGACAGAAAGATATCACCTAGCGTTCTGCATTCATAATGTGCTTATGATGACCAAAGTAAGGAAGGATCCATTTAACTAGTCAACCATGAGTGTAAGAACCCCATGATGGTCACCAGGCTGTTCCAGGGCAGCCCCAGGGGAAACAGGGTGACTGGGTACAAAAAGCAGACACAAAAGGTGAAATGAAGAGAAAAACATATTTATTTAAAAAGGCATCTCGGCCGCAGCAGCGGCAGCGGCAGCGGCGGCGGTCGTGGCTGTGGCCAGGGAAGCGAATGGTTTTACCCAGAGGGCCGTGCGCCGCCTTTCTCCGCCGGCCCGGGCGCCGCTCCCCGCTCCTCCCCGGCCAGGGCGTTCACGTTCGCGGCCTTCTGCTACATGCTGGCGCTGCTGCTCACCGCCGCGCTCATCTTCTTCGCCATCTGGCACATTATAGCATTTGATGAGCTGAAGACTGATTACAAGAATCCTATAGACCAGTGTAATACCCTGAATCCTCTTGTACTTCCAGAGTACCTCATCCATGCTTTCTTCTGTGTCATGTTTCTTTGTGCAGCAGAGTGGCTCACACTGGGTCTCAATATGCCCCTCTTGGCATATCATATTTGGAGGTATATGAGTAGACCCGTGATGAGTGGACCAGGACTCTATGACCCTACGACCATCATGAACGCAGATATTCTAGCATATTGTCAGAAGGAAGGATGGTGCAAATTAGCTTTTTATCTTCTAGCATTTTTTTACTACCTATATGGCATGATCTATGTTTTGGTGAGCTTTTAGAACAACACACTGAAGAATTGGTCCAATTAAGTGCATGCAAAACGCCACCAAATGAAGGGATTCTATCCAGCAAGATCCTGTTTCCAAGAGTAGCCTATGGAATCTCATCAGTTACTTTAAAAAATGACTCCTTATTTTTTAAATGTTTCCACATTTTTGCTTGTGGAAAGACTGTTTTCATATGTTATACTCAGATAAAGTATTTAAATGGAATTACGTATAAATTAGACTGTTTTCATATGTTATACTCAGATAAAATATTTAAATGGAATTACGTATAAATTAATATAAAATGATTACCTCTGATGTTGACAGGTTTGAACTTGCACTCCTTAAGGAACAGCCATAATCCCTTGAATGATTGCATTAATTATTGACTGTCCTTAGTCCATTGGAAGCTTTTGTTTATAGGAACTAGTAGGGCTTATTTTGGTTTTTTGAAATGCCATCTAATTATATATTAGCTGTAGATATCAGGTGCTTCTGATGAACTGAAAATATATATCTGACCTGTGGGAAACTTCATGGCTTTCCTCTTCTATCATGTAGATGATTATATATGGATACATTTACAAAAATAAGAAAAGTGGGGTTTTTTCCCCTTTGACTTGAATATTATCCCTGTATATTGCATGAATGAGAGATTTCCCATATTTCAATCAGAGTAACATACTTGCTTTAATTCTTAAGCATAAGTGAACATGGTATAAAAATATATGCTGAATTGTGAAGAATGCAATTAAAGCTATTTTAAATGTGTTTTAATTTGTAAGACATTACTTATTAAGATATTGGTTATTATTCTTATTGTTCTGATCTGGTGGTAAAGGTATTCTTAAGAATTTGCAAGTACTTTAGATTTTCAAAACTGAGTGAGAGAGAACATTGTATAACCATCCTGCTGTTCCTTTAGTGCAATATAATAAAACTCTGAAATTAAGACTTATTTTCAGTGCATTGTTTTAAAGATTACAAATAGCTATTTCTTAAAGTTGCTTAATCCATAAAAAAGACATATTACTGTCAAAAAAAGGCATCTCAAGGGGACAGGGAGAGAGAGAGAGAGAGAGAGAGAGAGAGCATGCACATGTGGTCAAATACCATTCATTCTGCTAACAAGTGTTTGCAGGGTGCAAGGAAACAAGAAGAAACTGTGAAGGGGAAATTACTCCTTTCCTTCACAGAGGTGTATCTGTATGTCTGTAACAAAGCTAGGCATGGCAATAACCTTTCTAAAACATCAAAGCAAAAACAGATGGAAAGATAGATATCCTCAAATAAGGATTTTTAACTTCTTTGTGTAAAAAAATAAAATGAAAATGAAAAGTTTAGAGTGAAGTACAAAAAATCTCAACATTTAAAACATACAATATCTTAGTATCCTTCACATAACACACTAGTTAGAAATCATTTTTTTTAATAAGATGAACACTCCAAGGGAATAAATAGGCAAAGGATATTAACGCACCTCTGGCCTGTACCCCCGTTCTTATATAAATAAATAAATCTTAAAAAAAGTTAATATTACAAAAGGAGAAAAAGTCAGAAAGAAAAGCAAGGACGGAAGAAAGGAATGAAGGGATTGCAATATTTTCTTTAAATAGAAAATAGAAATTAAAATAGCTGAAATGTTTTTGTCTACAAAATTAAAGAGACTGATATATTAGCCACTTCTGAAATAATAGATCTAGACTTCCTAGGTTCAAATCCTGGTTCTACTACTTCTACCTCTTAGTTGTGCATTACTGGGCAAGTAACGTGACCTTTCTGCACCACAGAATTTTTCATCTGTGAATCAAATCAAATTAACATATAAAGTCAAGTGAATTGATATATCAAACCCTTAACAGTATCCCATTTATAGTGATCACTACATAAACAATAGTATTGTTATTTTAGAGGAAAAAGGCACTTTATACTCCGCTGGGACCTAGGTTACTTGATAGGTACAACTTTTTTGAAGGACAATTTGCTAATAAACACCAACAGTTTAATAAAATTTGCAGGGCCTCCCCGGTGGAGCAGAAGGTTGAGCGCCATGCAGTGAAGCTGTCCGCAGCCTCAGCAGTGCGGGTTCGATCCCAGACAGCCTGCAAGAATCCCACATGGTGCCACAGACCTCTCCTGTTGTGCCCGCTGCTCCCCACAGCAGTGTATTTCGTCAGTCTGCCTGTTCTGCTCCTGACTCTGTCTCTGGTTAATCCTCTCACCTCCTGCGTATCTGGCCTGTACCCCAGTTCTTGCATAAGAATAAATCTGAAAATATATAAAATATGCATACAATTTTACTGAGCAATTGCTCTTTTAAAAATTTATCCAGAGGAACTATTTGCTGTTGTTGAGGTCTTGAGTTGATTGAAATAATTAAATGTTGCAATGTTGTATTATCTTCCTGGCAGAAACTAAGTGAAAGCCCATGATTATTTCCCACTCCTTCTAATCAATATGAGGATAAATATTAACACTCAGAACTAGAATTTCCATACATTTATGAATACTTGACTTGAACATTCTTTGTTTATAGGCAAAGTAAATGAAAACTCAAAATTATTGGATGAACACAGAGAGCATATAGCCAGAACAAGAATGGTAGACAATTTAAATATGCATCTCCAGAATAGATGATATAGCTGCCATATGAAATATACCTCTGCTCCATTTTTTTACTATTTCTTATTTTCTTTTATTTCATTGCTAAATGTAGCAAGGACAAGTTTATTTTTGGAGGAGAGGGCTGTTGGAACAACCCATGTTTCCCTCATGTACTTCCTGCCTATAATTACTACCCTGAAGTAAAAGCATATTAGTCCCTTTTTTTCTGGTAAAGTAACTGAACTTCAGAGAAATGAACAAAACTACGGTAATGCACTCATTAACAACCAAGCCAATGTTGAAATGCTGTTTTGTTTTTTCATTTGTTTTTGTTTTCTTAGCTCTAGTCACTATACCACACTACTGTCTCTCTAGTTCTGAGTGTTAATATTTACACTTATATTTATTAGTAGGAGTGGGAAACAATCATGGGCTTTCACTTAGTTTCTGCCAGGAAGATAATACAACATTGCATTTTCATTTTTGTTATATTCCCCATACAATTCCCACCACCCTTATTTTCACCCTAATCTCTCCTCCCCTACCCCCCCCCCCGTTGTGTGCCTCTGGTTTATAGTTGCTTGTTGCTAGTTGATTTTGATTTTTCTTTATTATAATTAGTCTTTTTCCTGGTCCCTTATTTAGGTTTTCAAATTCCTGCTATGAGTGACACCATCCGGTATTTTTCTTTTGCTTTCTGGCTTATTTTGCTGAGCATGATCCCTTCCAGTTCCATCCATGTTGCTGCAAATGGCATGAGTTTATCTTTTTTGATTGCTGAGTAATATTCCATTGTGTATATATTCCACATATTCTTGATTCAGTCATCTATTTTTGGACATTTGGGTTGTTTCCGAAGCTTAGCTATTATAAATAGTGCTGCTATAAACATAGGGGTGGAATTACTGTTTCTGTGTCATTTGGGTAAATACCTAGGAGTGGAATTGCTGGATAATATGAAAGCTACATCTTTAGCAGGTTAAGGAATCGCCACACAGCAATCCATAGTTGTTGGACTAGTTTGCACTCCCACCAGCAGTGCAGGAGAGTTCCTTTATCTCCACATGCCAGCCAACATTTATCATTGATAGTTTTTTTTTTTTTAATGTGTGCCATTCTCACTGGTGTAAGATGGTATCTCACTGTAGTTTTGATTTGCATTTCCCTGATTACAGGTGATACAGAACGTTTTTTCATATGCCTGTTGGTCATTTGCATTTCCTCTTTAGAGAAGTTCCTTTTTAGCTGTTCTGCAGATTTTTTGACTGGATTATTTACTTTGTTTTTGTTGAGTCTCATCTGCTCTTTGTAGATTTTTGTGATCAGTCCTTTATCATTAGTGTTGTGTGCAAAAATTTTCTCAGAGTCAGTGGGATGTATGTTTGTTTGGTTACTGTCTCTTTTGCTGTACAGAATCTCTTTAACTTGATGTAATCCAAGCTGTTTATCTCTGTCTTAGCTATCACTGCTTTGTTTAAGGAGTTTTTAAATATGTTGCTGAGGTGTATGTCATGTAGTGTTTTGCCTATATTTCCTTCCATATATTTTTTAGTTTCAGGTCTTATGTCTAGTTCTTTAATCCATTTTGAGTTGGTTTTTGTGCACTGTGAAGTAGTAGTCAAGATTCTTTATTTTGCATATAGCAACCCAGTTTTCCCTGCACCATTTATTGAACAAACTTTCTTTGCTCCATTGCATATTCTTTGCTCCTTTGTCAAAGATTAGTTGACCATGTGTGTCTGTCCTTGTTCCGATACAATGCAGTTTTGATTATTATGGCTTTGTAATATAGTTTGAAATCTGAGAGTGTGATGCCTCCATTCCCTTATACGTTTTTTTCAAGAGAGCTATGGCTATTTGGGGTTTTGGTGGCTCCATAAGAATTTCATCAATATTTGTTCTATTTTTTTGAAGATTGTCATTGAAATTTTTATTGGAATAGTATGGAAACTGTGAATTGCTTTTGGTAGGATGGCCATTTTGATAATGTTAATTCTTCCAATCCATGAGCATGGTCTTCTTCTATTTCTTTTAACAGTGTTTTATACTATTTTTTGTATAGGTCCTTTATCTCTTTTTTAGGTTTATTCCCAAGTATTTGATTTTTTTGTTTCAATAATAAAAGGGATGATTTTCTTGATTTCTTCTTCTTCAGCTTAATTGTTTGTGTATAGGAAGGCGACTGATTTTTGTGTGTTGATTTTGTATCCTGCCACTTTACTAAAATGATTGATTAATTGAATTAGTTTTTCTGTGGAGTATTTGGGGTTCTCTATGTGTATTATCATATCATCTGCAAATAGTGATTGTTTGACTTCTTCCTTGCCTATTTGGATTCCTTGTATGTTTTTCTCCTGTCTTATTGCTCTGGCTAGGACTTCCAGTATTATATTGAAAAGCAGTGGTAAGAGTGGATATCCTTGTCTTGTTTCAGATCTTATTGGAAATGCTTTTAGCTTTAAACCATCAAAAATAATATTGGCTATGGGCTTGTCATATATGGCCTTTATGATGTTGAGGTATGTTCCTTGTATCCCGAGAATTTCAAGGGTCTTTATCATAAATGAGTGTTGTACTTTGCTGAAAGCCTTCTCAGCATCTATTGATATTGTCATATTTTTTTTATATCTTTTTGTTGATGTGTTAGATTACATTGATTGATTTTTCAGATGTTGAACCATCCTTGTGTTGCTGGAAAAAACATACTTGGTCACAGTGAATTATCTTATGGTACATTGTTGGATTCTGATAGCTAAAATTTTATTGAGTGTTTTTGCATCAGTGTTCATTTGGGAGATTGGCCTGCAGTTTTCTTTTTGTGTGTTATCCTTGTTTGGTTTTGGTATTAGTGTAATGTCAGCTTCATAGAACGTGTTTGGTATTATCCCTTCTTTCTCAATTTTTTGAAATAGTTTATGAAGGATAGGCACTAATTCTTTTCTCAGTGCTTGGTAGAATTCATTTGTAAATCCATCTGATGCTTGGCTTTTGTTTTTGGGGAAGGTTTTGATTACCATTTCAATTTTGCTGCCTGCAATTGGTCTGTTTAGGTGTTCTATTTCTTCTTTATCTAGCTTTGGGTGATTGTAGAGTTGTAGGAATTCGTCCATGTCTTCTAGATTGTTAGCTTGTTTGCATATAACTGTTCATAGTAGCTTCTGATTTTCTTTTGGATTTCTGCTGTGTCTGTTGTGATTTATTCTATTTCATTTGTGATCCTATTTTTTGTGCTTTCTCCCTTATTTTCCTTTGTAAGCCTGGCTAGGTGTTTGTCTATTCCATTTATTTTTTTAAGAACAAACTTTTGGCTTCATTTATCTTTTGGATTGCTTTTTTAGTTTTTATTTCATTCTGCTGTGATTTTTATCATTTCTTCTACTGGTTTTAGGGTTTTCTGTTCTTTTTCTAGTTCTCTGAGGTGTGAGATTAGGTTGTTTCTTGGAGTTCTTTCTTGTTTCTTGATATGAGCCTGTATTGCTATATATTTTCCTCTTATTACTGTTTTTGCTGCATCCCATACATTTTAGAAATTTGTGTCTTCCTTTTCATTCAACTCAAGGTATTTTTTAATTTCTTCTTTGATCTCCTCATTAGTCCAGTGGTCTTCCATTAGTGTGGGTTTCAATTTCCATGAGGTAGGATAGTTCCTTGCCTTCTTTTTATGGTTTATTTCTAGTTTGATGCATTCATGGTCAGAGAACATCGTTGGTATGATTTCAATCTTGGTGAATCTGTTGATGTTTGTCTTGTTTCCAAGTATGTGATCTATTCTGGAGAATGATCTGTGTGTGCTTGAGAAAAATGTGTACTCAGATTTCTTTGGGTTTAGTGTTCTATAGAGGTCTGTTAAGCTCATGAGGTCTAGATCTTTATTTGGAGGTTTAGTGTCTTTACTTATTTTTTGTCTTTTTGATCTATCTATTGTTGATAGTGGTGTTTTGAAGTTTCTTACTACGTATGTGTTTTCTCTGATGTCTGTTTTCAGAGATGATACTAGTTGTCTAATATATTTTGGTGTTCCTTCATTTGGTGAGTATATATATATTTTTTTTATAGAGGCATGCTTTATTTATTTATTTGTTTGTTTGTTTTGTTTGTTTTTGTTTATACATGCACTGGATACAGTCAGAAGCGCGGGAGGGTGAGAGAATTCACCAGAGCCAGAGTGGGGAGCAGAGCAGGCAGAAGGACCGAAGTACACTGCTGAGGGGAGCAGAGCAGTGGGCGGCAGGAGAGGTCTGCGCACCATGTGGGACCTTCCTCCGGTGGCCGGGGAGCAGAGGCTGCAGGCAGCTTTGCAACCCAGCGCTCAACCGCTGTGCCACCAGGGAGGCCCTGGTGAGTATAAGTTAATGAGTGTTATTTCTTCTTGAAGTATTGTCCCCTGGATCATAATGTAGTGACCATCTGGGTATCTTTTTACCTTTTTGAATTTGAAAAGAGTTTTATCTGATATAAGTATAGCTGTTCCTACCTTCTTTTTTGGTTCATTTGTTTGTATGATTGTTTTCCATCCTTTTACTTTCAGTCTATTTTTATCTGTTTTAGTTATATGTGTTTCCTGGAGACAGCAAAAGGTTGGGTTTTGTTTCTTAATCCAGCCTGCAACTCTGTGTCTTTTTATTGAAGTATTTAATTCATTTACATTTAGAGTTAATATTAATATGTTAGCGTCTCTATTTGCCATTTTGTTTGTCTTTTCTCTGGTTTTATTTATATATATATATATTTTTTCTTGTTTCATTCTTATTAATCCCTCTGTTACTTAAGGCTTTAGGACTCCTTGCAGTATTTTTTGGAGTGGGGGTTTAGTCGCAATGACATTCTGGATTTTGCTTGTCTAACAAGGTCCTTATTCCTTCCTCATAGAGGAAAATAAGCTTTGCAAGATAGAGTATTCTTGGGTTGGCATTTGTTGTCTTGGAGTTTGTTTACTATGTCCCTCCACTCTCTCCTTGCCCATACTGTTTCTTAGGAGAAGTCTGATATCAGCCTGATTGGTTTTCCTTTGTATGTTATCTGTTTCTTCCCTCTTGTCAGCTTCATTTTTTTTTGCCTGTCTTAGATTCTTGGGAGATTTGCTATTATGTGTCTTGCTGTATTTTTCCTTTCATCGTGGAAGTTTGGTGTTCTTGCTTCTTGTATGTCTATTTTTAGTTCCTTATTCTTCTTTGGGAAGTTCTCTTCAATTATTTCCTCAAATATTTTCTCTGTCCCTATGTCTCTCTCCTCTCCTTCTGGGATTCCTATAACTCTTATATTTCCTTTCCTCATAGAGTCAGATAGTTCCCCAAAGTCTTTCTTCATTCTTTTTCCTTCATAATTCTCTTTCCTTTTCTGTTTTGGTTCTTTTTATTTCTGTGTCTTCGAGAGTACTTATTTGTTCTTCCATTTCATCAATTCAGCTTTCACTGCTTTTCCTAGAGTTCTTTAGCTCCTCCATTAATCCTTTGACCTCCTGCATTTCTTTCACTTCCCTCTTTAGGGACTCAATTTCATTCTTCTGATCGTTGATTATTTTCCCCTTATCATTGTTTTCCTTTATGACATTTTTTTTTAGTTTTTCAATCATGGCAATTTTAAAATCTCTATCTGGAATGCTCAGAACTTCTTCCAAGTCACTATTGTTGCATTCTGGTGGGTGATTGTCTTTTTTGTGGTGTGTCTTTTCCTTGAGGACTTGCTTGGTTGCTTATAGTTTTTCTTCTCCCTGCTGCTTGTTTTCTAATTTGTCCTATGCGTTGGGACATTGTGTCGCTGGTACTGGCTGGCATCTTTTTGGTGTGCTCTTTCTGGGATGTCTGACACTGGTGGTCCTATAGAGTCAAAAACTGTTATACCAGAAGTCCAGTAGGGCATTGGTACTATGAATATGTTAGTGGTCACTGTCACAGAAAATCTCCTCCTTCTGTATTTGTTTAATTCCAGAGGTGGGTCTTGTGGTCCCACAGATTCCCCTGTCCATGGCTGGATCACCCACTGGGCTCCAAATTGCTGGATACTCCTCTGAGCTCCAACTGGTGGCCAGGGGGCTTTTCAGCTCACCTTGTGGGGTGTGAGGGCTTGTGGGGGCTTTTGGGGGGCTTGTGGGGGCTTTTCAGCTCACCTCTGTCTGTGTAGGCAGCCCTTTCCCAGTTCCATGCAGTCTAGGTGGGTTCTGAACTCAAATTTACTTGTTCTAAAATGGCAAGTCAGGAGGGCACTTCCCTGCACCCATGGTTTGCCCCAGTGGTGGCTGTATCCCCCTCTGGGCTCCGACTGGCAGCTAGATGCCAGATGGGAACTGGCTTGTGTGGGCTTTTCAGCTCACCTCTGGCTGTGGGGGCAGCCCTTTCCCAGTACCATGCAGTCTAGGTGGGTTCCAGACGCAAAGATACCTGTTCTAAAATGGCAAGTCAGGAGGGCACTTTCCTGTACCTGTGCTCTGGCAGCCAGACAGGGCCTGGCTTGTGGGGGCTTTTCAGCTCACTTCTGGCTTCGGGGACAGCCCTTTCCCTGTTCCACACAGTCTAGGTGGGTTCTGGACACAAAGGTACCTGTTCTAAAATGGCAAGTCAGGAGGGCACTTCCCTGAGTCCGAGGTCTCACAATGACAGCTTTTATCTTGACTTCGATTTTGCTCCATTCATCCCAGACTTCCTGGCCCTTTCTGCCCCTTTCTTATAGGTCCCCACCAGAAGATGCCTTAGTCATTTTTTTTTAAACTGCTGATGATTTTTTTTTATGTTAACATCATACTTTTTTAAAAAAATATTATTTTTTAAAATTTTATATATTTTTTACATCATTTTTCGTTTTTGCACAATTTATACATTTTCATCTTGGTTATAGTCCCCATACAATTCCCACCCCCCTTGTTTTGATACTACTCCCTGTTTCCCCACTGTAGTGTGTCTCTGGTTTAGAGTTGCTTTTTGGTTTTGCTTTTTATTTTATTATAATAAGTCTTTTTCCTGGGCCTCCTATGGTGGCGCAGTGGTTGAACGCTGGGTTGCGAGGCTACCCGCAGCCTCTGCAGCGCCAGTTCGATCAACGGCCACTGGTGAGGGTCCCACAAAAAAGAGTCTTTTTCCTGATCCCTAATTTAGGTTTTCTAAATTCCCAAACTGGTTTATTTTTTAAATGAATTTTTATGTATTATCATATCATCTTCTGATAGTGATCATTTTACTTCTTTCCCTATTTGAATTCCTTGTATGTCTTTCTCTTGCCTAATTGCTCTAGGTAAGGCCCCCAGTATGAGACTGAAAACCAGTGGTGAGAGTGGACATCCTTGTCTTGTTCCAGATCTCAAAGGAAAGGCTTTTAATTTCTCACCATTAAGAATGATGTTGAGGTGCCTTTGACTTGTGGTAAGCTTTTAGTCCTCCACGGTGCTGTTTTGGGCCAACCCTGTTTGTCTAAGCATTTATCCACAATTTGATGAGTACATTTGGGTGTTTTTTGTGAAAAGTATTTTATCTATTTTTCCCTTCTCTTTATTGCACACTGATTATATTAAAGTTGCTGTCCATTGAAGGTCTTACACAGTACAGTATGTTTTATCTTGATGGTAGAACCTATCTAGAGCAGGTAGTTTTAAGGGATGTCCTGGGGTGTCCCTTACCCTTCCCAGTAACAGCATATGTTCTTATTTGCCAGTTTCTAGTTCTACTTCATTCATTATCTTTTATATTGGTCCCATAGGTACTGGATTTTGATGCTGTTTGGAGGAGTTCAAGCTTTTTCAAAAGAGTAGAAACACTAAAGCTCTGAGGTAAATTGGAAAACACCAAGGACACAGTTGTATCACTTTATTAGATGTTGGATTATTCACCCTAGAGGTAATATAAGGAATATAAATATATCTGCATTTTGATACTTTCTGATGATGATGATGATGATATTATCACTAATCTATTTCCACTTATTTATCTTTCCATGCCTTTTACCATCAGAGTTATATGATCTTGAGGGACTTCTAACTGAAAACTGGAACTTGGGAAGGGATTTTAGATGAGGGTGAAAGTCAATCTCATTGTACTGGGTAGAATAAAATTTTATAGTATAAAGTATTGTGTAAATTCATTTTATGGATGCCTTTCAAAACATTTAGAAATATTTAATATTTTGTAAACTTTGGAAATAAATAGAAGGTAAATGAAAAGGAAAATGAAAAGTAGGAAACAATTAAAAATGTGGAGGACTGGACATGAAGAAGAAAAGCAAGGGAGCAGGTATTGCATCAAAATATAGAAATAATTAATTTGAATTACATTCAGAACAAAAAGTAGATTTGAATGATAAAGTTTTCACTTAGTGTCTTCAATTACATGCAGTCATCTTGTAATAGCTACTAGGAGCAAGGGGTATAACTCAGTAGCCAGGTAAAGCTATATAACACAGAGAACAGGAAGACTTACAAAGAGGTTGCTTGTTTCTCTGACTTAGGTTTGCACCCAGGGACTTGGGGGAACTTGGAGGAGATTTGTGGAAGAGATACATGTAAAGGCAGTTGGACGAAACTCATGACTGAGAGACACGTTGAGAGGTTGCCCTTGGCAGAGAAAATGGCAGCCATTATCTTGATTTGCACATTTTCCTAGACTTGCCTGACCCCTATAATGCATTTGTTGCTATTTCTCTAATAGAAGTTGCCTTAGACTTGTGGGAAACTTTCAGGCCTCAGCATTCCTGCTTCTGGCAAACCCTGTTTGACTGGGTATTTGTCCACAAAAGGTTTGGTAATTGCTGGGTGGAGGGGGGATGTTATTGGAAACTAATCTCTAAAATATTTTTCACATGGAGAGTCTACTTTGCCTTTATGTGCATGAATGGCTGGATCCCTTTAGAGCATGCAAGTTTGGGGGTCCCTAGGTACTCCTTGGTCACATGCTAACATTAAAAGAAGTTGAACCTAACATTTTAGAGGTCTTAATATCCTTAAGGATAGGATGTTGGTCATAAGGAATATTGCAGGCCACATTGGGCGCCAAACTGTTGTAGAGCAACCCCGATACAAAACGGGGTGCCTGACTGTGGGTCCTCACCCACGTGCTTAAAAGGACTTATCAATGCTCTACTGCAGGCACATGTAAAAGGTTAATAAAAAGTTTATTTACAAGGAAAGGGGAAATAAGGAAATGTACAACTCTGGGAGAAAAGTGGGAGACAAAGTTTTAAATGAGTCCTACCCAATCCGCCGATCAGAAATCCCAAAATGGCTCTCTCAGAGTTGGCCGCCAGCCAGGAGCGGTGAAGCCAGGAGGCGAGCAATCGCCAGCCAGAGACCCCAAGGCCCACGTGTTTGGTTTTTATATCCAACCTGGCTGCCCAACTCCACCCTCAGGTCCCAGCCACCCTCCCTTTGGTGGTGATGGGATTTGTCTTTCCCAATGTCTTGATGGCTTTAGTCTGGAGTAGGGGTGGGGTCCACAAAGCCTGTATGGGATTAACTCAGGACATCATTTCCCCCTAACAGGACCATCACAACTACATAAAAATAAATGATTACATAAAACAGGTTAGTTTCTAGGACAGTTCTGTGAAGCCTATTTAATTTACAGTATGGCTAAGACTTGAAGTTAACTATGTACAGTCAAATGGTAATGTATCATCATTGCACACTGAAAGGGTTTGCGCAGTAGAGAGAAGGAGAGCCAGGCCAAGTTTCTCACAGGCAGGAAATTTATTGTGCTCCTGAGTGAGGTTCACTGACCCCCATGTGGGTGGGAGAAGTCACGCCCATTGTGGGGGGAGATGTCCTTTTATATGGTGAAGAAAGGTTAGGCAGGAAGTTGGGTATGTGGAACCGAAGTTTTTTTTGGTGGTTTCTGGTTGATCGCTATCAGGTCCTATTTGTGTCAGGTAGATGCCTCTGGTTCCAGGAGCTAAGGCAAAGGTGGAATTCCCTCTGAGGTTTCAAGGCCCCTCCTTATGCCCACGGCCTGAGGCCCTCACCAGGCCCCCTGCACCAACCTTATTTTCCAACCTCTTTGGTATAGGACAAAGGGCGAAGTATTCTTTCTGGCTACTTCCTGCTGACAAAGGGGACGGCATGGGAGGGAGGTCAAGGAATGTGGTCAGCCATGGGGCCGTTGGTGGGCAGGAACAAGAAGCTATCGAATCAGGCAAAAGGAGTGCCATATGCTCTTTTGTTGGATTTTTAGGTTCTTTGCTAGATCTGATAGCTTTTTTATGTTCTGTTTGACTATCATTTCTGTGTCTGCGGCTACGTGCCAAGGGTTGAAAGAGATATCAATGGCCTGGAGCATCTTGAGGATGGACAGAATGAAAATCCAAAAATTGTGTCCTGTACCTTGCCAGCGGCTGTGTTGACTTAGAATTGTTAGGCATAGATAGAAGAATGGGAAGTGGCTTTTTGAGATGGGATTATCAGAAACAGAAGAAAGAGAGTCAGAGGGCCTCTACTCTGTAGGCTGAGTGGAACCTGGACCAGGGGCCGCAGTGATACGTACCTGAGTTGGGACCAAGTGCTCGCATACATACTGCTTGTCAACACGGAATTGTTTGACCCTGGACAGGTGATGCCAGGATGTGTTGCCTAAGACCTTGACAGCCATTGTTGTAGTCAGGATGATCTTGTGTAGAACTGTCCACTTTGGTTGGAGTGGTTTTGGAGAAATGGCTTTTAGAAGAACCTGGTCTCCAGGGTTCAGTGGGTTGACAGGCACTTCAGGTGACATAGGCACAGGTTGCAGCAGACAGATAGCAATCTGCATGTTCTTGGAGTAGCTGTCTGAGCAAAGAGAAGTATGGAAGATTTCCAAACAATGGTGTAGGTTGGACTGGGAGTTCATGGTTAGTAAGAAAAGGTCTGCCATATATCAGTTCAAAGGGGCTCAGAAACAAGGGGCCACGGGGGGTGGCTCGGATATGCATTAAAGCCAGTGGGAGCAGCTCTACCCAGGATTTATGCAGCTCAGTGGAGAGTTTGGGTAGTTGGTCTTTGATAAGACCGTTTACCCGCTCTTCCTTACCAGAAGATTGTGGCCGGTAGGGAATGTGTAGTTTCCAGGTGATGCCCAGGGAGGAGAATACCTGTTGAGTAATCTTGAAATAAAGGCAGGTCCGTTGTCTGACTGGATAGTGTTGGGGAGACCAAAGCGTGGGGTGATGTGGTTAATTAGGGCTTCAGTTACCACCTGTGCCATTTCTCTAGTGGTAGGAAAGGCTTCTACCCACCTGTTGATGGTGTCTATCTGTTGATGGTGTCTACCATAGTAAGAAGAGGGTGTTATCTGCATTAGGGAGTGGAACATCCGTGAGGCCTAAAAGGATTGAGAGTCGAGGATTGGGAGAGGGAGATGAGATGGTTTTTGACAGAGTGTGGAAATCTAACACAAAAGAGGGTGTTAGAAGGGAGAGAGCCCAGTTAGTGAGCCATGGAGCCGATGTGGAGAACTAACATTTACAAGTTGGCCCAGTGTGAGTTTTAGGGCCTGTCTAGTGAGGAGAGCAGCTGCCGCAAGTGTGCGCAGGCAGGGCTGCCATCCTCTTACTGTGGGATCCATTTGTTTGGAGAGATAAGCAACTGGTTGCTGGACTGGCCTGGTGGGTTGGACCAGAACCCCTAGGGCAATGCCCTGTCGCTCATCTGTAAATAATAGGAATGGCTTTTCCAGGTCTGGGAGAGCTAAGGCTCATTTCAGAGATCTTTGCCTGGATAAAGTGGAAAAAACAGTGTGCAAAAAGAAAGAAAAGCATGATCATTATCACCACGCCTACTAGGGGCAGGATCCATGTCAGTAAGGGAGAGCTGGCCCCAGCTTCAGCTGACAAAGAGTCGTTCAGAGGGGTTTTGCTGGTCAGATGAGCAAGTCCATGAATGTGTTGTAAGAGTTTGAGACACCTGAGTACACACGATTTCTCACCAAAATCTCTCTCTCAGATCTTCAACACGTTCTTTTGCTTTCTTTTTTTCTAATACCATTTCATTTTACCCATCTTACTTTAAATTATCTTAAGGACTATAGCTGTTATACTATCGCCTCTTTAGACTAGACAATTTATACAAACACATCCTTCAATTTTTGTTGAGATGACATTAAATTTTAGTTCCCTTACAAAAAGGAGCAAAAAGTAGATCTGAAAGTTAAGTTTACTTCAATAAGGAGCAAAATGTAAACCTGAAAGAAAGTTCAGTAAATGATTAACAAATTTTATTTTACTAAACTTAGCAAAACCTTAGTTTTATAAGGAATTTAGCCACCATCTAGATAATGATGAAAAGAACAAATTTAAGACAGATACCAATTGTAGCTTTTTGTTCCTATACCCAGTGATTTAATTGGCAGAGAATGGTGCCTAAAGCCTGCAACTGTCCGACGATATTAAAGTTTCCAATTTGGCTAAGGTCACCCTGTGGGATTTGAATTAGGGGAGGCGGTGGGGTGGATGGCTGTCTGTAGAGGATTTTTAAAAGGGGAAATTCCAGCTGGACTGACACTGTGTAAGAATCCCAAGCTGCAAGTTTCCAGGTGACACTGGATACCTAGGTGTGCTTGCCTTGGGACTGATAGTGATCATAGCCTAGGGCTTATTGTAGTAGGAAGGTGTGTGGATTTTCCAGCTGAGCAGGTCCGTGCTGGAGTAGGACTGGTCTGTGAATAACCTGTGTCCACCTCGGAGAGTCCCGTTTGGATTGTAATATACTGGTCCCCGAGTCTCTCTTAAGGGGAGCCGGAGAGCCTATCTGCTCCAGACTGGCTGAGGAGGATACAAGGGGGGCCTCCAGAGTGCCCAGGCATATGGTGGTGGTTGCTCCTTATCATCAGTGGATGAAAAAACAGGTTCCTCAAGTTTTTGTGGGGTCAGGGGTTTGTCTTTGAAATAACTTGTGTTCTGATTTAAGAGGTTGCAGCCAAGGTTATAAAACAGAAGGAGGTTGTACTGCAACTTCTAGCCAAGGTGGCTGGGAAAGGACTATAGTAAGCTAGGAGGCTATATATAGAAATTGGTCTGGGTGACCTGGGTTGCCCATGACCACTCTGTAGGTGGTGGTGAGTGACCACAATCAGGGTAGAAGTATCCCAGACCACAGGGTCAACAGTGGAAGGAGTCAGCAGGTAGTCCTGAGAAGGATTGGGAGATGATTGGAGCAGTGGGAGGATGAGAGCAGCACTAAGGTCTTGGAACCATGTCAGAGTAGCCCTGAGTTTAATTAGGAGGTCGTGACCCCGGAGTGGTGTGGGGCAAGAACATGACTAGGAAGGAATGAACTAAAGGCTTGTCCATTTGGCAAGAGATGGGGCCAGCAGCTTGAGGTTGAGAGGGTTGGCCGTCAACTCCCATAACCGAGATCTGAGAAGGGTAAATCTGATTCAGGTAAGAGGGGAGGACAGAGAAGGTAGTCCCCGTGTTGACCAAAAAGGAGATGGACTTACCTGCTACCTTGACCGTTACCTTGGGCTCCTCGAAGTTTATCGGGGTTGAAGAGACCGGGCCTCTTCAGTCCTCAGCCGCCAAAACCAAGACTGCTTGTGGCAAGGACACAGGGGTGGGAGGGTCCGGTCCACTATGGCTAGGCGCAGAAGGACAGTCACTTCTCCAGTTTCCCTGGTTGCCACAGATGGGACATGGTCCCGGCGGGGGGTGAGGGTTGGGGCAATGATTGGACCAGTGACCTTCCTGGCCACACTTGAAGCAGGGTCCTGGCAGCAGTCGATTGGAACCCACTGTTGTCCTCTGTCAAGCAGTAGGTGCTGCAGTCATTGGAGGAGCAGTGCATGACAGCCTCAAGGCATCTACTAGGGCCTGAGCTTGAAGCTCAGCCTTCTGGCAACTGTGGGTCGCTCTATCCTGTCCTGTTCCTCCCAGTTGTTAAATACTTTAAAGGCCATATTCAGCAGATCCTGGATAGGGGGTTGAGGACTGTCCTCAGCCTTTAATTTTTTTTTTTTTTAGTTTTTTTTCTGATGTCAGGGGCTGATTGGAATATATGAAATGGGTAGCCAGGATTGTGGCCCCTCCAGGAGAGTCAGGATCTAACCTAGTGTATTGTTGGAGGGCATCAGTAAGGCAGCTAAGGAAAGAGGCCGGATTTTTGAGGGGAACTGGGTGATCTCTCGCAGTTTGTCAAAATCAACTGCTTTATGGGCTGCTGCTTGGAGACTGGCTAAAAGTCAGGTGATGAAGCAGTTTCAGTGAGCCCTGCCCCAGCGACTTGCATCAGTGTCAATTTGTTAATCCCCGCCAGGCTCCTGGCTGGGAACTGCTTCAGGGTCTGGGGCATGGTTGTGTCAGTTAAGTGGACCTGATCTGCATGGTCTTGAGCAGACCGAAAAACACATTCCCTTTATTAGGGTTCAGGGTGGAAGAGAGGATAGCCTGTAAATCATGACACTTAAGGTCATAGGCTTGGGTAAGATAATGAAATTCTTTAGTATAGGTGATGGGATTATTAGTGAAAGAACTGAGGCACTTTTCAATCTGAGAGAGATCACACAGAGAGAAAGGAATGTGGACTCTAACTACTCCTTCAGTCCCTGCCACTTCCCTAAGGGTACAGAGAAGAGGATGATCATGAGAGCGGGTGTGGTGGCTAGGAGGTGAAAGGGCGGGGCTGGATTGGGTAGCTGAAGGAGGTGAAGAAAGAGAATCTAGAGGATCAGAGAATGCTGAAGAGAGGTCCAGAGAGGGTGAAGAGTGAGAGGTCTCGAGACTTGGGAAGTATGGCAGGTTTTCAGGAAGGAGGGGCAGGAGTGCAAGAGAAAGAAAGCCTGGTCATAAGGGATCTCTGACCATTTTCCATTGCAGTAACAGAAATTGTTTAGGTCTGTAAGGACTGTGAAATCGAAAGTGTCATGTTCTGGCCAGTGAGAGCCATTATCCAGTTGGTATTGAGGCCATGCAGTGTTGCAATAAAAAAATAAGGTGCTGAGGGTGTATATCTGGCCTTAGTCCCAGTGGACTGAGGTTTGAGAGAAGGCATCCCAGTGGAGTTGCTGGATCAGGCTTAGAATTGGCAGACCCCATGGCTAACCCGGCTCCTTTTCCCAACCAACAGGGGGTACAGTGTCAGGAATGCAGCATCCCACGAACCTGACCTGGACTACAGGGGGCACAGACCCGGGATCATAGTGTCCCATGATTTGGTTCTGGCCTACAGGACAGGGGACAAACAAACGATGGGGATGTCTCCACTTCTTGGTTGTTGCCGAAACTGGGCATTTAGTCTGGGCAGGCATCCCCAAATCCAGGTCTACGTGTAACAGGGGGTCGGCTGACATGGGCCTATGGTTTACTGGACAGCCGACCAAAACAGGGAGTCAGGTGAGGAGCCGGATAGCCAGAGGGGAGGGACTCCTAGAAAGGAGGGTCAGGCAGGTGACTTACCCCAAAAATGAAGGACAGTGATGGATGTGAGGCATCTGCAATAGAGAGGAGAGGTCCCAGAGACGGGAAGGTGGCCACGGTGCCAGGGGACACAGCCTTTCTGGGTTTCAGCACCAAGATGAAAGGATTGGCATGGTAAAGAGGAGAGCCAGGCCAAATTTCTCACAGGCAGGAAATTTATTGCACTCCGGGGCAAGGTGTGCCGACCCGTACACGGGTGGGAGAAGTTGCGCCCATTGTGTGGGGAGATGTCCTTTTATAGGGTGAGGAAAGGTTTGGTGGGAAACTGGGTATGCGGAACTGAAGTTTTTTTTGGTGGTTTCTGGTTGATCGCTATCATGTCCTGTTTGTGTCAGGTGGAGGCCTCTGGTTCCAGGAGCTGAAGCAAAGGTGGAATTCCCTCTGCGGTTTCAAGGCCCCTCTTTGTGCCCATGGCCTGGGGCCCTCACCAGGCCACCTGCACCAACCTTACACACACATTGTATGTAAAAACGGATTCTGACATGTAAATCAGACTACCAATAGAAATAAGCATGACAGCAGTGGGAGGATATACTGCCTCCACATGTATTTGCAAGTGGATTCCCAAGATGCCATTATCAGCAGAAAAAATCATAAAAAAGATAATGAAAGTTAGGATTTGATCCCAGGAAGTAGTCCAACTTATTTACTCTATTGGAACTGTTCTGACAATCACAAATTTGAGTATAATTTATATAAATAAAAACAGTGAATTAACACCCAAATGTAATTATTCTTGAGTTCTCCTGTCCCACAAAAGTTATGCTTCTGGTTTTCTATAAGCTTATATCTTTGATTGTCAAAGTTATCTTGACTTAAAAATATGTTAATGTTATCTATGTACAGAGGAGGGCAAATGCTGAGGTTTAATCACTTCCCTGATTTCTAAAGAATGCAATGTGGAGATGCAAAGACTGTATACCCATTGCTTGAATTTGTTTTATCTAATTCCTGAGTTATTAGTGGTTCTTGAAAAATAGGTCTTCTCACAAGCAGCAGATTCCTGCATAGACTGCTTCACTATAAGCAGAGTAGAGTTTGTTCTGACTTTGAATTTTTACAGAAGATTTTGCTCTCTTACTTGATGGATCAGGGAGGGGGGAAGGTCCCAGAATGTTTACAATATGCTTGTTAATGGGAAAATGTCTAAAAATTGTCACTGGGTCAGAACCTTTTTTACTGATTCTATATTCAGTCACCTGCCACCACAAAAGAGCTTTTGGTGAAGCAAAGAACAAAACAAAATTATTTATTTTATTTATTTTTAAAAATATTTATTTATTTATGCATACAAGAGCTGGGGTACAGGCCAGAGGTGCAGGGGGTGAGATGATTTACCAGAGACAGAGTGGGGAGCAGAACAGGTGGATGTACCGAAAGACACTGCTGAGGGGAGCAGTGGGCGAGACAGGAGAGCTCTGCTGCACCATGTGGGTTAGCTCCCTGGCCGGCTAGGGATCGAACTGTGGATTGCTTCATAGTGCTGTAACTTAACCCCTTGCACCACAAGGGAGGCCCCAAAATCATTTATTTTAAACAACAGAATAGAGGGAGAGGGAGAACTAGTAGGGTACATGTAGGGAGTGGAAGAAGGTCCAGTTACTGACCAGTGGAGCAAGGTTGAATTGCAGCTATAGGAATGTGGCAAGATTTGCTGTCTCTGGAATGTGCACCTGCATCACACCAGGGCAAAGTCTGCAACACACTAGGGTGGCAGGGTGCAGGAGATGTCTGCTACTGCTGATGTGAGTGTGAGCATCCTGGGGAGGGTGGAGTCCTGCTACCCAATTGGCTGGTCAAGCAACTGCCCTACCCAGTAGCTCTGATGAAAAAGAGTAAGCCCACAGGCCTTGATCCCTTTTAGAGGGCCCCACAGAAAATGATTTCTCGGTTCCTCTCACTTCCCAAAGAAAGCCCACTCACTAAAGCGTCAAGGCCAGAGTTTCAGGCCAGGGCACTGCACAGCTGTGGTGGTGTTGCAGAAATAAATTCTAGCCTTTTACCCAGGCAGGGGAAGAACAATCAGTACTTCAGGAATGGTGAGGTTAGGAGAAGCTTTATTACTGACTTTATTACTTTATTGCTTTATTACGGGTCTACTTACGGGTAGACCCCTAAGGTCTGAGAACCTGTCTAGAGACAAAGGGTTTCTTTTATACACAACCATCTTACATTGATAACATTGGTTAGCAAGCACAACTATTTACTGTAAAACTCCTAGACAAAGGGGGAATGATGCAGACATTCGGGGATGGCCTTTGAGAGATAGACCAGCTTGGCCAGATGTCTGACCTTGTTAAAATATAACTTCGTTTAGATAAGCTAAAAGTTAGATGGAAAGCTCTCTAAGGAAAGATTTATTAAGTAAGCGAACTTGTTATTACAATTGCATGGGATTATTTACTGCACCAGGTCTACGACCCTTTAACAGGGAGCTGGAAAGATTTATTTGCTTAGCAGATCCCTTTCAGTGGTGTTCTGACATCAGGTTCACAGTTCAACCTATCATCTGTATCAGGCTTCTAAACATTTTCACACCCTTATTTTTTAAGATTTATTTATTTATACATATAGGAACTGGGGTACAGGCTAAGGTTGTGGGGGGTGAGAGGATTCACCAGAGACAGAGACAGAGTGGGGAACAGAACAGGCAGACTGACTGAAATACACAGCTTAGGAAAGCAGCGGGAGAGTCAGCAGAGGTCTGCTGCACCATGTGAGTAGATCCCTGGCTGTGGTTCACTGCAGAGGCTGCGGCTAGCTTCATGGATTGCGTCTTAACCTCTTGTGCCACTAGGGAGGCCCCACGATTCTTTTTTAAAATTGATCTGCCAGGATGGAAGAGACAAAATAAAATTAAATTAAAATTAAATAATGTGCCAAAATATATCACTGAGGTCAAGGTATATCTTTTTGAAATTGAACTTTTGCCATTTTATAAATCAAAAGCTGACTCTCACATATATTGGCTTGCCTCTGTCTGTAAAATCCTTGAGTCAACAAAGGGACAATTTGAAATATGTATTAGTATCCAGGTTGAGAAACCAAACAATGTGATAACTAGGTAATAAATCATTTTGCAGTTCTATGATCTTCGATTCTTTGCCTTAGACAAAATTAAAGGACATCTGATTAAATCATCAGTTGACAGGTCATTATAACAATTTATAAAGATGAATTATTTTGTGATTTTTTAATGTAGTATTTGGAAGTAACTCAAGCATGAAAAAAATTAAAAAACAAAATTCTACCTTCCCTATCTATTCATTCATTTATTATATACTTTAGTGCTAATGTTTCTAAAGACAAGTAAAAAGAAACGTTTGCTAGCAATGAGGAATATTTATATTTGGATATGTAAATAGAGAAAAACACCTTTGAATGTATTCCAATTAAATTTTACCATTCTAAATGGTAAATATTATCATTTACCTTGATAATATTTATTAAAGTTGGTGATGTATTTATATTATTTTGATAAATTGTGCATTTATATTAACTATAATGATCACTTAACAGAATGATTATTGACCCTTAAAATTTAATTATTATTTATATAATTTTCTAGTTGGGACAGAAAACATAATGTAAAATTTTCTGGGAACTTAGCCACTGGTCTAGCAAGCAAACGCAGCCATCTTCATAGGCTTCAGGAATCTTTTGCCTGACAGTGTAATTCAATCTTTTCAGATAAAGAATATTTAACAATGGGCACCCAGCTTTTGCATCTCTGCAAGGTATTATTTTGCATCTCTGCAGGAATTAAATACTGCATTGTTTTACTCTAACACCAGCATATCTTTAAATCAAGACAATTTGGAACTAGAAACCCCTCCAATCAAGAATAATTATATTCCTAATGCCAGTGACTCATTGTTCCTAGCTATATAAGCTAGACTGAAACTTGTGTTCGGTGGAACAACACTCACAAAATAAAATCTATTGGGCAGCATCTGTCAAAGGTTAGGGAAAGGGCCACCCCAGAACCCAAACCTTTCTGCTCTAAATAGGTTCTGCCATCAAGACAAAAGATACTCTAGTGCATATGACCTTTAATGGAAAGGAATTTTAATACAATTTGTATGCAACAAATAAAAGACAAAGAATATAGTTTCCAAATCTAGTACTCAAAGTTACCCATCCTCTCATCGGTAAATGCCCAGCCAAATAGGATAGGGTTGGCTCAAAGCAGGAACACTGAGGCTTAAAAGCCTGGCACAAGTCTAAAGCACCTCCACTATATGCAAAATAATGAAGCTTGACCACTACCTCACACCATGCACAAAAACCAACTCAAAATGGATTAAAGAACTAGACATAAGACCTGAAACCATAACATATGTAGAAGGAAATATAGGCAAAACACTACATGACATGCACCTCAAAGACATCTTTACAGACACATCACCCAAAGCAGTGATAGTGAAGGCAAAGATAAACAGCTGGGACTACATCAAATTAAAGAGCTACACAGCAAAAGAGACAATAACCCAAACAAAGAGAAACCCCACCGACTGGGAGAACATTTTTGCACACAACACTAATGATAAAGGACTGATCACAAAAATCTGCAAAGAGCTGATGAGACTCAACAACAACAAAGAAAAGAATCCTGTCAAAAAATGGGCAGAAGAGCTAAAAAGAAACTTCTCTGAAGAGAAATGCAAATGGCCACCAGGCATATGAAAAAATATTCAACATCACTTGTAATCAGGGAAATGCAAATCAAAACTACAATGGTATACCATCTCACAGCAGTGAGAATGGCACATATTAAAAAAAAAAAACTAGCAACAACAAATGTTGGCTAGGATGTGGAGAAAAAGGAACTCTCCTGAACTGCTGGTGAGAGTGTAAACTGGTCCAACCACTATGGAGAGCTGTGTGGAGATTTCTGGACCTACTAAACATAGAGCTTCCATATGATCCAGCCATACCACTCCTAGGTATTTACCCAAATGACACAGAAACATTAATTCCAAAGGGCACTTGCACCCCTATGTTTATAGCAGCACAGTTTACAATAGCTAAGCTTTGGAAACAACCCAAATGCCCAAAAATAGATGACTGGATCAAGAAGATGTGGTACATATACACCATGGAATATTACTCAGCCTTCAAAAAGGATAAACACATGCAATTTGCAGCAACATGGATGGCACTGGAAAGGATCATGCTCAGCGAAATAAGCCAGAAAGAAAAAGAAAACTACCGGATGGTCTCACTCATAGCAGGGATCTAGAAAACTTAAATAAGGGACCAGGAAAATGAATAACTATAAGAAAGTGAAAGTCAAAATCAACGAACTACTATGAACCAGAGTCACTCTATGGGGGGGTGGGGGGCGGGGAGGGGAGGGTTTGGGGTCAAAATAAGGGGGTTGCAATTGTATAGGGAATATAAAAATAAAATTTATTAAAAAAAAGAAATAGAACTCGAAACAGATCAACACAAGCAGTGAAACTGATGCAGTAATTAAAACCCTCCCTCAAAACAAACACTCAGGACCAGATGACTTTACAAATGAATTCTATCAAATGTTCAGAAATGAACTAGTACCTATCTTACACAAGCAATTTCAAAAATTTGAGAAGTAAAGGATACTACCAAATACATTTTATAAAGCCAACAATACACTAATAGCAAAACTGAACAAGGGCAACATTAAAAAAGAAAACTACAGGCCAATCTTCCTAGTGAACAGTAATACAAAAATCCTCAGTAAAATTCTAGCGAGTAGAATCCAACAATGCATCAAAAATATAATTCACCATCACCAAGTGGGATTTATTCCAGGGGCACATGGATGGTTCAACATCTGAAAAGCAATTAATGCAATCCAACATATCCACAAAAAGAAATATAAAAAAACATGATCATATGTATAGATGCTGAGAAAGCATTAGACAAAGTTCAGCATCCATTTATTATGAAGGCCCTTGAAATTCTCAGTATCAAAGGAACAAACCTCAAGATGATAAAGGCCATATATGACAAACCCATAGCCAATGCCATTCTCAATGGTGAAAAGCTGAAAGCCTTTCCCTTAAGATATGGAACAAAACAAGGTTATCCACTCTTACCACTGTTTTTCAATATAATAATGGAAGTCCTAGCCAGAGCAATAAGACAAGCAAAAGACATACAAGGAATCCAAATAGGGAAAGAATAAGTAAAATTATCACTATTTGCAGAAAATATGATAATACACATAGATAACCCCAAAAACTCTACAGATAAACTAATCAAAATAATCAACCAGTTTGGTAAAATAGGAGGATATAAAATAAACATGCAAAATCAGTTGCCTTCTTATGTACAAATAATCAGTCTGAAGAAGAAGAAATCAAGAAAACCATCCCTCTCATAATTGAAACAAAAAAGATTAAATGCTTTTTAATAAACTTAACAAAAGAGGCCCAGGACATATACAAAGACAGTTATTAAACAGTGTTAGAAGAAATAGAAGAGGACACTAAGAAATGGAAAGATATCCCCTGTTCATGGGTTGGAAGAAATAACATTATTAAAAATGGCCAAACTACCAAAAGCAATTTACAGATTCAATGCTATTCCAATAAAAATTTCAATGACATTCTACAAAAAAATAGAATAAAAATTGATGGACTTCATATGGAAACACAAAAACCTCAAATAGCTAAAGCTCTCCTGACTAAAAAGGAGAATTAGGGTATCAAACTCCCAGACTTCAGTCTATACTACAAAGTCATGATAATTAAAACGGTATGGCACTGGAACAAAAACAGACACACAGACCAACAGAATTTTATAGAAAACCCAAACATAAAGTCACACATATATGGACAATTAATCTTTGATACATAGAATATGCAATGGGACAAGCACAGTTTGTTCAATAAATGGCGATGGGAAAACTGGACTGCTACATGCAAAAAAAAAAAAAAACAAACTAGATTGCTACCTTACACCATGCACAGAAACCAACTCAAAATGGATTAAATGATTTGACATAAGACCTGAAAGCATAGAATGTATAGAAGAAAATATAGACAAAACAATACATGACACATCTCAGTAACATCATTAAAGACATATAACCTAAAGCAAAGATAGTGAAGTAAAAGATGAACAGCTGGGACTACATCAAATTAAAAAGCTTCTGTACAGCTAAAAAAACATTAACCAAAACAAATAGACACCCCACTAATTGGGAGAAAATATTTGCACACAATACTACTGATAAGGGTCTGATCACAAAGACCCACAAAGAGCTAACAAGACTCAATACAAACAAAGTAAACAATCCAGTCAAGAAATGGGCAGAAGATGTGCTCTCCTGCACTGCTGGTGGGAGTGCAAACTGGTCCAATCACTATGGAAAGCTGCGTGGAGATTCCTCAACCTACTAAAGATAGAGCTTCCATATTTTCCAGCAATTCCACTCCTAGGTACTTACCCAATGGACACAGACACATTAATTCAAAAGGGCACCTGCACCCCTATGTTTATAGCAGCACTATTTACAATAGCTAAGCTTCAGAAACAACCCAAATGCCCAAAAATAGATGGCTAGATCAAGAAGATGTGGTACATATACACAATGGAATATTACTCAGCAATCAAAAAAGACAAACTCATGCAATTTGCAGCAACATGGATGGAGCTGGAAAGGATCATGCTCAGTGAAATAAGCCAGAAAGAAAAAGAAAAATACCAGATGGTCTCACTCATAGCAGGAATCTAGATAACCTAAATAAGGGACCAGGAAAAAGAATAATTATAATAGAGAAAAAATCAAAATCAACAAACAACTATAAACCAGAGAAACACTATGGGGTAGGGTGGGAAAAGGAGGGATTAGAGTCAAAATAAGGGGGTTGCAATTGTATGGGGAATATAAAAATAAAAAATATATATATAAAAAGAAGGACATTTGAAAACTTAATTGGGTATGGGTAATAAAAACCAGTTTTTCTTCAGTACTGAATATATTTGATAATATGTACTTCTGTGTAATTGGATTATAACATTTAGAAAGGAATAAAAATTGGTTTCACTGGTTAAAAAACAAACAAACAAACAAACAAATAAATAAATAAACAAGAACTGTTACAAACAAACAAAAAAAATGGGCAGAAGAACTTAAAAGACACTTTTTCAAGAAGAAATGCAAATGGCCAACAGGCTTATGAAAAATGTTCAACATTCCTTATAATCAGAGAAATGCAAATCAAACTCACACTGAAATACCACCAGTGAGAATGGCACATATTAAAATAACAGGAAACAACTAATGTTGGTTAGGATGTGGAGAAGAGGATGTGGGAATGCAAGCTTGTTCAACCACTATGGAAAGCTGTGTGGAATTTCCTCAAACTACTAAAAATGGAGCTTCCATATGATCCAGTAATTCCACTCCTAGGAATCTACCCAAAGGACACAAAAACATTCATTTAAAAAGATACCTGCACCCCTATGTTTGTTGCAGCACTTTTTATAATAGGCAAGTTATGGAAACAACCCAAATGCTCCAAAATAGATAACTGGATCAAGATGTTGTATATATACACACAATGGAATATTACTCAGCAATCAAAAATAAACTCATGTCATTCACAGCAACATGGATGTAGTTGGAAGGGATTATGCTCAGTGAAATAAGTCAGAAGTAACAAGAAAAATATTGGATGGTTTCACCTATGGAAGGAATGTAGAGGAAATAAATAAGGGATAAGGGAAAAAAAGTAATTATAATAAATTAAAAATCAAAATCAACAGGCAACTATAAATCAGTAACATTCTGCAGGGGAGGAGGATGGAGAAAGATCAAAACAGGTGTGGGAAGAGCACAAGGGACTATGGTGATGGGGCTTGGATGAATTGGTGTTGGGAATTTCATGGTGACTATACATGAGAGGAGAAAGCATACTTTGTACATTCCTCTTCATCATGAAGAATTATGTAAAATAAATAGCTAAGCTTTGGAAACAGCCCAAATGCCCCAAAATAGATGAATGGATCAAGAAGATGTGGTACATATATACCATGGAATATTACTCAGCATTCAAAAAAGATAAACACATGCAATTTGCAGCAACATGGATGGCGCTGGAAGGGATCATGCTCAGCGAAATAAGCCAAAAAGAAAAAGAAAAATACCGGATGGTCTCACTCATAGCAGGAATCTAGAAAACTTAAATAAGGGACCAGGAAAATGAATAACTATAAGAAAGTGAAAATCAAAATCAACAAAAAACTATTGACCAGAGATACTTTTTGGGGGGTGGGGGGTGGGAGGGGAGGGATTGGGGTCAGAATGGGGGGGTTGCAATTGTATGGGGAATATAAAAATAAAATTTATTATTCGGAAAAATAAAAGAGAGAAGAAACACACAATAAAAAAAAGAATTATGTAAAATATATATAAATTAAAATAAACAAAAAATATTTGCACCACAAATGAAACCATCACAGAAACAAACAAACAAACAAACAAACAAAAAACCTAAATTTGGGAAAATAATTATGTATATGTTAAACATCTGAAAATTGGTTAATCTCCAAATTCTAAAAAGTACTTCCTCAATCCAACAAAAAAGAAACAATCAAGTTAGAAAATGTGCAATGAACCTCAATAAACACGTCTCTAAAATGACGTTCAGATGGCCTATATACAAATGAAAACATGTTCAACATCAATTAATATAAGAGAAATATAAATTAAACTACACTGAGAGGGGCCCCAGAAATCCCACCCACTGCACCAGTCATCTGGAAGATGCATGCCCAGGTGGAAGCTGTGGTAATCCCAGCTTCCCAGACCCAGTGGCCTGAAATGCCCTAGTATGAGCTCCAGAAGCACTGACTGCAACAGTAGGAGGATCCTGCTGATGTGTGCTCAAGTAGAGGCTGTAGGAACCCCTGCCCTCCACCTCCAGTGTCCCTTGATAACATGGTAGGAGTGCTGTGAAGTAATGATCACCATCAGCAGCAGTCCAGTTGATGAAAAAGCCATGGAAATATGATAATATAGAGAATACGGAAGAATGAATTAGTTCTTTCGAAGATCAACTATACAAAGAACCAGAAAAGAAAAGGAAAGAGAGAAAAAGGGGAGGAAAATGAAGAAATACTTTGAGAATTATCTAAGGCCATAAGGAAAGGATATATAAGAGTCACTGGAATCCGAAAAGGAGAAGAAAGAAAGAGGAACTGAAAATAAATTCAAGGTAATTATTAGAGAGAAACTCCCAAATCCTGAAAAAGGAAATGGAAATAGACATACAGGAAGCTACAAGGACATCAAATTATCATAATGAAAGGGAAATTACTGCAAGGCAAATAGTAGTAAAGCTTCCAAGAGTCCAAGACAAAAAAAAAGATAATGAAGCTGATGAGGGGGGAAAAACATAATGTATAAAGCAAAACCAATTAAGCTGACATCAGATTTCTCTGAAGAAACCTATGGGCCAGAAGTGTAATTAGTAACAAATTAAAAAATCTTCAAGACAAAAAAATCCCAGAAAAGAATACTGCATCACGCAAAGCTCTATTTTCTATTTGAGGGAAAAATAAGGACATTCTCAGACAAAGAAAATCTCCAGAAATTTCCTTTATTAGGCCCTAGGGACTCCAAGAAATATTATAAGAAGCCTTAAAATCTAAACCAAAAGAGGAATAAATGGGAAGACTGGAACAACATACTGAATAGAACCACGCAATGATGACCACAAGACAATAACAGATTTCCAAGTATCAATAATTAGCCTAAACATAAATGGACTAACACTAAACTCAACACTAAAAAGACACAGAGTAGCATGTTGGCTTAGCAAGCAGAATCTAACCTACTGCTATGTCCAGAAAAAACACGTAAGTGCTAAAGATAAATATAGATTGAATATAAAGGGTTGGAAACCAATTCTTCATCCAAGTGACCCCTCAAAGAAAGCAAGGACAATCAAATTTTTATCAGATAAAATAAACTTCCAGGTAAAAATGGTGACAAAAGACATAGATGGACATTATAATGATGAAGGGCAGAGTACATCAGGAAGACATACTTATTAATATATACTCATCAAATAAAGGGGCACCAAAATACATTATACAATTACTATCATGTCTGCAAACAGACATTAGGGAAAATACATATGGAGTAGGAGACTTCAAGACCCCATTCTCACTAATGGACAGATCAATGACACACAAACACACAAAAAACCCAAGGACACAATAGCTCTAAATAACGTTCTAGACCACGTGGGCCTAACACACATCTATAAGACACTGCACCCCCCCCCCAATACACATTTTCTCAAGTGCACACAGATCATCCTTCAGGATTGACTATGTCCTGGGCCACAAGACAAACATTAACAAAATACATGAATTTCTAAACCATGCCCACAATCTTCTCTGACCGTAAGGCATCAAACTACAAATCAACAGTGAAAGAAAGCAATGGGAATCCCCATTACCTGGAGACTGAACACGATGGTACTAAAAGACCACTGGATCAATGAGGAAATCAAAGAAGAAATTAAAAATACCTTGAGATGAATACAAAGAGGACACAACTTTCCAGAATACACAAGACATAGCAAAAGCAGTAATAAGGAGGAAGTATAAAACAATGCAGGCCCTCATCAAGAAAGAAGAAATAACCTAAAGAAAAAACATAATCTCTGATCTCAAAGAACTAGAAAAAAATAAGCAACCCAAAAGCCAGTAGAAAAAAGGAAATAATAAAAATTCAAATAGATATAATTGAAATAGAGATAAAAAAGACATCCCAAAAGATCAATGAATCCAAACACTGTCCTTTGAAAAAAATAAAATAGACAAAATTTTAGCCAGGCTCACAAAGAAAAAAGTAGACTAACACTCAATAAGTAGGATTATAAATTATAAAGGACAAATTACAATAGACACAGCAGAATTCCAGAGGCTAATCAGAGATTACTATGAACATTTATATGAACAAGTTCAACAATCTAGATGAAGTGGAAAAATTCCTAGAACTATGAAATTAGCCAAAGCTGAATCAAGAAGAAAAAGAAAGCCTAAAGAAACCAATTGAAAGCAATAAACAAATAATCAAATCCCTCCCCCAAAACAAAATCCAAGCACATATGGTTTCACAAGTGAATTCTACCAAACGTTCAAAGATAAACTGGTGCCTATACTAGAAAAAACTCTCAAAATTTTCAGAAAGAGGGCCTCCCCTGGTGGCGCAGCGGTTGACTGCTGGGCTGCTAAGCTGCCTGCAGCCTCTGCAGTGCCGGTTCCACCCCTGGCCACCGGCGAGAGTCTCACATGGTGAGCAGACCTCTCCTGCCGTGCCCGCTGCTCCCCTCAGTGGTGTATTTCATCAATCTGCCTGTTCTGCTCCCTGCTCTGTCTCTGGTGAATCCTCTCACCCTCCCGCACATCTGGCCTGTACCCCAGTTCTTATATGCACGAATAAATAAATCTTTTTAATAAAAGAAGGCAGGAAAAGCTATACTTATAACTTATAACAACTAGATTTCAAACACAAAAAAGTAAAAAGAGACCCAGACGGTCACTACATTGTGATTAAGGGGACAATACATCTAGAAGACATAACACTCGTTAACATATACTCACCAATGAAGGAGCACCAAAATATATCAGACAACTATTATCATCTCTGAAAACAGACATCAGAGAAAATACATATGTAGTAGAACACTTCAACACACCACTCTCAACAATGGATAGATTAATGAGACAAAAATTAAGTAAGGACACTAAAGCTCTAAATAAGGATCTAGAGCTCATGGGCTTAACAGACATCTATAGAACACTAAAAAAAACAACTCTGAAACTCTGAGCACACATTTTTCTCAAGTGCACACAGATCATTCTCCAGGATCTATCACATACTGGAACTCAAGACAAACATCAATGGATACACTAAGATTGAAATCATACCAACCATCTTCTCTGACCATGAAGGCATCAAACTAGAAATAAACCATAAAAAGAAGGTAAGGAACCCTCCTACCTCATGGAGATTGAAACCCACTATACTCGAAGACCACTGGACTAATGAGGATATCAAATAAGAAATTAAAAATAATCTTGAGATGAATGATAATGAGGGCACAACTCTCCAGATATATGAGACACAGGAAAAGCAGTTGTAAGAGGAAAATGTATATTAATACAGCTTCACATCAAGAAACAAGAAATAACACAAAGAAACAACCTAATCTCCCACTTTAAGTAACTGGAATAAGAACAACAACAACAACAAATCCCAAAAGCTACTAGAAGTAAGGAAATAATGAAAATCAAAGCAGAAACAAATGAAATAGAAGTAAAGACAACAGTACAAAAGATCAATGAAACCAAAAGTTGTTTCTTCAAAAAATAAATGAAATAGACAAGCTTATAGCCAGGGTAACAAAGAAGAAATAGGAGAAAGCAAAAATAAATAAGATCATAAATCAAAGGGGATAAATCACAAGAGATACAGCAGAAATAAAAAATAATAATCAGATTATGATGCTTTTACAGTTGCTTTTAAACAAGTTCAACAATCTAGAAGAGATGGACAAATTCATACAACTTTACAATCATCCAAAGTTAGATAAAGGATAAATATAACACTTAAACAGACCAGTTGCAAGCAGTGAAATTGAAAAGGTAATCAAGACCATCCCCAAAAACAAAAGCGCAGGACCAGATAGATTCACAACTGAATTTAGCCAAATGTTCAGAAGCGAACTAGTGCCTATCCTACACAAACTCTTTCAAAATATTGAGAAGGAAGGGATAATACCAAGCACATTTTATGAAGCCAACATTATGCTAATACCGCAACTGAAAAAGGACATCACACAAAAAAAGAAAACAACAGGCCAATCTGCCTAATGAACACTGATGCAAAAATCCTCAATAAAATTCTAGCCAACAGAATCCAAGAATGCATCTATAAGATAAAAAATCATGACCAAATAGGATTTATTCCAGGGACACAAGGATGGTTCAACAACTGAAAATCAATTAATGTAATCCAAACATCACAAAAAGGAAAATAAAAACGATATGATCATATCAATAGATGCTGAGAAAGCATTGAACAAGGTTCAGCATTTGTTTATGATAAAGGCACTCCATATTCTCAGGATAGAAGGAACATATCTTAACTAAATAAAGGTCATATATGTCAAGCCCATAGCCAATATCATACTCAATGGTGAAAAGCTGAAAATATTTTCTTTAAAATCTGGACAAGACAAGGATGTCCACTCCCACCACTGCTTTTCAACACAATACTTGAAGTCTTAGCCAGAACAATTAGACAAGAGAAAGACATACAAGGAATTCAAATAGGGAAAGAAGAAGTAAAACTATCACTATTTGCAGATGATATGATAATATACTTAGAGAACTCCAGAAAATCTATAGAAAAAATACTCAAAATAATCAACAAGTTTAGTAAAATAACAGGATAAAATAATCCACACACAAAAGTCAGTAGCCTTCCTATATGCAAACAAACAATCTGAAGAAGAAGAAATAAAAAAAAACATCCCTTATATAATTGTAACAAAAAAATACTTGGGAATAAGCCTAAAAAAAGTGGTGAAGGACTAATACAAAGAAAATTATAAAACATTTTTAAAAGAGTTAGAAAACATAAGACCTGAAACCATAAAATATATAGAAGGAAATATAGGTGAAACACTACATAACATGCACTTCAAAAACATCTTTACAGACACATCACCCAAAGCAGTGATAGTGAAGGCAAAGATAAACAGCTGGGACTACATCAAATTAAAGAGCTTTTGTACAGCAAAAGAGACAATAACCCAAACAAAGAGAAACCCCACCGACTGGGAGAAAATTTTTGCACCCAACACTAATGATAAAGGACTGATCACAAAAATCTACAAAGAGCTGATGAGACTCAACAAAAACAAAGAAAATAATACAGTCAAAAAATGGGCAGAGGAGCTAAAAAGAAACTGTGGAGAGAAAGTAACTCTCCTGCACTGCTGGTGGGAGTGCAAAATGGTCCAACCACTATGGAAAGCTATGTGGAGATTCCTCAACCTACTAAAGATAGAGCTTCCATATGATCCAGCAATTCCACTCCTAGATATTTACCCAAATGACACAGAAACATTAATTCCAAAGGGCACCTGCACCCCTATGTTTATAGCAGCACTATTTACAATAGCTAAGCTATGGAAACAACCCAAATGCCCAAAAACAGATGATTGGATCAAGAAGATGTGGTACATATACACAATGGAATATTACTCAGCAATAAAAAAGGATAAACTCATGCAATTTGCAGCAACATGGATGGAGCTAGACGGGATCATGCTCAGCAAAATAAGCCAGAAAGAAAAAGAAAAATACTGGATGGTCTCACTCATAAGAATTTAGAAAACCTAAATAAGGGATCAGGAAAAAGACTAACTATAATAAAGAAAAAATTAAAATCAACAAGCAACTATAAACCATAGAGACACACTACGGGGCAGGGGGGGAATGGGGAGAGGAAGTATTAGGGTCAAAATAAGGGGGGGTGCAATTGTATGGGGGAATATAACCAAAATGAAAATGCATACATTGTGCAAAAATGAAAAATGATGTAAGAATTATATAAAATTTTCTAACTTTTAAAAAGTTAGAAAACACAAAGAAATGGAAAGACATCCCTTGCTCATGGATTGGAAGAATTAACATTACAAAATGGCTCTCCTACTGAAAGCAATTTACAGATTTAATGCTATTTCAATAAAAATGTCAATGACATTCTTCAAAGATATAGCATAAATATTGATGAAATTCATATGGAGCCACAATACACCCCGAATAGCAAAGCTCTCCTCACAAAAAAGAAGGGGAATGGAGGTATCACACTCTCATACTTCAAACTGTACTACAAAGCCATAATAATCAAAATGGCATTGTACTGGAACAAAACAGACACACAGACTAATGGAATCAAATGGAAAACCCAGAAATAAACTCACCAATTTATGGACAACTAATCTTTGACAAAAGAACTAAAATATGCAATGGAACAAAGAAAGTTTGTTCAATAAATGGAGCTGTGAAAACTGGGCTGCTACATGCAGAAGAATGAAACTAGACTACTACCTCACACCACGCACAAAACCCAACTCAAAATGGATTAAAGAACTAGACATAAGACCTGGAACCATAAAATTTATAAAAGAAAATACAGGTGAAACACTACAGGACATACATCTCCGTAACATCTTCAAAGACAATTCACCCAAAGCAAAGATAGTGAGGGAAAAAGAAATGGGAATTGAGGTTTTAAACAATTTATCTCAAAATTGTTGTTCTATGTTGGTCTGACTTCATAGCATGACTTTTAGTCTCATCTAATTTTGGACCAATGCAGCACTGATTTTTAGGTGAATTTCTGCAATGCAGTTCCAACTGAACAAAACCTAGTTTTGGTTTTGAAAACGTCAAGATGCTACAAAGTTCATGAATAATAAGGTTTCATTTTTATTATGAAATTTCACAAACGTTTCCTTTTTGTGTTCTCTATCCACCAAGCATATAGCCAGCAAAGTCAAAAGGATATCTTATGTCTTCCAACCTGCAAAGAGATCCAGCAGTGTGATTCTTTTTGAGAAGCTTCAATTATTAAAGGTTAGACATTCAGCAAAACTTGGATATGTCCCAACAAAAGAACATTGTATATTTGGGATGATAAGAAGGACTGTTGGTAAAAGTTCAATCTTTCATCTGTGTAAGTGTCACTCACAGAGGAGTTTGGAGATGACAAATATATGATGGAAGAAGAGCCTGTATAGATGGAAGTCAAACGTGGTACTGGCCTGCTGACACCTAGAAGCACCAAAGGTCTCTTGAAAGATCTTCAGTTTGCAAGTCAGTAAATACAAAATAACAACTCAATCCTTTCCCAGCTGGCATAGACTCAATAATGTGGACTCTGCAGAGATGTCCTTATAGAACACTCAATAAAGGAAATCCATTTCTTATTTAAATGTTCAGTGAATGTTCTCGGCACTACGTAGGGGCCAGAATACAGCACTGAACAAAACAATTAGGATCCCTGCCTTTTAGCACAAAATCCTAGAGGGAGATATTATGTGATGTAGAATCTTCTTTTTTAAAATTATTTTTAAACAATATTTGCTTCCCCCCACCCCCTCAGGTTGAGTTCCCATAGAATATCCTTCCCCAAGGCACCCATGTGCCATCACCACAGTCTGCTGTTCTCCTCCCTCCCTCCCTCTGATCACTCTCCCTTCTCTTCCCCTGCAGTATGTCTCTGATTTGTAATTGTCTGTTTTTGCTTTGTTATGTTTTGTACTGTTTATTATTTTTTTACACTGATGTCTTATTTGGTTTCCCTATATTCTTGTCGTAAATGAAGCCATCCGATATTTTTCTTTTTCCTTCTGGCTTATTTCACTGAGCATAAGTCCTTCTAGCTCCATCCATGTTGCTGCAAATGACATGAGTTTATCTTTTTTGATTGCTTAATAATATGCCATTATGTATATATACCACATCTACTTGATCTAATCATCTATTTTTGGGCATTTGGGTTGTTGCCAGGTTTTACCTATTGTAAATAGTGCCTCAATAAACATAGGTGTACAGGTGTTTTTTTGAATCAATGTTTTTGTGTCCTTTGGGTAGATCCCTAGGAGTGGAATTGCTGGGATGTAAGGTAGCTCCATTTAGTAGACTGAGGAACCTCCAGACAGCTTTCCATAGTGGTTGGACCAGTTTGCACCCCCACCAGCAATGTAGGAGTGTTCTTTTTTCACCGCATCCTCACCAACATTTGTTGTTGCTTGTTTTTTTGATATGTGCCATTCTTATTGGTGTAAGGTGGTATCTCACTGTGGTTTTTGTTTCTCTTCCTCCCTTACACTCTGTTCATAAAGCAAGCTTGGGAGATATAACTCCTGTTCTTGACTTTCATAGAAATGAATTATTTGTTACATTCACTGATTCTATAATTTATTATGTCTATGAGTCATAAAAATTATTGAAATTATCATTATTATGTATGTACCAACCAACTTCAAGATATATATATATGACAAGATATATATGACAAGACTATCTATTGTAGACACCAAAAAAGTGGAATTTCTGCTATATAGAGAATAAGGCATTTTTGGTGATAATAAATATGGAAAAAAATCCGCATTTTTATCTCCAAACAGCTGTATATAAAAAATACAAATATCTATATTTTGTCAACATTTGTTCTTATGATACTTGTAAATAGTTACTAGTCCAAAGACTAGAAAATTTTACTTATTTTAAATTTTCTATGAACAGTAATAAGTTTGAATATGTTATTTTTAAGATTCATTTATTGATACATACAAAAAGAACTGTGGTACAGACCAGAGGTGTGTGTTTGGGGGTGGTGAGAGGATTCACCAGAGATGGATTAGGGAATAGAACAGGCAGACTGACTGAAATACACTGCTGAGGGGAGCAGGGCGCCAGACAGGTGAGGTCTGCTGCACCATGTGAGTATCTCCTTGGCTGGCCAGGGATAGAACTCATGCTGCAGTGGCTATGGATAGCTTCACAGTGCTGTGATTAACCCCTTGTGTCAACAGGGAGGCCCCAAGATTGAATATATTTTTATAAATTTGTTGACTACATATAACCCATATGTGAATTGTGTGTTAATCTTTTGTGCATGAAGTATTTTCCTATTTTTCTTAATTTTTAATTTGTCAATTGTTCATGTAACTATACAATTTTATTATTACAACTTCATACTCCATATATGCATATGCTTCCCTTACCTTCCAACACATCTCCAGTGTCAATACCCTATCACCTTTCCTCCCTAAACCCCTCCTCCTGTCATCCCTTCTGGTATCGTTATATTTTTTTACAGCTTCTAAGAATTTTTTTTTATTTTTCTTTTTATCTATATGTACTTTTTACATCATTGTTCATTTTTTTTAAGATTTATTTTTATTTATTTATACAAGCACTGGGTACAGTCAGAAGCGTGGGAGGGTGAGAGAATCCACCAGAACCAGAGTGGGGAACAGAACAGGCAAACTGATGATACACTGCTGAGGGGAGCAGCGGGTGGCAGGAGAGGTCTGCGCCATGTGGGACCCTCGCCTGTTGGCCAGGGATCGAACCGGCACTGCAGAGGCTGCGGGCAGCCTCGCAACCCAGCGCTCAACTGCTGTGCCACCGGGGAGGTCCCATCATTGTTCATTTTTAAACAAGGTTTGCTTCCCCCCCTCAGGTGTAGTCCCCACAGAATTTCCTTCACCAATGCACCCATGCACCATCACCACAGCCCCCTGTGCTCCTCCATCCCTCCCTCAAACCTCTCTCCCTCCTCCTCCCCTGTAGGATGTATCTGGTTTATAATTGTCTGCTGGCTTTTGTTTTGTTTTTCTGTGTCTTGTATTGTTATTATTTTTCCCCTAATGTCTTATTTGGTTTCCCTATATTCCTCCAATAAGTGAAATGATCCGATATTTTTATTTTTCCTTCCCCTTATTTCACTGAGCATAATTCTTTCTAGCTCCATCCACATTGCTGCAAATGGCATGAATTTATCTTTTTTGATTGCTGAATAGTATTCCATTGTGTATATATACCAGATCTGCTTGATCTAGTCATCTTTTTTGGGCATTTGGGTTGTTTACAGGTTTTACCTATTATAAATAGTGTTGCAATAAACATAGGGGTACAGGTGTTCTTTTGAATCAATGTTTTTGTGTCCTTTGGGTACACCGCTAGGAGTGGAATTGCTGGGTCATATGGTAGCTCCATTTTTGGTAGACTGAGGAACCCACAGACAGCTTCCCATAGTGGTTGAACCAGTTTGCACTCCCACCAGCAATGTGGAAGGGTTCCTTTCTCTCTACATCCTCACCAACATTTGTTGTTGCTAATTTTTTTTAATATGTGCCATTCTCACTGTTGTGAGATGCTATCTCATTGTAGTTTTGATTAGCATTTCCCTAATTACAAGTGACATTGAACATTTTTTCATTATGCCTTCACTATGAGTGCTTTGGATGATGCATCTGTAAAGAAGTCTTTGAGGTGCATATCATGTAGTGTTTCGCCTATATATACTTCTATGTATTTTATGGTTTCAGGTCTTATGTCTAGTTCTTTAATCCATTTTGAGTTGGTTTTTGTGCATGGGGTGAGGTAGTAGTCAAGCTCATTGTTTTGCATGTAGCTACCCAGTTTTCCCAGCACCATTTATTGAACAAACTTTCTTTGCTCCAGTGCATATTCTTTGATCCTTTGTCAAAGATTAGTTGACCAAAGATCTGTGGGTTTATTTCTGGGTTTTCTATTTGGTTCCATTGGTCCATGTGTCTGTTCTGGTTCCAATACTGTGAAGTTTTTATTATTATTGCTTTGTAGTATAGTTTGAAGTCTGGGAGAGTGATGCCTCCATTCCCTTCTTTTTTTTTTCAGGAGGGTTTCGGCTATTTGGGGTTTTTGGTGGCTTCATATGAATTTCATCAATTTTTTTTCTATTTCTTTGAAGAATGACATTGAAATTTTAATTAGAATAGCATTGAATCTGTAGATTGCTTTTGGTAGGATGGCCATTTTGATAATGTTAATTCTTCCTATCCATGAGCAGAGGATGTCTTTCCATTTCTTTGTGTCATCTTCTATTTCTCTGAACAGTGTTTTATAGTTTTCTTTGTATAGGTCCTTTACTTCTTTCATTAGGTTTATTTCCAAGTATTTGATTTTTTTGGTTCAATAATAAAATGAATGGTTTTCTTGATTTCTTCTTCATGTTTATTGTTTGCATATAGGAAGGCTACTGATTTTTGTGCATTGATTTTGTATCCTGCCACTTTACTAAACTGATTGATTAGTTTAATTAGTTTTTCTGTGGATTTTTTGGGTTTTCTATGTATATTATCATATCTTCCGCAAATAGTGATAGTTTGTCTTCTTCCTTGCCTATTTGGATTCCTTGTATGTCTTTCTCTTGTCTTATTGCTCTGGCTAGGACTTCCAGTATTATCTTGAGAAGCAGTGGTGAGAGTGGACATTCTTGTCTTGTTCCAGATCTTAATGGGAATGCTTTCAGCTTTTCACCATTGAGAATGATACTTGCTGTGGGCTTGTCATAGATGGCCTTTATGAAGTTGAGGTATGTTCCTTGCATCCCGAGAATTTCAATGGCCTTTATCATAAATGGATGTTGTACTTTGTCAAATGCTTTTTCAGCATCTATGGATATTATCAAATGGTTTTTATATTTCTTTTGGTTGATGTGTTGGATTACGTTGATTGATTTTCAGATGTTGAACCATCCTTGTGTCCCTGGAATAAATCCTATTTGGTCGTGGTGAATTATCTTATGGATGTATTGTTGGATTCTGTTAGCAAGGATTTTGTTGAGGATATTTGCATCAGTGTTCATTAGGGAGATTGGCCTGTAATTTTCTTTTTTTGTGCTGTCTTTGTTGGGTTTTGGTATTAGTGTAATAATGGCTACGTAGAACGTATTTGGTAATATTCCTTCTTTTTCAATTATTTGAAAGAGTTTGTGTAGGATAGGCACAAATTAACTGCTGAATGTTTGGTAGAATTCATTTGTGAAGCCATCTGGGCCTGGGCTTTTGTTTTTGGGGAGTGCTTTGATTACTGCTTCAATTTTGCTGCTTGTAATTGGTCTGTTTACTTGTTCTATTTCTTCTTTGTCCAGCTTTGGATGATATCGTTCTAGGAATTTTTCCATCACTTCTAAGTTGTTAAATTTGTTTGCGTATAAGTGTTCATAGTAATCTCTTATTATTCTTTTGATTTCTACTGAGTCTGTTGGGATTTCTCCTCTTTCATTTATAATCCTATTTATGCGTGTTTTCTCCCATGTTTTCTTTGTGAGCCTGGCTAGTGGTTTGTCTATTTTGTTTATTTTTTCAAAAAACCAAATTTTGGTTTCATTGACCTTTTGGATTTTTTTTTAGATTTCTAATTCATTTATTTCTGCTTTGATTTTTATTATTTCCTTTCTTCTACTGGCTTTAGAGTTTTTTTTTTGTTGTTGTTGTTCTTTTTCTAGTTCTTTCAGATGTGAGATTAGGTTGCTTCCTTGAGTTCTTTCTTGTTTGTTGATGTGAGCCTGTATTGGTTTATATTTTCCTCTGATTACTGCTTTTGCTGCATCCCATACATTCTGGAAGGTGGTATCCTCCTTGTCATTCAACTTAAACTATTTTTTAATTTCTTCTTTGATCTCCTGATTAGTCCAGTGGTCTTGTAACAGGGTGGTCCCAGGAAAGGGGGAGGTTCCCTGCCCCACCCAAGGGAGGGTGGAGCTGAGCAGGAAGAGGAGAAGCTGCAGAAGAGACTGAGGAAGGAAGGAAGCAGGATGGAGCCAGGAGACCTGGAGGAGGCTCATGGAGCCTAGAGACACATGAAGAAACTGCGCTTGTCTTTTGGTTGTGGACTGGGTGACACAGATGTGGGTGAGACCCGTGGAGAGGTGACAATGGCAGCTTTTATCTTGATGTTGATTTTGCTCTTTTCCTTCCGGGCTTGTCTGGTTGTTTCTCACCCTTTTCTGTGGGTCCCCACTGGAAGATGCTTTAGACTTGTGGCAGGCTTTGGGGCCTTATTCTGGGCCATACCCATATGGATGGACTTTTACCCACGAGGGGGATGGGTAACTTTGGGTGCTTCATTTAGAAACTAGACTCTTTGCCTTACCTGTATTGTTTCCTAGTTTTATTAAAGTTCCTTCCCATTAAAGTCTCATATGTTTTGTGTTGATGCGGCGGATGGCAAAACCCATTTAGAACAGGCAGGTTTGCGGGGTTTGGGCTGCCCTTCTCCCTGTCCTATAACAGTCTTCCAGTAGTGTGGATTTCAATCTCCATGAAGTGGGAAGGTTCCTAGTTTTTTTTTTCATGATTTATTTCTAGCTTGATGCCTTCATGGTCAGAGAAGATGGTTGGTATTATTTTGATTTTTATGTATCTGTTGATGTTTGTCTTGTGGCCCAATATGTGATCGATTCTGGAGAATGATCCATGCACACTTGAGGAAAATGTGTACTCAGATTTTTTTGGGTGCAGTGTCCTATAGATGTCTGTTAATTCCATGAGTTCTATGTCTTTATTTAGGGCTCTAGTGTCTTTATTTTTTGTCTCATTGATCTGTCCATCAGTGAGAGTGGGGTGTTGAAGTCTCCCACTATATACATAGTTTCTTTAATATCTGTTTTCAGAGCTGATAATAATTGTCTAACATAATTTGGTGCCCCTTCATTGGGTGAGTATATGTTGATGAGTGTTATATCTTCCTGATATATTGTCCCCTTGATCATAATGTAGTGTCCATCGATGTCTCTTTTTACTTTTTTTTAATTTTGAAGTCTATTTCATCTGATATAAGTATGGCTGTACCTGCCTTCGTTTTTGGTCCATTTGCTTGTAGGATTGTTTTCCAACCTTTTACTTTCAGTCTATGTTTATCTTTTGTGGTTAAATGTGTTTCCTGGAGACAGCAGAAAGTTGGATTTTGTATTTTAATCCAATCTGCTACTCTGTGTCTTTTTATTGATGAGTTTAATCCATTTACATTTAGAGTTAATATTGATACATTGGCATCTGTGTTTGCTATTTTGTTTGTCTTTTTTGTGATTTTATTCCTTGTTTTATTCTGTTCTTCTTGTTCATTCCTCTGTTGGTTTTGACTTTAGGACTTCTTGTAGAATTTTTTGGAGTGGGGGTTTAGTTGTAATGAATTTCTGGAGTTTCTGTTTGTCTGAGAAGGTCCATACTTTTTCTTCGTAGAGGAAGGAGAGCTTTACAGGGTAAAGAATTCTTGGTTGGCATTTGCTGTCTTGAATTTTGCTGAATATGTTACTCCATTCTCTTTTTGCCTATAAAATTTCTTCAGAGAAGTGAGAAGTTAACTTGATTGGTTTTCCCTGATTAGTTATTTGTTTCATCCTCCTTGCCAGTTTCATTATTTTTTCCTTGTCTTGGACTCTTCCAAGCTTTACTATTAGGTGTCTTGCCATAATTTTCTTTTCATTATGGTAATTGGGAGTTCTTCTCGCTTCCTGTATGTCTATATTCATCTCCTTTATCATGCTTGGGAAGTTTTCTTCAATTATCTCCTTGAATAATTTCTCAGTTCCTTTGTCTCTCTCCTCACCTTCTGGAATGCCTATAACTCTTACATTTCCTCTCTTCATGGAGTCTGATAATTGTCTAAGAGTCTCCTCATACTGCTTCATTTGCACTTCTCTCTCCTTTTCTCTTTTGGCTCTTTTTATTTCTGTATCTTCGATAGTACAGATCCATTCTTCCAGTTCATCAATCCTGTTTTCTTTGCTTTTCCCAGAGTTCTTTATCTCTTCTAGTAATCTTTTTATCTCCTGTGTTTCTTTTCTTTCCTTTCTTGAGGTCTCAATTTCATTCTTTTGTTTAGTGATTATTTGTGTCAAGTCATTTTTTTCCTTTTCGTTTTCTTTCTGCTTTTAAACCAGGATGATCATTAATTCTCTATCTGATAGGCTGAGAAGTTCTTCCATGTCATCGTTGAGCTATGGTGACTGTGTTTCTTTTTGTGGTGTGTCCTCTAGCTGGCTTGCTTGGTTATTTATATTTTTTCTTGTCCCTGTTGTTTGCTTTCAAATTAGTTCTATGCATTAGGACGTTTGGCCACTGGTGTTGGTGGGCATGTCTTTGGAGTACTCCTTTAGGGGTCTTGGAAACTGTTTACCAGACTGAGACCAGCACTGGTAGGCCAAAACTCCACCTGGGTGTTGATGCTGTGTTGCTGGGCTCTGTCACTTAAAGTTCCCTCCCTCTGTATTTACTCAGTTCCAACAGAGAATCAGCTAGTTAGTGATTTAGGTCAGGAATGGAGCCAGAGACCCTTACTTGCTGACCTGTGCTTTTTCCTAGTGGTTCTCTGAGTAGAGGAGGCGGGGTGCAGGGGAGCACCTCCCCACAGGGGCTCTTATTCAAGCCAGGTGTTGTTTCTGCCCTGTGTTCACCAGGTGTTGTGCCCACAGCTGTATGGATCCCATGCCCTGAAGTCTGCACTCTAGGTCTCAGTTCCAGGGCTATCAGATCTAAAATGTTGGCTGTCACCCTTTGCAGTGCCCGCTGCTATGGTGCTTCCCACGCCCCGGATCCTGTGCCTAGCTCTCAGTTCCAGGATGGGGTCATGCTCCATGCCTTATTTCTCCCCTTACCCCCATTTGCATGGCCCACCCTCTCTCAGCACCTGAGGGTGTTTTGGGGATCCCTGGTTTCCAACTATAGGTGTTGGTGATTTTTTCTGATCACTAGGTGGCGCCAGAGATCTTTCCTAGTTTCCTTCCAGAACTGTTTTTAACCCTGTGGGTCGGGGGAACAGAGTGGGTGTGAAGTGGAGAGCCTCAGTGGTGTGGGGGTGCTGTGTCTTTCTTGTGCCCCACCGTTGTGGGGATTCCATGACCCGAATTTCATGCCCCAGGTCTCATTTCCCAAAGCCCTCAGGTCCAGGACGAGGGCTGTAGCCCAGTTCAGTTTCCACAGAAATGGCACCTTTTGCCTGCCCCCCCCCCCCATTCAGGTGTCTTGGTGCCTGGTTTCTGATTACTTAGTGAGGGACATTCACCTCAATGAGGGCCTGGCGCGGGTATCTGGGCAGCCCCTATCCACGTATGCTTTTTTAGCGTGCTGCTTTTCTGCACAAGCTTACTAGCTGGTTTTGGGCTGTTTGTATGTCTCCTGGGAGTCCTTATTTTTCTCCAATGGCGCCCGGAGCTGTTCCTTCACCTCTGTGGCAAATCCTGCAGGGTTCTCCACAGTTCCAGTTCACAGGGTGCTGTGGCTGAAATAGTTCCTTTCCACTCACAGTCCCGCTTGATGCATACTTTGTTTTTTTTTTGGTTATTTTAGGTTTTTTTTTTTTCCCCCTTTCTGTTGGTCGGAGAGTGCAGACTTTGTGGGTGGGGGAGGGTAGCAGGGTTCTGAGCTTTCCTCCCTTCTAGTCCTCTTTTATGGCAACTTTCTTCTTCAGGCAGTTTGCCAGAGTTGCCCGTTTATCTTCGTGTCCCATTTCTCTCAGGGACCTGCTGCTTTTCCTCCCTATTAACTTTTTTTTTTTATGGGAGGTCTTACTCGCAGCGTTTCCTCGCCTCCATGTTGATGACGTCTCCCTTCATCTCTTTATTTTAGCAATGTTTTATAATTTTCTTTGTATAGGACCCTCACCTCTTTAGTTAGCTTTATTACCAAGTATTTGATTTTTTTGTTTCAATTATATAAGGTTTTTTTTTATTTCTTCTTCAGATTGATTGTTTGCATATAGAAAGGCTACTGACTTTTGTGTGTTGATTTTTTATCCTGCTACTTTACTAAACTAGTTATTTTCATTAGTTTTTCTGTGGAGTTTTTGGGGTTCTCTATGTAATTATATTGTCTGCTAATAGTGATCATTTTACTTCTTTTTTTTTTTTTTCTTATTTGGATTCCTTGTATGTCTTTCTTGTCTTATTGCTTTGTCACTAGCATTTAAAATAAGGTCCATTGTATTGGAGTGAGATGGTATCTCATTGTGGTTTTTCCTTACCACTTCCCTGATGATAAATTATGTACAATATATTTTCCATGTCCCTACTGTTCACCTGTGTATCTTTGTTGGAGAAGTGCCACTTTAGACCGTCTACCTATTTTTTTTTATTTAGTTACTTTCTATTTGTTAAAATGTATTTGTTCTTTGTATATCTTGGTTATTAGAACACTGTGAGATGTACAATGTGAAAAAAATTTCTCCTATTTACTAAGGTGACTTTTTGTTTTAATAGTTGTTTATTTCACCTTAAGCAAGTTTTTAGCTTGAAGTACACACATTCATTTATTTTCACTTTTTGTTTTATGTTACTGGATCAAGTACCCAAAGACACCCCTGACACCAAGATATGAAGTGTTTTGCATGTGTTTCCTTCCATGTATTTTATGGTTTCAGGTCTTACATCCAAGTATTTAATATATCTGTGCTTTTGTGTGTGTGCATGTTATTAAGAGTGGTCTAGTTTTATGTTTCTGCTTTGACTCTCCAGCTTTCCCAGCACCATTTGTTAGACTTTCATTTCTCTACTGCATAGTATTGGCTCTTTAGTCACAGATAACTGTCCATATACGTGTGGGTTTATTTGAGTGTTCTTAATTCTATTGCATTGGTCTGAATGTCTATTTTTGTTCCTATATCATTCTGTTTTGATTACTATAACTTAATAGTATAATCTGAAATCTGGGACTATGACCGCTCCCTTCATCCTCCTCTTCTCTTCTTTCTCCTCCTTCTTTTGCAAAATGCCCGTGGTTATTTGGGCCCTTTTATGGTCCAATAAATATTTCAGAAATGTTTCTCTAATTTATTGATTTATTTAATTGAAAATGTGAAAAGGATTTCATTGAATGTATTTATTGCCTTGAGTAAGATGGCCATTTTAACAATGTTATTTCTTCCAGGCCATGATCACTGAGTAACTTTTCATTTCTTTGTGTCTTTTTCATTTCTTTGTGTACTTTTTCATTTCTTTGTACTTTTTCTTTTCTTTTTTTGTACTTTTTTTGGGTACTTTTTGTACTTTTTCTTTTTTTTTTGTACTTTTTGTACTTTTTCATTTCTTTGCGTAAGAACCTAGGTATAGGCCATATGCGTGGGAGGGTGAGAGAATTCACCAGAAACACAGCAGGGAATGGAATAGGCAGACTGACAAAATACACTGCTGAGGGGAGCAGTGGGAGAGACAGGAGTGGTCTGCCCCACCATGTGGGACCCTTGCCAGCTGGCTGGGATCGAACCTGCACTGCAGAGGCTGTGGACAGCTTCACAGCGTGGCGCTCAGCTGCCTGTGCCACCAGGGGAGGCCCAATTTTGTATGTTGATTTTTAGCTTGTCATTTTATTATACTGATTTATTGTTTCTAACCATTTTTAGTGGTCTTTAATGTTTTCTATTCATATTATCATATTACCTGCAAATAGCAAAATTTTCATTTTCTCTTCCAATTTTATTCTCTGTAAAGCTTTCTCTTGCCTAATCTAGCTAGGATTTTCCAATATTATGCTGAATAATAGTGGCTAGAGTGGGCTTCCTTTTCATATACTTTTCATATACTTTAATATTAGAGAAAAAAATTCTCATTTTCTCACCATTGAGTATGATGTATGTTTAGCTAAAGTGGTCTTTATTATGATGAGGTATACTCCTTCTATCCCAATTTAACAGAGTTTTTGTCATAAATGGATGCTGAATCTTGTCAAATACCTTCTCTGTTTCTATTGATATGATCATAAGATTTTTATCTTTCCTTTTGTTGGTGTAGTGAACTACATTGATTGATTTGCATATGTTGAATCATACTTGCATTCCTGGAATACATCCCACTCTTTCATGATGTATAATTCTTTTAATATATTGTTGAATGCAGTTTGCTAAGATTTTGTTGAGGATTTTTGCATCTGTGTACATCAGGATATTGGTTTGTAGTTCTCTTTATTTGTGAAGACCTCATTTGCTTTTGCTCTTAGAGTAATGCTCACCTCGTACAATGTTTTTGAGAGCACTCCCTATTCCTTGATTGTTTGGGATAGTTTGAGAAAGATAGGTATTACTTCCTCTTTGAATGTTTGGTAGTATTCAAGTAAAATCATCTGATCCGGGTTTTTGGTTTTGGGAAGATTTTTGATTGCTGTCTCAATCTCTTTGCTTGTAATTGGTCTGTCCAGGTTTTCTATTTCTTGCTATATCTTCATTCTTAGAAGGTTGTATGCACATAAGAATCTGCACATTTTTCCAAATTTTCCCATTTGTTGTTTTAAAGATATGAATAGTAGCCTTTTATGATCCTGGTGTTTCTGATGTATCTATAATAACTTGTTTCATTTCTGAAACTATTCATGAGAGTTTTCTGACTCGTTCAAAGTGAGTTTAGCTAGAGGTTTGTCTTTTTTTTTTTAAAGATTTATTTATTTTGCATACAACAGCTGGGGTACAGGCCAGAGATGTGGGGGGTGAGAGGATTCACCAGAGACAGAGTGGGGAAAAGACAGGCAGACAGACTGAAATACACTGCTGAGGGGAGCAGCAGGCGAGACAGGAGAAGTCTGCCTCACCATGTGGGTAGCTCCCTGCCTGGCCAGGGATTGAACTCATGCTGCAGAGGCTGTGGATTGCTGCATAGTATGGTGCTTAACACCTTGTGCCACTAGGGATGCCTCAGGTTTGTCTATTTTTAATTTTTTTTCTGATGGAACAAACTTTTGGTTTCATTGTTCTTTTGAACAAGTCTTTTTGACTTTTATTTCATTTATTTGCACTTCTGAAATTTATAATTTCCTTTCTTATATTGGTTTTGGTTTCATTTTTTCTTTTTCTAGTTACTTAATGTGTGATGTTAAATTATTTATATGAACTCTTTCTTGCTTTTTTCTTTTTTATAATTTTATTATTTTAATTGTGATTACATGACCATTCTTATATCAGGTATCCACCACAGGGTACCTAGCACCAAATCAACCATACTCCACCACTGTAGACCTTTATGCTTCCTTCCTTCTTTTATTTCTCTTCCTCCCCTCCTTTGGATGCTTCACTTCTATATCAGTTTTCAAGAGTTAGATTTATAAGTTTTCTATCTCTGGCTCATAATTTGTTTCCTCTATATTTCATATATTACTGATACTATCCAGTGTTTATTTTTCTCTTTCTGGCTTATTTCACTGAACATAATCCCTTCATGCTCCATCCATGTTTCTGCAAAAGGCATGAGTTTAAGCCTTTTGATAGTGGAGTAGTATTCCATTGTGTATATATACCACATATTTTTGATCTACTCATCTGCTTTTGAGTACATGTATTGTTTCATATATTGGCTATTGTAAATAGTGCTGTAATGAACATAGGGGTGCAGGTTCCCATTGGAATTTTTGTCTTTGTGTCCTTTCGTTAAATACCTAGGAATGGAATTGGTGGATCATATGCCAGATCCATCCTTAGTCATGACATACAGCTTTCCATAGTGGTTGGACCTCAATACAGCTTTCCATAGTGGTTGAACCAGTCTACATTCCCACAGCAATATAAGAGCATACCATTTTCTGCACATCCTTGCTAGCACATGTGTCTATTCATTTTGATGTGAGCGATTCTCTTTGGTATGCGTTGGTCTCTCATTATGGCTTTATTTGTGTTGCCCTACTGATAAGTGATAATGAGTATTTTTTCATGTGCCTATATGTTATCTATACATTTCCTTTGGAGATGTGCCTATTTAGAGCCTCTGCCTATTAATTGAGTGGATTTTATTGTGCTCTATAAAATCATTGTAGATTTTTTTATATCAATCCTTTGTCAGATATATGGTTTGCAAATATATTCTCCCATTCTGTAGGGTATTTCTTTGTTTTAGTGATAGCATGTTTCTCTGATAGAAGATTTTTAGCTTGATGTAGACCCATTTGTTAGTATTCACTTTTGTTTTCCTTGCTGCAGGAGATGGTTCTGTAAAGATATCTCTGAAATGTTTTGCCTGTTTTCTTCAATAAATTTTATGGTTTTAGATATTACATCCAAGTCTTTTATCTATTTTGAGATACTTTTGTATATGGTGTGAGGTAGTGGTCTGGATTCATTCTTTTGCATGTGGTAGCCCAGTTTTTCAAACATCATTTATTGCAGAGGCTTTCCATGTTTCAGCATTGGTTATTCACACTTTTGTTGTAGATTAGGTTACTACATACGTGTGAGTTTTATTTCTGGGCTCTCAATTCTGTTCTATTTCTCTTTGTGTCTTCCCCCCCTCCCCATACCATGCTCTTTTTATTATTACAGATTTATACAACAGTTTGAAGTCTGATAGTATAATACCACCATTTCCCCTCTTTTTTATTAGGATAGCTTTGACTTAGTGGGGTTTTTGTGGTTGCATATTAATTTCAGTAATATTTGATCCACTTGTTTGAAGAATGCCATTGAAATTTTAATTATATGTGTGTGGTATCTATAGATTGCTTTAGGTAGAATGGCCATTTTGAGACTTGATTATTCTGATGCATGAGTAGGGAATATCTTTCATGTCTTTATGTCTTCTACTGTTTCTTTTAACAATGTCTTGTTTCTTTATACAGGTCTTTCACCAATTTTATAAGGCTAACTTCTAGGTTTTTTTTTTTTTTTAGTGTGATTGTCAGTGGGGTGGGTTCTCTCAATTTATTCCTGCTTTAGCTCATTGTTCACATATAGGAAGCTAATAAATTTTTGCATACTGATTTTTTTTTTAACCTGACACTTTGCTGAGGTGGCTTATTTTTCTTTAAAAGATTTATTTATTTATTTATACAAGCACTGGGTACAGTCAGAAGCACGGGAGGGTGAGAGAATTCACCAGAGCCAGAGCGGGGAGCAGAACAGGCAGACTGATGAAGTACACTGCTGAGGGGAGCAGCGGGCGTGGCAGGAGAGGTCTGCATACCACGGGGGACCCTTGCCAGCCGCCAGGGATTGAACCAGCGCTGCAGAGGCTTCGGGCAGCTTTGCAGCCCAGCACTCAACCACTGCACCACCCGGAAGGCCCTGAAGTGGCTTATTATTAGTTTTTCCATAGAATCTTTATGCTTTTCAATGCATATTATCATGACTTCTGCAAATAATTATACTTTGCTTCTTTCTCAATTCGGAATCCTTTTGTCTTTCTCTTGCCTGGTTGCTCTAGTTAGGACTTCAAATACTATATTGAATAATAGTGATGAGAGTGGGCATACTTGTGTACCTAATCTGAGAGGAAAGGCTTTCAGTTTTTCACAGTTAATGCTAGTTATGGATTTGTCATATATGACTTTTATTACATTGAGATATATTCCCTTTTAGCCCAGTATTTCAAGAGTTTTCATCATAAATGGAAGTTGGCTATTTTTTATAATTATTTATTTTGCTGTTAACTTTTGGACAGTATTTGATACCTCCCCTCAGCTATAGTATTCCATAGACTTCTCTGATGAAATACTATGGGCAAGAAGAGAATGGAGTGACAAACCCAAAAAATACCAGGCAAGAATACTTTATCCTGCAAAAATTTCCTTTCTATATGAGGGGAAAATAAGGGCCCCAGACAAACTAAATATTTAGGAATTTGCTTCTACTAAACCCCCACTCCAAGAAATATTACCAGGAGACTGAATACAAACCAAACAGAGGAAGGAACATGAAGAATAAACAAGGAATCAAATAAAACCACAAAAGGCTTTTGGATCTTATCAAATGTTTTCTCAGAATCTATTGATACAATAGATTTTATCAATGGTTTTTAGCTTTTTTGTTATTGCTGTGATGAATTTTGTTGATTGATTTTTGAATATTGAACCATCATTGTACCCCTGGTATGATTCCCACTTGATCCTGATGTATGATTCATTTAATGCATCATTAGATTCAGTTTGCTAAGATTTTATCGAGTATTTTTGTATCGGTGTTCATTGGGGATATTGGTATGTATTTTCTTTGTTTGTTTTTGGTATTAGAATAATGTTGGCCTTATACACTGTGTTTGGGAATGTTCATTTCAACTTTTTTGAAATACTTTGAGTAAGATAGTTGTTATTTCATCTTTGAAGTTTTGTAGAATTCATTTGTGAAGCCATCTGGTCCTGGACTTTTGTTTTTTGGCAGAGTTTTGATTACTGTTTCAATGTCCATGTTTGTAATTGATCTGTTCAATATTTCAATTTCTCCCCTATTCAGTCTTGGATAATTATATTATTCCAGGATTTTGTCCATCTATTCTTGATTGTTGAATTTGTTAGCATGTAAATTGTCATAGTCGTCTCTACTTATCCTTTGAATTTCTGATTTGTCATATGTAATTTCTCTTCTTTAATTATTGATCCAAAATATTTGAGTTTTTCTCCTTTCTCTTTGTGATTCTTATGAGAGGTTTCCACATTTTGTTCAATATTTCTGAAGAAAGAGCTTTTGCTTTCATTAATTACTTGGACCAGCATTTTTACTTCTATTTCTATTTCATTTATTAGTTTTTTCATATCTGTTTTAATTTTTAATTATTTCTGTTATGCTAATTTTTAATTAATTTATTCTTCTTTTCCTAATACCTCAATATGAGAGAGAAGGTTATTTATTTGAAGCATCTTTTCTTTATGTGGCCCTGTATTGCTATATATTTTCTGATTAGTACTGCTTTTTCTGCATCCCATAATTTTTGTAAGGCTGTTTTCTCATTATCATTTGTCTTCAGGTATTTCTTTTTATTTCTCATTGATTTCTTAATTAATCAATGGTCCTTTAGCAGTGTGTTGTTAAATTTCAACATTTTATAGGATTTCCCTGTTTTCTTTTTATAACTGATTTCTAGTTTGATAAGTTTATGATCCAAAAAGATGTTAGGTGTGATTTCAGTCTGTGAATTTTTTCATATTTGTTTTGTGACCCAAGATGTGGTCCATTCTAGAGAGTGGCCCAAGTTATCTTGAGTATAACATGTGTGTACTCCTGTAACTAGCAACCGAAACCAGTTGCCAGCCCTGTGCACAGGTGTTTTAGGGAGGCTCGATTCAGTGGGATTCAATGACCACACCTATGAAACTAGGGAAAAGGAGTTTATTACAGACAGCACAAGTGATGCACTATCAGAATTACAAACAATGCCTCAAACCCGACCAGACTAATAATCATGCATACATACTGTACAGTTTCCTCAGAAATCAGCATCACGGAGGCAACAATCAGCACTACAGAGAACAGCACAGGAGACGTATCCAAGTCCAGCAGCTACAAGCAGCAGCAGCTACGCGACCACTGTGTTTTTTATCTCCCAAGGCTGGATATGGCCAGTATCCAAGCCCAGGGATTGATGGTGGGCTGATCACGTTTCTTCGCACAGTGCCCCAGAGTAACATAACCAGCCATATTTCTTCGCTGTCCCGGACATCGGGAACAGTTACATAATCAGCCCTATCTTTTGGCTCCCGGTCTGGTCGCTGGCCAGGCTCCTGGACCAGGGGGCCAAAAGGCAGTCGCACGTCCTCCGATGTCCCTGGCAAAAGGGCATTAACACTTCATTTTCCTACAACTCCACTTTTTAGGGTTGCAGTGTCCTATAGTTATCTATTAGCTCCATGTGTTCTAATTGCTTATTCAATGCTATTGTGCCCCCATTAATTTTCTGTCTAGTTGATCTGTCCATTGGTGAAGTGGGGTGTTGAGTACCCCTATTACAAATGTGTTTATTCTTTACCTGTTTCTCTACTTAATGATATTTGCTTTATGTATTTTGGTGAGTATATGTTGATTAGCATTATGTCTCCTTGATGCATTGTTCTGTTAATCATTATATAGTGTCCCCCTGCTTCTTTTTACCTTTTAACTAGTATTCTATTTTGTCTGATATAAGTATGACTGTCTTTCTTTTAGTTGAATTTGTCTACACATTTTTTCATCACTAAGTATTGCATTTTGTTTTTTAATTTTTTTTACCTTTATTTTTTTATTTATATCTTTTACATCTTTGTGTATTCCCCATAAAATTTCGACCACCAGTTCACCTGTGAACAACACCATAATCCCTTGTGCACTTCTCTCCCCTGTTTTGATCCCTTTCCACCCCCTCCCTCACAGAATGTCTCTTATATATGGTTGCCTTCTAGTTTTGTTTCATTATTATTATTACTAATATTATTATTACTATTACTAATATAGTTATTAGTGGTATTTTCTATGATCTCTTATTTGGGTCCCCTATATTCTTCCTATAAATTCAACCATTATATATTTTTCTTTTTCCTTCTGGCTTATTTCACTAAGCATGATCCCTTCAAGCTCTGTCCATGTTGCTGTGAAAGGAAATAGTTTATCTTTTTTGATTGCTGAATAGTATTCAATTGTGTATATAAGCCACAAATTCTTTTTTTTTTAAATAATAAATTTTATTTTTATATTCCCCATACAATTGCAACCCCCCCATTCTGACACCCAATCCCTCCCCTCCTGCCCCCCACTCCCCAAAAAGTGTCTCTGGTTCATAGTTTTTTGTTGATTTTGATTTTCACTTTCTTATAGTTATTCATTTTCCTGGTCCCTTATTTAAGTTTTCTAGATTCCAGCTATGAGTGAGACCATCCGGTATTTTTCCTTTTCTTTTTGGCTTATTTCGCTGAGCATGATCCCTTCCAGCGCCATCCATGTTGCTGCAAATTGCATGTGTTTATCTTTTTTGAATGCTGAGTAATATTACATGGTATATATGTACCATATCTTCTTGATCCAGTCATCGATTTTTGGGCATTTGGGCTGTTTCCAAAGCTTAGCTATTGTAAACAGTGCTGCTATAAACATAGGGGTGCAGGTGCTCTTTGGAATTGATGTTTCTGTGTCTTTTGGGTAAATACCTAGGAGTGGAATTGCTGGATCATATGGAAGCTCTATGTTTAGTAGGTCCAGAAATGTCCACCCAGCTCTCCATAGTGGTTGGACCAGTTTGCACTCCCACCAAAGTGCAGAAGAGTTCCTTTTTCTCCACACCCTCGCCAACATTTGTTGTTGCGAGTTTTTGTAATATGTGCCATTCTCACTGGTGTAAGATGGTATCTCATGGTAATTTTGATTTGCATTTCCCTGATTACAAGTGATGTTGAACATTTTTTCATATGCCTGTTGGCCATTTGCATTTCCTCTTCAGAGAAGTTTCTTTTTAGCTCTTCTGCCCACTTTTTTGACTGGATTATTTCCTTTGTTGTTGTTGAGTCTCATCAGCTCTCTGCAGATTTTTGTGATCAGTCCTTTATCATTAGTGTTGGGTGCAAAAATGTTCTCCCAGTTGGTGGGGTTTCTCTTTGTTTTTGTTGTAGTCTCTTTTGCTGTGCAGAAGCTCTTTAATTTGATGTAGTCCCAGCTGTTTATCTTTGCCTTCACTATCACTGCTTTGGGTGATGTGTCTGTAAAGATGTCTTTGATGTGCAAATCACGTAGTGTTTCGCCTATATTTCCTTCTATATATTTTATGGTTTCAGGTCTTATGTCTAGTTCTTTAATCCATTTTGAGTTGATTTTTGTATATGGTGTGAGGTAGTGGTCAAGCTTCATTCTTTTGCATGTAGCAACCCAGTTTTCCCAGCACCATTTATTGAACAAACTTTCTTTGCTCCAATGCATAGTCTTTGCTCCTTTGTCAAAGATTAGTTGACCATAAATCTGTGGGTTTATTTCTGGATTTTCTATTCGATTCCATTGGTCTGTATGTCTGTTCTTGTTCCAATACCATGCAGTTTTGATGATTATGGCTTTGTAGTATAGTTTGAAGTCTGGGAGTGTGATGCCTCCATTCCCTTCTTTTTTTTCAGGAGAGCTTTGGATATTCAGGTTTTTTTGTGATTCCATATGAATTTCATCAATAATTGTTCTATTTCTTTGAAGAATGACATTGAAATTTTAATTGGAATAGCATTGAATCTGTATATTGCTTTTGGTAGGATGGCCATTTTCATAATGTTAATTCTTCCAATCCATGAGCAGGGGATGTCTTTCCATTTCTTTGTGTCTTCTTCTATTTCTTTTAACAGTGTTTTATAGTTTTCTTTGTAGAGGTCCTTTACCTCTTTTGTTAGATTTATTCCCAAATATTTGATTTTTTTTGTTTCAATAATAAAAGGGATGTTTTTTTTTTATTTCTTCTTCTTCAGCTTTATTGTTTGTGTATAGGAAGGCTACTGACTTTTGCGTGTTGATTTTGTATCCTGCCACTTTACTGAACTGATTGATGAGTTGAATTAGTTTTTCTGTGGCGTTTTTGGGGTTCTCTATGTATATTATCATATCATCTGCAAATAGTGATAGTTTGACTTCTTCTTTTCCTTTGGATTCCTTGTATGTCTTTCTCTTGTCTTATTGCTCTGGCTAGGACTTACAGTATTATATTGAAAAGCAGTGGTGAGAGTGGACATCCTTGTCTTGTTCCAGATCTTAATGGAATTGCTTTCAGCTTTTCACCATTGAGAATGATACTTAAGCCACAAATTCTTGATCCTGTCACCTAGTTTGGGGCATTTGGGTTGTTTCCATATCTTACCTATTGTGAATAGTGATGTAATAAACATAGGGGTGCAGGTAACTCTTTGAATTATTGTTTTTATGTCCTTTGTGTAGATTCCTAAAGGTAGAATTGTTAGGGGGAAAAGGATGTCCTAAAGCTAATTCCATACAGGCTTTGTGGACTCCACCCCCCACTCCAGACCAAAGCCAAAAGACACTGGGAACTCCAAATCCCATCACCACCAAAGGGAAGGTTGCTGGAACCTGAGGGTTGGGTTAAGCAGCCAGGTTTGGTAAAATCCAGACACGTGGGCTTTGGAGAAGATCCCCCATTTTGGCTTTCTGCCAGCTTGCAGCATTCGGCCAGCTCTGAGAGTGCCTTTGGGTTTCCTGGTTGGTGGATTGGGTAGGATGCATTAAAGACTTTATTTCCCTATTTTCTCCCTGAGTTGTACATTTCCTCAATTCCCTTTCCCTTGTAAATAAACCTTTTATTAACCTTTTGTGTGTGCCTGTAGTAGAGTATTAATAAGTCCCTTTTAAGTGCGCGGGTGAGGACCCACAGCCAGGCAACCCGTTTTGTATCGGGGTTGCTCCATAACAGAATTGCTGGGTAATATGGTAGCTCCATTTTCAATAGTTTAAGGAACTTCCACACAGCTTTGCATTGTGGCTGAACCAGATTGCATTCCCATCAGCAATGTAAGAGACTTCCTTTTTCTCCACAACATTTGTTGTTGCCTGCTTCTTTAATGCTTTAATGTGTGGTAGTCTCAATGGTGTAAGGTGGTATCTTATTGTGATTTTGATTTGAATGTCCGTGATTATAAGATATGTTGAATATTTTTTTCATATACCTGTTGGCCATTTGCATTTCCTCTTTGGAGAAAAGACTTTTAACTCTTCAGCCCATTTTTGAGTGGATTGCTTATTTTGTTTGTGTTCGTGTGAACTCTTTGTAGATTTTTGTTATCAGTCCCTTATCAGTTGTATTGTGTGCAAAATTTTTCTCCCAATCAATAGGGTGTCTTTTTGTTTTGGTTAGTGTCTCTTTTGTGCTACAGAGTTTTTTAGTTTGATGTAATCCCAGTTGTTTGTCTCTTCCTTCATTTTCTTTGCTTTGGGGGAATGGGCCTTTAAAGATGTACTGATATCTATGTCATGTAGTGTTTTGCCTATGTTTTCTTCAATATGTTTTATGGTCTCAGGTCTTACATTCAGGACTTTTAACCATTTTGGTTGTTTTTTTTGTTCATGGTGTGAGGTAGTAGTCTAGCTTCATTCTTTTGCAAGTAGCAGTCCAGTTTTCCCAACACCATTTACTGAACAAACTGTTGTTATCCCACTGCTTATTATTTGCTCATTTGTCAAATATTAGTTGTCCATAAATATGTGCATTTACAATGAGGTACCACCACCACCTCACATCAGTGAGAATGTCACACATTAAAAAAATCTAGCAACAACAAATATTGGCGAGGATGTGGTGGAGAAGGAACTTTGTCACACTGCTGGTGGGAATGCAAACTAGTCCAACCACTATGGAAAGCTGTGTGGAGGTTCCTCAGACTACTAAAAATGGAGCTATCATATGAACCAGCAATTCTACTCCTAGGGATCTATGCAAAGGACACAAAAACAATAATTCAAAGGATACTGCACCTCTATGTTTATTGTGGCACTATTTATAATAGGTAAGATTTGGAAACAACCCAAATTCACAAAAATAGATGACTGGATCAAGAATATGTGGTTTATATGCAAAATAAAATACTATTCAACAATCAGAGGAGATAAATTCATGCCATTTGCAGCAACATGGATGGATCTAGAAAGGAATATACTCAGTCAAATAAGTCAGAAGGAAGAAAAATATTGGATGGTTTCACTTTTAGGAGGAATATAGGGGAAGCAAATAAGGGATCAGGAAAAAAATAACAATAAAACAACACAAAAATAAACAGGCAACTATAAATCAGAAACATTCTGTGTGGTAAGGGGAAGCAGATGGTTCAAAACCAGGGTGGGAATGTGGGAAGAGCACAAGGGACTATGGTGATGGCACATGGATGAATTGTGGTGGAAATTCTATAGGGACTACACCTGAGAAAAGGAAGCAAACATTGCACAAAAATGAGCAATGATGTAAAATACATGTGGGTTTATTTCTGGATTTTCTATTCGATTACATTGGTCTGTGTGTTTTTGTTCCAGTATCATGCAGTTTGAATTATTATGGCTTTATAGTATAGTTTGAAGTTCAGGACTGTGATACCTCCATTCTCCTTCTTATTACTCAGGAGCGCTTTGGTTAGTCAATGTTTTTAGTGGTTCGATATGAATTTTATCAATATTTGTTTTATTTCTTTGAAGAATGTCAATGAAATTTTATTGGAAAAATCTTGAATATGTAAATTATTTTTGGTAGGATGGCCATTTTGATAATATTAATTCTTCTAATTCATGAGCAGGGGATGTTTTTCCATTTCTTGTGTCTTCTATTTCTTTTAACAATATTTTATAAATTCTCTGTATAGGTCTTTCACCTCTTTTGTTAGGTTTATTCCCAAGTATTTGTTTTTTTTTTGTTTTCTCCCATGTTTTCTTTGTGAGCTTGGCCAGAGGTTTGTATATTCTATTTATTTTTTCAAAGAACAATGTTTTGGTTTTGTTGACCTTTGGCTTGTTTTTTAAAATTTCTATTGAATTTATTTCTGCTTTGATTTTCATTATTTCCTTTCTTATTCTGGCTTTTGCATTTTTTTTGTTGTTCTTTCTCTATTTCTTTGATATGTGAGATTAAGTTGTCTCGTTGTGTTCTTTCTTGTTTCTTAATGTAAGCCTATATTGCTATATACGTTCCTCTTGTTACTGCTTTTTCAGTGCCCCATGCTTTCTGGAAAGTTGTGTCTTCATTGTCTTTCATCTCTAGGTACATTTTTTATTTTTTCTTAGATATCCTCATTAATCCAGTGGGTTTCAATCTCCATGAAGTAGGAGGGTTCCTTGCTTTCTTTTTGGTTTATTTCTAGTTCGATGACTTTTTTGTGCGTGTGTGTTTCATTTGCACATAGATCAGCTTTCTGACCTTTACTTTGAGCCTGTTTATCTTTGGAGTTTAGGTGTGTCTTCTGGAAGCAGCAGAATCTTGAGTTTTGTTTCCTGATTCTACCTGTTAATCTGCTTCTTTTTTATTGCTGAGTTTGTTCTATTTATGATTACTGATTAGAGATTGTCTGTATGTGAAAGTTTGTTGCTGCCTTTTCAATTTGAGTTTTTTGGATTTCACTCAACTTTTTTAGTCAGTTCTTTGTGTGGATTTCTCTTTTCAGTTTCAATGTATGGGTGCCGCCCTGGTGGTGCAGCAGGTTGAGCACAGCACTTTGAAGCTGTCCGCACTCTCTGCAGTGTGGTTTTGATTCCCAGCTGGCCAGCGAGATACCCACATGGTGCGGCAGACCTCTCCTTCCTTGCCCACTGCTCCCCTCAGCATTGTTTTTGGTCGTCTGCCTATTCTGCTCCCTGCTCTAGCTCTGATGAATCCTCCCACCCTCCCACAAATCTGGCCTGTACCCCCGTTCTTGTATAAATAAATAAATCTTTAAAAAAGACAGTTTTGATGTATTCCTTTCAGTATTTCTTGGAGAGGGGGATTAGAGTTTGCAAACTACTTAAGTTTCTATATGTCAAGAAACACTTTTATTTCACCCCAGTATTTGAAGGAAACCTTTGTAAGATAGAATGCTCTTCACAAGCAGTTCTTATCTTTTAGTATTTAAAACACATCTTTCCATTTTCTCCTTGCCTGTGTGTTCAGAGAAGTCAAGGTTAGCCTGACCTGGGTGCCTTTACATGTTATCTTTTTCCCCTTCTTGCCAGTTTCAGTATACCTTCTCTGTCCAGAATTCTTTTTTTTTTTTTTTTTTGTGGGACCCTCACTGGTGGCCGGGGATTTTGAATTGGCGCTGCAGAGGCTGCAGACAACCTCGCAACCCAGCACTCAACCACTGCACCACCAGGGGAGGCCCTTGTCCAGAATTCTTGAAAGCAAAATAGTAAGTGTTCTGGTGTGTGTCTTGTTTTACTTAGTTACCCCAGGGCTCTTTTAGCTTCCTGGATTTTTATATCTATCCTTTTCTCTAGATTCAAGATGTTTTCCTCTGTTATCTCTTTAAATACCTTTTTCTGCTCCCTTTCCTCCCTTTTCTCCTTCTGATAATCCCATTACTTTCATATTAACCTTCCTCATGTAATCAAATAATTATTGTTGTGTTTATTAAATTTTTCTTTTTTTATTTTTATATTCCCCATACAATTGCAACCCCCTGATTTTGACCCCAATCCCTTCTTTCCCTGCCCCCCCAGAAAGTGTGTCTCTGATTCATAGTTGTTTGTTGATTTTGATTTTTTTCTTTCTTGTAGTTATACTTTTTCCTGATCCCTTATTTAGGTTTTCTAGATTCCTGTTACGAGTCAGACCATCCGTATTTTTCTTTTCCTTTCTGGCTTATCTCGCTGAGTATGATCCCTTCCTGCTCCACCCATGTTGCTGCAAATTGCATGTGTTTTTCTTTTTTGAATGCTGAGTAATGTTCCATGGCCATATCTCCTTATCCAGTCATCTATTTCTGGGCATTTGGGTTGTTTCCAAAGCTTAGCTATCGTAAATTGTGCTGCTATAAACATATGGGTGCAGGTGCTCTTTGGAATTAATGTTTCTGTGTCCTTTGGGTAAATACTTAGGAGTGTAATTGCTGGATCATATGGAAGCTCTATCTTTAGTAGGCTGAGGAATCTCCACACAGCTTTCCGTAGTGGTTGGACAAGTTTGCACTCCCACCAGCAGCGTAGGAGAGTTCCTTTCTCTCCACATCCTCGCCAACATTTGTTATTGCTAGTTTTTTTTAATATGTGCCATTCTCACTGGTGTGAGATGGTATCTCATTGTAGTTTTGATTTGAATTTCCCTGATTGCAAGTGATGTTGAACATTTTTTTCTTCTGCCCAATTTTTGACTGGATTATTTCTTTGTTTTTTTTGAGTCTCATCAGCTCTTTGCAGATTTTTGTGATCAGTCCTTTATCATTAGTGTTGGGTGCAAAAATGTTCTCCCAGTTGGTGGGGTTTCTCTTTATTTTGGTTATTGTCTCTTTTGCTGTGCAGAAGCTCTTTAATTTGATGTAGTCCCAGCTGTTTATCTTTGCCTTCACTATCACTGCTTTGGGTGATGCTTCTGTAAAGATGTCTTTGAGGTGCATGTCATGTAGTGTTTTGCCTCTATTTCCTTCTATATATTCTATGGTTTCAGGTCTTATGTCTAGTTCTTTAATCCATTTTGATTTGGTTTTTGTGCATGGGGTGAGGAAGTAGTTAAGCTTCATTCTTTTGCATGTAGCGACTCAGTTTTCTCAACACCATTTACTGAATAAACTTTCTTTGCTCCAGTGCATATTCTTTACTCCTTTGTCAAAGATTAGTTAACCATCGATTTGTGGGTTTATTTCTGGATTTTCTATTCGATTCCATTGGTCTGTGTGTCTGTTCTTGTTCCAATACCATAGAGTTTTTATCATTATGGCTTTGTAGCATAGTTTGAAATCTGGGAGAGTGATGCCTCCATTCCCTTCTTTTTTTTTTTTTTCATGAGGTTTTTGGCTATTCAGGGTTTTTGGTGGCTCCATATGAATTTCATCAATATTTTTTTCTATTTCTTTGAAGAATGACATTGAAATTTTAATTGGAATAGCATTGAATCTGTAGATTCTTTTGGTAGGATGGCCATTTTCATAATGTTAATTCTTCCGATCCATAAGCAAGGGATGTCTTTCCATTTCTTTGTGTCTACTTCTATTCCTTTTAACAGTGTTTTATAGTTTTCTTTGTATACTTCCTTTAATTCTTTTGTTAGGTTTATTCCCAAGTATTTGATTTTTTTCAATAATAAAAGGGATTTTTTAAAATTTCTTCTTCTTCATATTTATTGTGTATAGGAAGGCTACTGATTTTTGCGTGTTGATTTTGTATCCTGCCACTTTACTGAACTGATTGATGAGTTGAATTAGTTTTTCTGTAGAGTTTTTGGGGTTCTCTATGTATATTATCATATCATCTGCAAATATTCTTCTTTTCCTATTTGGATTCCTTGTATGTCTTCCTCTTTTCTTGTTGCTCTGGCTAGGACTTCCAGTATTATATTGAAAAGCAGTGATGAGAGTTGACATCCTTGTCTTGTTCCAGTTCTTAATGGAAATGTTTTCAGCTTTTCACTGTTGAGAATGATGTTGGCTGTTGGCTTGTCATAGATGGCCTTTATGATGTTGAGGTATGTTCCTTGTATCCCAAGAATTTCAAGGGCTTTTATCATGAATGGGTGTTGTACTTTGTCGAAAGCTTTCTCAGCATCTACTGATATTATCATATGGTTTTTATATTTCTTTTTGTTGATGTGTTGGATAACATTGATTGATTTTTGGATGTTGAACCATCCTTGTGTCCCTGGAATAAATCCTACTTGGTTGTGGTGAATTATCTTATGGATACATTGTTGGATTCTGATAGCTAACATTTTATTGAGGATTTTTGCATCAGTGTTCATTAGACATTAGCCTGTAGTTTTCTTTTTTTTTGTGTTGTCCTTGTTTGGTTTCTATACCAGCTTTTTTTTTTTAAAAAAAAAAGAATGATTTATTTATGCATACAAGAACCAGGGTACAGGCCAAAGTTTGTGGGGGGTGAGAGGATTCACCAAAGACAGATTGGGGAACAGAACAGGCAGACTGACTGAAATACACTGCTGAGGGGAGCAGTAGGCAAGACAGGAGAGGTCTGCTATGCCATGTGGGTAGCTCCCCACATGGTCAGGGTATCAAACTTGTGCTGTAGAGGCTGTGGTAGCTTCACAGTGCTGTATTCAACCCCTTGCACCACTAGGGAGTCCCAATATACCAGATTTTTTAAAACTTTTTTTTAAGGCTTATTTGTTTATTTCTACAAGCACTGGACACAGTCAGAAGTGCAGGATGGTGAGAGAATTCACCAGAGCCAGAGAGGGGGACAGAACAGGCAGACTGATGAAATACACTGCTAAGGGGAGCAACGGGCAGGGCAGGAGAGGTCTGTCGCGCCATATGGGACCCTCGCTGGCGGCCAAGGATCAAACTGGTGTTGCAGAGGCTGCAGGCAGCTTCGCAGCCCAGTGCTCAACTGCTGCGCCACCAGGTGAGGCCCTACACCAGATTTTTTTGATCACTGTGAATCTCACTTAATTTCAGCCTTCTACTTTTTCACCCAGTTTCTCTGTTACAAACAATACATCATTAAAAAAAAGTCTTCAGACTAGGCAACTTTTCACATCTTTACCCAGGGATAGTATTTGCTCTGAGGCAGTTTTAGAGTTTATAGCTGACCTAATACACTCCTCTTCCATCTTGTTTCTTTCTTTTCTTTTTTTTTATACAAGCACTGGGTACAGTCAGAAGTGCGGGAGGGTGAGAAAATTCACCAGAGACAGAGGGGAGAGCAGAGCAGGCAGACCAACGAAGTACACTGCTGAGGGGAGCAGCAGGTGGCAGGAGAGGTCTGCTTGCCATGTGGGACCCTGGCCCGGCAGCTGGGGATCGAACCGGTGCTGCAGATGCTGCTGGCAGCTCCGCAAACCAGCTCTCAATCACTGCACCACCGGGGAGGCCCTGCATCTTGTTTCTTAGGGAAAAAAAAATGGTGAGAATAGAGATAAGCACAAGAACCTAGACAATTTAGTCTGCTCTCACAAACTCTTGTGGGATCATTTGAAGGAATATACAAAGGAGCACAGAGTCTTCATGGAGCCCCAGGAATTGGAAGGGCCTCATGTGATTAAACAGCCGATGATTATGTTTAAGATAGCTAATTGTCCTGGTAGTTTCATCATAATTTTACCTAGCTACAGGAAAACAAATGTACTCATGAGGAAACATAAAATAGAGACATAGTCAAGTTGATAGCCATGGCCTCTAAATTTTAAAATATTTTTATTAATGATATGTACAATAATCAAACATAACAAGATTGCTTAGTACCCAAGCACACATGCTGCCCTCAGTGCCAGAGTGAGAGCTTCATTGGGTCAGAACAGAGCAACCTTTAATTCACCATATTAACTGAGGCAATACTAGAATATAACAGATTTGTATATGATACACTGCTTATGATCCTAGACTCAAATTCATGTCTCTGGAACAAGAACTATTATAAAATAGAAGGAAAATGTCCTGCTGTAAACACTGAAATAATGACATGAACTGAATAGTTATAAAGACTAAAGCTTAATATATTCTTTTATAACTTCTTTAGACAAACTAACAAAAGCAAAAAAAAAAAACAATAAATTCCTCTAATGCATGCTCTTCCCTAACACCCCCCAAAAGGATCAGTTGCTGGCACTGTTCTGCTATGGACTGCTATCAAAAAACAGTGATGGATAACACTAAGGATACTCTTCTTCTTTTACACAGGAATACAATGAAAACAGCACTGCATACAACATAAATCAATGACCAATACAACTACTTGCACTGACACTGTGAAACATTTACTGGAAGGGAAGAAGAGTCTCTTAATAAAATAGTGTTTTTCTCCCTGCCCATCACCTGCCACCAGAAAAAGAAATGGGATGTGAAACCAGTTTGTCAATCAAAGAAATATCTTGTCACTGGTACACATTCTATCTTATATCCCACTCCCAACCCAACGATCCCACCTCACATTCTTCCTACTTACACTGTTCAGAGTATAGTAGGTGAGGAAAGAGAAAATTCAATTAGTGAAGTTGAACTGACTGAAGTTTGAAGGGCTCTGGGAAATTGCTTTTGTGCTTTTGACAGGGTGACATGTAATGTGATAAAGGTAGAGTAAAGAAAAGGGAAGGATACATCTTTTGAAGCAATGGATTATTACCTAACTATTGCTTTGGGTTGTAAAATGCTTTGAATTTTGAAATAGAAGAGAATCTATAATTAGTAATGAAGAGAATGTAGGGAAATTAAGAGAATAAATGCTTTTGCTTCCAGTGACCACTTTTCTCTACAGTGTTCTGTTACTGGCTCAAATTTAGCTCTTTATCATCCAGGAAGCCTATTCATCTCCATTTGCTAGGCTAAATATAAGGTACTATAATTATCATAGTGATGATCATACCATTTTGTTGTTGATTTAAAAATTTCTAATTTTTGTCAACATCCATTAATGAGAATCCTCACAACATTTCTGTGAGGTAGATATTGGACCCTCATTTTACAGAAGGGTTAACTGAGGCTCAGAGAAGTGATATGACTTACCTAATATCAACCAAGTGAGAGACTGGGGAAAATATGGAAGAGAAGTAACTTAAGGTAATCTCTACTGTCAGAATGCCATATTTACCAGTGAGAAAAGATAGTGTTCTTTAAATTGGACACACCCAGTTCTTTGTACCTCTCTCTATACAGCACATTGTGAAGGATAAATAATTTCCTTTAGCTTATTCAAGATAAGGTTAATTCCCTATGGCTTGATTATTGAGAAAACTTTTTTGAAGGGGAAGATAGACCCAAGTTCCTGGAACAGACCACGGAAATCCCTAATTCCCAAATTTTGTGGATGGCTTTATTTCAAACAGGTGTTGGAGTTGTAAAAATGCAATATTGTGCATATATACATTGTTCTCTAGTTGAAAAGTTGTTTCCCATAGGTGTATAGGTTAACAATTCAGATACTAATAATATATTTATACTGGAATTGAATAAATAATGAAAGAGATGGAAAAGTGTGAAAACCAGGTTTTTCAATGTTGGAGTGGAAGGTTACATACAAGCAATGGAAAATGTTAGAATGATCCATGAGGTAAAATAATCTGTGTTGCAGATATCAGTATGAACTCATGTTTAGCTTTATAGGTATATAGATGATTATATGTAGAAATATTTGTAGATAAGTATATATACATGAGTCAGTGTATATACTAGTTAGTATATATACACATATTTTATTGTTTTGTCAGAGGAAATGGACTAAAAATATTTCAGTAGCAACAAGTATACCTAATTATCTGTTGCTGGTTTCTAATACAAGTCTCCATTAAAAGGAACCCAGTGCTCCTTAAAGAAAAGGCTAATTATAGGAGTGAACCAAGAAATCTACAAGATGATCCTGGAGGATCTTTCAGTAACAGAAAGTACATACTGAAAAAACTGGCGTATTTCAAAAGTCTTGGAAGTAAAATTATTCCAGTTTAGGTCATTGGGCAATAAGCTGGAATAATTTGCACAAAAATAAAGTTTTATTGATTAATACTCAAAGTATCAAATAAATAGCATGGCCCTGTAAATGACTGCATAAATAAATAAATGAAGGATAAGAAAGAAATCTACCATGCAGAAAAATTCCCCCAAATTTAAATAGATACCCTCAAGGATATGGTGCATAATGTACTTCTTAACCGTGACAGAGTGATTTACTTTCGAATAGTATAGTATGGGAGGGGGAAAAGAGTATAGGGGAGAAACCTGTCAAACACCATCTCAGTGGATCAAGCAGTTAGCATCATGGCCTATAGGTCATGAAAATATGATGTGATAAAAATAGAATTTTTTCTCCCTGGTCTTTCTGCCCAAAACCCATAACCTCAGTTTAATCGTGAGAGAAACATCAAGCAAATCTCAATTCATGAACATATTGTCAAAACTCTCAAGGCTATAAGAAACAAGAAAAGTCTTATAAAATGTAACAACCAAGAAAAGCCTAAAGAGACAGACCACTAATGTAATGTGGTACCCTGCATGAAACCTGGAACAGAGAAATAAAATTAGGTAAAAACTAAGGAATTTTGAATAAAATTTATACTTTACTTTATGCTAATATATTGTTATTACTTCATTAATTGTAACAAATAAACCATACTAATGAAATGTTTAAATAAAGGGCAAAACTACATGTGAGATATACAGAAACTCTGTTTTAGCTTTGTATTTTTTTCTGTAAATTTAGAATTGTTCTAAAATTTTTTAAGTTTCTTTAATAAGAAGTTACTCTCACAAACTATTCCTTCTTACTCATAGTGCACTCCATCTAATATACCCAAACCAGTTTTCTTTACAGTTTTTTCTAAATCTTCCAATCATAACCATCAGTAGCTATGCTCAACTACTAATCATCTACAGATAGAGGAATTTCTCTCCAATCAATCCCTGGTTATTATTCAACTTTATCTAAGAGGGCATTTTCCATACCCCAGGCAACTCTCCACATAATGTTGTTTTGCTGATTTGAAGAGAGAAATTCAATTAAACACAAACAATCTAAGAGAGATAATTTTTAGTTCCTTTGAATGTCAATATCTATTTAGCAAAGTTCTATGTGATTTTGCACTATGTGTGAGTTCTGCTATATTTAATCACTGTGCTTTATGACATACTCTTAATATTTTGTTCATATGTATTAAAGAATTTGGAAATAACTAGAATCTGAATTTGGAATCCTGACTGGAATCCTAATTTGATCATCCTAGTCAGTATAATAGTATGTTTGATAGACTATATTTATAAATAAATCATAGGCTATAATGCAAAAGAATCTGAGGTCTGAGGGGCAGAAATCATTTATAAACTCTGAAAAAAAAGGAGGTCCAGAATTCAAACTCTAGAGAAAATTGGTAAGCCCTGGGAACTTACTGTAAAATACTATATCAACCTTTCAATTATAAGCTTACATCAATGTATGATGGCAATTCACCTTTAACAATGTCTTGCTATCAAGAGAAACAGGAATAATTTAAGCTACATAGAATTGCTCTTAACATTAATCCTAGATATTTTCTAGTGCTTTAGCAATTATTCTACAGTGTGGAACTTACACACCAAAAATTAGGGAATATCCCATTACAAAATAACAATAATAGTAAAAGTACATATGTCATTTTGAAAGATTTGGAAAAACCATGAATTATTGGGGTTTATGGTCTGGAAAGATATTGTTAGGTCAAAATGAGGTTGGTGAAATCTGAGATATTATAAGAAAACATTATAGCAAAGAAATTGCATGCTTAATGGTATATATCAATAACCACAAGTACATTTTGTTTACTAAAGTTTTCTGAAGCTTAACATATAAAATTGGATAAATGCTGCAGTCAATCAATTAAAAAATTAACTTAAATTGTGAACACTGGGAGACTGGGTGTGCAAGTTTATAAGGCCTCAATCAAATACCTGGGAATGTTCATTGTAACATTATTGAATAGGAAGTATCTGACCCATATTTGTTGAATCTGTAAAATATGAATGATGGATAAGATTAGATGGTTAATGGGATCCCTTCTTGATGCCAGAATTCTATGATTTAGTCAGAATATGTGTATTTGGGAGGAAGTAATCTAAATCATTCAAGATTCAAGCAGCAACTTGTTGAATGTCTTCTAAGGAAAAAAGGGGTCAACATGAAGACAACTTCTAAAAAAGAGACTGAATCCAAAACTAAGTTATGAAAATTCCCCCACCCCCCAATTCCTTCACCTGCCACACACAACCTCTCAAAAGAGGAAATATGCCATGTGGAGGTAGATCTGAAGTTCAGGCCTGGAACAAAGGGTTTTTGTCCCAAGACTATTTTGAAACAGTCTGACTAACCAAATGTATATGTTAAACAACATGTCATTATGGCTAAAAGAATGGCTTAGGTGTTCATATCAGTTGCAGAACATCAAATTGTTTTTTATGTCAGTTTTCACTGAAAGCCTTTTATATTCCATTTGAAACACCAGGATGCATGCTAATAATGCCACAGAATGAAAAGATTTGTCTTCCAAACCTTCACCTCTGTAGAACGTGACTTCAATGTATGCTTTCTCATCATGCAATAGTTCATAACAACTGCTTTATATAAACAAAAGAATAAAAAGTACAGTGCAGTCTTTGAAGACACTGTATCAAAAGGCTGCCATTTGAAAGAGGTTTGTGATTACAGCACTTTTGATAGCCTATCCTGTTGATATCCTATCCAACTCTGCCTCTTTGTTTTCAGGATGATCCCGGGTCTGCTAGTTCCTTGTCTCCTGAAACACTTTTCTCCTTACTGGGATGTCAGTGTGTGTTTTGAATATTTTTTTTTTCAAATTCAATTTAACAAAGAATGTAATTGTGTCACAAGATCCTTAATCCTGAAAGAGAATGAGGAAGAACTGTAGGACAAGGACCCCTTCATCCCTTTCCATGGAATTCAGCAGAAGCACCAGCACTGCCTGAAAACGAAACAGTAAAAACAAACAAAATTGTATTTACAGAACTTAGAGTTTAGTATGGAACTCAGCTTACTCTGAGAATGTGCCCTAGAATCAGGACACAAATTCCTATAAATCTTTCAACTAGCTATATTGTTATGTGCTCTTTTACTGAGGTTTTGGAAAAAAAGTCATCTTAGGATACTACCATCCACTTTTAAGTACTGATTCAAAATATATGGATAAGAATTCTAGAAAACAAGAGAAAAACAGTAGGGAAAGCAGCTTATTTGTTCATAGCCTTGAGCTTGACTCTTCTTGTGTTGTGATAGGAAAATGTCTTATCTCGGAGCATGAGGGCCAGAAGTTGAGGGTGATGGGGGCAACCATTGGTGCCACAGTGGAATTCAACCCATCAGAGGTTGAAAAAATTGGGGACTGGTTAGTGGAGAGGTGAAGTTGGAATATGAGGTCTCCTCCATAGAAGCCCAGCTATCTCTTCCTCCAGTTTCATCAATCTGGTTCAGTAAGCAGTTCCAACCCTAGCACAGAGGCAAGGATGGTCATGACTTCAGCAAACACACAAGAAAGAGAACAGGGCAGTTCTTCCAGTGCAGTTGCATTGCTCACATAGTGTCATGGCGACGGCGGTGCAGGGAAAGGTGGTCAGAACGAGAAAAACTACGGTTACAGTCTGTGCACCGGAAGGGCTTGATACCTGTGTGCTTGCGGAAATGGCGGGTGAGCTCATCTGAGCGAGCAAATTTCCAGGAGCAGCCATCCCAGGTACATTTATAAGGTTTCTCTCCTAAAAAGGGAACATGACAAAACAAAGGGAGTCAAAAAGAGCAGTTTGGATACTGAAAAGTTTACTGAGTACATAATCTTTTCAAGAGATTTTGGTCTAAAGGTGATGGAATTACTTTGCATCCATGATCCTAATCACCTTTCCAGAAGTCTCAAAGATAATCTAAGTGCCCACCCAAACTGTTAGAACCCAAGAACCCAGACCTGCATTAGGGAAGATGCCACAGTGGCCCCAGGATTCCAAGGCCTACCATGGGACTCTGCCAACACCTGTCCGAACCTGAGACCCAGGACCCATGCCCAGAGAGATGCCAAATATGCCAGAATCCTTGAAACCTGTGAAACTCAGCCAGTCCATGCCCAGATGGCTGGGGAAAAAAATATATAAGCCAGGGGAGGTGCCAAAGAGCCCCAGCCCATGCAACCTGCCAGGAGACTCCACCAGCATCCAACCAGACCAGTAAGATTTCTTGTACCAGTGAGGGCTGAGGAAGAACATGCAGAGGAAGCCCTATCTACAGCAGCTGGGTCCCAAAGCAAATAATGGAAAGAATGAAAAACCCAACAAATGGACACATGTGTCCTCAGGGAAATAATACAACACAGATAGAGAACAATTTTCCAGAATAAAACTTCATAGACATGGAAGATAAGTACTTCCTATCAGATACATAGTTTACAATTGCCATGCTAAAGAAATTCAAAGAAATGAAAGAAAGTCAAGAAGGCTCAGAAAATCAAATGAAAGTTCTTACAAATAAAATCAATGAACCGAAGATAAAAAATTAAGCTCTCAACAACATAACAATGGTGTTTCAAGATATAAAAAGAGAAATACAGATGAAAAATTGAGGAGAAAGTTATGGAAGAATAGATCAATTGGAATAATGAGTCAATGTACTTTAAGATATGAAAGTACAAATAATCTGTGAAAAAAAGGAAGAGAGAAAATTAAGAAATATTTTGGAATTATCTGACTCCATGAGGAAAGGCAAGATAAGAATAATGGGAATACCAGAGTGGGGATACAGAGAGAAAGGAACAGAAAATGTGTTTAAAGAAATCATCAAGAAAACTTTCCAAACCTAAAGAAGTGAATAAATATACAAATCCAGGAAGATAAAAGGACCCCACAGCACCTAAACAAAGTAAGAGCTACAACAAGAAAGAGTAGTGAAATTTCCACAAGTTAAAGACAAAGAAAGCATATTGAAGCTGGAAAGGGGGAAGGAGCAGATAACCTAACAAAACTTATTAATGGAGATAATATATACATCTCTGAAGAAACACTATAGGCAAGGAGAGAATGGAATGATGTGTTCCAAATACTAAAAGAAAAACTCTACCAGTCAAGGATTCTCTAACCTGAAAGGATCTTCTTCTTATATCTGGGAGAAAAAAAGCCCTTTCAGACAGAGAGATACTCAAGGAGTTTGTAAAAAATGGGCAACCACTCAACAAGATATTGAAAGGACCTTATACATCTAGACTAAAGAGAGGAAAATACACAAAGAATTGAATAAGGAAATAGCTTGAATCACAAAAATTAACAAAATGGCTGTAACAGACTTTTGCATATACATAATCATTCTGTAAATTGATTGAACTAATTAAAAGACCCAGAGTATCTAGTTGGATCAGGAAATAAAATTCAACTTTTTGCTGTCTCCAGCAGATACACCTAAACTCCAGAAACAAACAGGCTTAATGTAAAGGGCTGGAGAACAATCCTACAAATGAGTGGGACCCAAACGAAGGCAGAGATAGCCATACTAATATCAGACAAAGTAGATTTCCAATTAAAATTTTTAACAAAAGATGGGGTACTTTTTAACAAAAGTATATATATCATTATATATACTATATAATGATAGAGGAATGATACATCAGGAAGACACAACACTAATCAAAATATAATCACTAAATGAAGGAGTATCAAAATACATTGAGCAACTACTATCAATGTTGAAAGCAGATATTGGAAAAAACATAGTTGTGTAGGAGGCGTCAACATCCCACTCTCAACCAGTGGACAGATCAATTAGAAAATAAACAAGGAAAAAATAACCTTAAACAAAAAAATAAAATGCATGAATATAATAGACATATATGTCTATATTATTATAATTTCATTATAATAATATATTAATATGTGATAATATAACATAATATATAATATACTAATTTTATATATTATATAAAATTATATTATGTATTATTACAGTTATATTATTATATAAAATTATATAATATATTAATATATTATTTTTATACAAAATTATACCACAAATTAATATAATATTACAAATAATATTTTAGGATATACTATAATTTTATATATTATAATTTCATATCTATATTATTATAACTTTATAATAAACATATACAGAGCACTACACACCCCAAAAGCAGAATACAAATTTTTCTTAAGGAATTTTGGGATGTTCTCCAGAATAGGCCAAATTCTGGGACACAAAACAAATAACAATAAATTCACAAAGATTGAAACCCTACCTAGCATGTTCTTTGATTATAAAGGAATCAAATTATGTAATCAACTATCAAAAGAAAGCAAGGAAATTCTACAAAGTGAGCAACACACTAATGAAGGACCACTGAATTAATGAAAAAATATCAAAGAGGAAAAAAAATACCTTCAGACAAATGATACTGAAGACACAATTTTCCAAAATGCATGGGATGCAGCAAAAGTGGTACTAAAAAGAAAGTATATATAACAATAGAAATTCATATTAAAAAACAAGAGCTCAAATAAATATATTTATCTCTCCACTTGAGAAATTTGATAAAGAAGAAGAAACAAATCCAAAGCCAGTAGAACAGAAACAATAAAAATGAAAGCAGAAATGAATAAAATATATATTTAAAGGACAGTAAAAAATATTACTGGAATCCAAAAGCTGCTTCATTGGAAAAATAAATGAAATAGACAAACTCTAGCAAGGCTCACTTAGGGAGAAATTTCAAATAAATAAGATCAAATTCAGACAAGGAGACATTACAACAGATCTGCAGAAATTTAGAGGATAATTAGAAATTACAATGAATATTAATGTGCTAACAGATTCAATAACCAACAAGACAAAGAAAATAAAGTAGAATTATATAATCAACTGAGATCAAATATAGAAGAAATATTAACAGAATTACAAAAAAACACTAATAACCAAAACTCTCCTGCCCTAAAGGGGGAAGAATGGAGGCATTACACTCCCAGACTTCAAACAATACTACAAATCCATTATAAAAAAACATCATATTGGAACAAAAACAGACACACATCAATGTAATCAAATAAAGCCCAGAAATAAAATCACACATATATGGTCGACTAATCTATGACAAAGAAGAAAAGAACATACAGTAGAACAAGGAACAAGGAAAGCCTCTTCAATAAATGGTGTTGGAAAAACTGGATTGCAACATGCAAAAAAAATAAAAAAAGAAACTAGACTACTATCTCACACCATATACAAAAATCAACTCAGTATGAATTAAAGACTGGTGTGTAAGACCTGACACAATAAAACATAAAAAAGAAAACAGGCAAAAGAATGAAATATCACTCAGTTTCCCAGAAAGACAAATTCATGCCATTTGTGGCAACATGGATGATGCTGGAACGATTATGCTAGCCAAAATTAGTCAGAAGGAAAAAGATAAATATCCCTCCCTTATATGTGGAATATAGAGAAACCAAATGAAAGGTCAAGAAAAAGTAAAAACTAGAAAGCTGACAATATAACTGAGGCATATAGCAAAGGAGGCGAGGAGACAAAACAAGGGTGGGATAAACACAAAGCAATATGGTGATGGTTCATGGGTGATATCATGGTGGAAGAACTATGGGGACTACAATGATGCAAGAAAAAATTTTAATAAATAAAATAATTAATTAAAAAAGGAATAGAAATCATGAACAAACAAATCTTAAGCATGGAAATGGAAACAATAATCAAAACTCTCCGCCAAACCAAAAGTCCAGTACCAGATTGCTTCATAAGTAAGTTCTAACAAACTTGCAAAGATGAAATGATACTTACCTGGCTAAAATTCTTCCAAATTTTGGAAAAGAAGGGACACTTACATATATATATATATATATATATATATATATATATACATACATACATATACATATACATATACATATATATACACACACATATATATAAATATATATATAAAGATTTATTTTATTTATTTATGCATACAAGTGCTCAAGAGCTGGGGTATAGGCCAGAGGTGCAGGGGAGTTGGTGAGAGGATTCACCAGAGACAGAGTGGGGAACAGAACAGGTAGATCTAATGAAATACACTGCTGAGGAGAGCAGCAGGTGAAACCGGAGAGGTCTACTGTGCCATGTGGATCAGCTCCCTGGCCAGGGTTCGAACTCACACTGCAGTTGCTGCTGATAGCTTCATAGTGCTGAGACTTAACCCCTTGCACCACCAGGGAGGCCCCCGAATATATTTTTGAGGCCAACATTACTGTGATACTAAAACCAAACAAAGAAAACACAGAAAAAAAGAACACTATACATCAATTTTCCTAGTTAACATAGACACAAATTTCCACAAAATTTTTTAGCAAGTTGATTTGAACAATGCATTAAAAATATGTGCTGTGGGGTCTATACCTGAGAAAAGAAAGAAAACTTTGTAAAAAATGAAAAATGATGTAAAATATAAGGAAAGAAAGAAGGAAGGCAGGAAAGAGAGAGAGAAAGAGAGAGAAGGAGGGAGGGAGGGAGGGAGGGAGGGAGGGAGGGAGGGAGGGAGAGAGAGAAAGAGAGAAAGAAAGAGAGAGAAAGAGAGAAAGAAAGAGAGAAAGACAAAAAGAGAGAAAAGAAAGAGAGAGAGAGAGAGAGAAAGAAAGAAAGAAAGAAAGAAACAAAGAAACAAACAAAGAAAGAAAGAAACAAAGAAAGAAACAAAGAAACAAAGAAAGACACAATTGAAAAAGATAACTCGGGGCAGACCGCGGGCACAGGAAAGCACAGGAAAGTGCACTTCCGACTCACCATTTTAGAATAGGGACCTTCCCCTCATCAAAAACTGCTTGAAACTGGCATCAGGCTCACCCCAGAGCCAGAGATGAGCTGGGAAGCCCCCCACACCAAGCCCCTTCTGGCCAGCACTCAGAGCCCAGAGGAGGAGTGGCAGCCACAGCCAGGTCAGACAGTGGGTGCAGGAAAGCTCAGGAAAGCTCGCTTCTGACTCGCCATTTTAGAATAGGGACCTTTGCCTCATCAAAAACTGCTTGAAACTGGTAGAGAGCTGACCCTGCAGCTAGAGGTGAGCTGAAGGTCCCCACAAGCCAGGTCCCGCCTGGAAGGGAATTGGAGCCTAGAGGGGGATCCAGCAATTTGGAGCCTAGCAAGCAATCTACCCACCCCACCTCCAGAGCAGTCTGCAGGACTTCAAGACACACCTATGGAATTAAACAAATACAGAAGGAGGAGATATTCTGTGAGAGCGACCATTAACATATTCATAGTACCACTGCCCTACTGGACTTCTGGCATAACAATATTTGACTCAATTGGACCACCAGTTTCCGACATCCCAGAAAGAGCACACCAAAAAGATGCTCGCCAGTACCAGCGACACAGTGTCCTAATGCATAGGACAAATTAGAAAACAAGCAGCAGAGAGAAGAAAAACTACAAGCAACCAAGCTAGTCCTCAGGGAGAAGACACATCGCAAAATAAAAATCACCCACCAGATTGCAACAACAGTGACGTGGAAGAATTTCTGAGCCTTCCAGACAGAGAATTTTAAAAATCCGTGATTAAAAAACTGACAGAAGACATAAGGAAAACAACAATAAGGGAAAAATAATCAATGATCAGAACAATGAAACTGAGTCTCTAAATAGGGAAATGAAAGAAATGCAGGCGATCAAAGCATTAATGTAAGAGGTAAAGAACTCTGGGAAAAGCAGTGATAGCAGAATAGATGAAATGGAAGAACAAATAAGTACCCTCGAAGACACACAAATAAAAAGAAACAAAAAAGAAAAGGAAAGAGAAGTATGAAGGAAAAAGACCAAAGAAAAACTTCCGAAACTTTCTGACTCCATGACGAAAGGAAATATAAGAGTTACAGGAATCTCGAAGGAGAGGAGAGAGACATAGGAACAGAGAAACTAGTCAAGGAAATAATTGAGGAGAACTTCCCAAACATGAAGAAAGAGCTGAAAATAGACATATAAGAAGCAAGAACACCAAATTTCCATGATGAAAGGAAAAATACAGCAAGATACATAATAATAATGCTCCCAAGACAAGGAAAAAATAATGAAGACGGCAAGAGGGAGATAACTAACAACATACAAAGGAAAACTAATAAGGCTGACATCACACTTCTCCAAAGAAACACTACGGAGAAGGAGAGAGTGGAGAGACAGAGTCAACAGACACCATGACAACAAATGTCAACCAGAATACTCTATCCCACAAAGCTTTCCTTCCTCTATGAAGAAAGAATAAGGAAATTCCCAGATGACTAAACCCCCACTCCAAAAGATACTACAAGAAGTCCTAAAGCAAGAACAAACAGAGGGGTGAATAAGAAAACAAAGACCAAAAAAAAAATTACTAAAAAAATAAATAAAACCAGAGAAAAGTCATACAAAATCACAAATACAGATGCTCACATATCAATATTAACTCTAAGTGTAAATGAACTAAACTCCTCAATAAAAAGACACAGAGTCACAGGCTGGATTAAGAAACAAAACCCAACCTTTGCTGTCTCCAGGAAACTCACTTAACTACAAAAGATAAAGATAGACTGAAAGTAAAAGGATGGAAAATAACCCTACAAGCAAATTGACCAAAAAAGAAGGCAGGAACAGCTATGCTTATATCACATAAAACTGATTTCAAACTCAAAAAGGTAAAAAGAAACCCCGTCACTACATAATGATCAAGGGGACAATACTTCAAGAAGAAATAACACTCATTAACATATACTCACCAAATGAGGAGCACCGAAATATATCAGACAACTATTACAATCTCTGAAAACAGACATCAGAGAAAACACATATGTAGTAGGAGACTTCAACACACTGCTATCAAAAATGGGTAGATCAATAAGACAAAAGTTATATAAAGACACTAAAGCTCTAAATAAGGATCTAGAGCTCATGGGCTTAACAGACATCTATAGAACACTAAACCCAAAAAAATCTGAGCACACATTTTTCTCAAGCACACACGGATCATTCTCCAGGATCAATCAAATACTGAGACAGAAGACAAACATAAACAGATACAACAAGATTGAAATCATACCAACCATCTTCTCTGACCATGAAGGCATCAAACTAGAAATGAACCATAAAAAGAAGGCAAGAAACTTTCCTACATGTTGGAGATTAAAAGCTACCCTACTGAAAGACCACGGGACTGATGAGGAGATCAAAGAAGAAATTTAAAAATTCTTTGGTTTGAATGACAAAGATACCAATTTCCTAAATGTATGAGATGCAGCAAAAGCAGTAATAAGAGGAAAATATATAGCAATAGAGGCTCACATCAAGAAACGAGAAAGAACTCAAAGAAACAACATAATCTCAAAGCTCAAAGATATAGAAAAATAACAAAAAAAGAAAAACCCAAAACCAGTAGAAGAAAAGAAATAATAAAAACCAAAGCAGAAATAAATGCAATCGAAACTAAAAAAACAATCCAAAAGATCAATGAAACCAAGAGCTGGTTCTTCGAAAAAATCAATAAAATAGACAAACCCCTAGCCAGGCTCACAAAGGAAAAAAGGGAGAAAGCACAAATAAACAGGATCACAAATGAAAGAGGAGAAATCACAACAGACACAGCAGAAATCAAAAGAATAATCAGAAACTACTAAGAACAGTTATATGGAAATAAGTTCAACAATCTAGAGGAGATGGACAAGTTCCTACAACTCTACAATCACCCAAAGCTAGATAAAGAAGAAATAGAACACTAAACAGACCAATTACAAGCAGTGAAATTGAAATTTTAATCAAAAACCTTCCCAAAAACAAAAGCCCAGGATCAGATGGATTTACTAATGAATTCTACCAAACATTCAGAAATGAATTAGTGCCTATCCTTCACAAACTCTTTCAAAAACTTGAAAAGGAAGGGATAATACCAAATATGTTCTATGAAGCCAACATTACACTAATACCAAAAGCAAATAAGGACAACACAAAAAAAGAAAACTACAGGCCAATCTCTCTAATGAACACGGATGCAAAAATCCTCAATAAAATTTTTGCTATCACTATGCAACAATGTATCCATAAGATAATTCACCATGACCAAATAGGATTTATTCCAGGGACACAAGGATGGTTCAACATCCGAAAATCAATCAATGTAATCCAACACATCAACAAAAAGAAATATAAAAACCATATGATAATATCATATGATGTAAACCTCTATTGACAATGTGAAACACCCATTCATGATAAAAGCCCTTGAAATTCTTGGCATATAAGGAACATACCTCAACATAATAAAGGCCATATATTACAAGCCAACAGCCAGTATCATTCTGAATGGCAAAAAGGTGAAAGCATTACCATTAAGATCTAGAACAAGACAAGGATATCCACTCTCACCACTGCTTTTCAATATAATACTGGAAGTCCTAGCCAGAGTAATAAGACAAGAGAAAGACATACAAGGAATCCAAACAGGCAAGGAAGAAGTAAAACTATCACTATTCTCAGATAATATGATAATACACATAGAGAACCCCAAAAAACCCACAGAAAAACTAATTAAACTAATCAATCAGTTTAGTAAAGTGGCAGGATAAATAATAAACCTTTTTATAAAAAATAAAAAAAAATCAGTAACCTTCCTATACTCAAACAATAAATCTGAAGAAGAAATCAAGAAAACCATCCCTTTTATTATTGAAACAAAAAATCAAATACTTGGAATAAACCTAACAAAAAGAAATAAAGGTCATATATCAAGAAAACTATAAAACATGTTAAAAGAAGAGAAGAACACGAAGAAATGTAAAGACATCCCCTGCTCATGGATTGCAAGAATTAACATTATGAAAACGGCCATCCTACCAAAAGCAATTTACAGATTCAACGCTATACCCATAAAAATTTCAATGACATTCTTCAAAGAAATAGAACAAACATTGATGAAATTCATGTGAAGCCACCAAAAACCCCGAATAGCCAAAGCTCTCCTGAAAAACAAAAGTAGGGAATGGAGGCATCACAATCCCAGATTTCAAACTATACTACAAAGCCATATTAATCAAAACTGCACAGACCAATGCAACTGAATAGAAAATACAGAAATAAACCCACAGATTTACGGTCAACTAAATTTTGACAAAGGAGCAAAGAATATGCACTGGAGCAAAGAAAGTTTGTTCAATAAAATGGTGCTGGGAAAACTGGGTCGCTACATGCAAAAGCATGAAGCTTGACTACTTCCTCAAACTGTACACAAAAACCAACTCAAAATGGATTAAAGAACTAGACCTAAGACCTGAAACCATAAAATACATGGAAGGAAATATAGGCAAAACATTACATGACAGGCACCTCAAAGACATCTTTACAGACACATCACCCAAAGCAGTGACAGTGCAGGCAAAGATAAACAGCTGGGACTACATCAAATTAAAGAGCTTCTGCACAGCAAAAGAGACAATAACAAAAACAAAGAGAAACCCCACCGACTGGGAGAACATTTTTTCACACAACACTAATGATAAAGGACTGATCACAAAAATCTAAAAAGAGCTGATGAGACTCAGCAACAACAAAGAAAATAACCCAGTCAAAAAATGGGCAGAAGAGCTAAAAAGAAACTTCTCTGAAGAGGAAATGCAAATGGCCAACAGGCATATGAAAAAATGTTCAACATCACTTGTAATCAGGGAAATGCAAATCAAAACTCCAATGAGATACCATCTCACACCAGTGAGAATGGCACATATTAAAAAACTAGCAACAACAAATTGGCGAGGCTGTGGAGAAAAAGGAACTCTCCTGCACTGCTGGTGGGAGTGAAAACTGGTCCAACCACTATGGAGAGCTATATAGAGATTACTCAACATACTAAAGATAGAGCTTCCATATGATCCAGCAACTCCACTCCTAAGTATTTACCCAAATGACACAGAAACATTAATTCCAAAGGGCACCTGCACCCCTATGTTTATAGTAGCACTATTTACAATAGCTAAACGATGGAAACAACCCAAATGCCCAAAAACAGATGACTGGATCAAGAAGATGTGGTACATATACACAATGGGATATTACTCAGCAATCGAAAAAGATAAACTCATGTAGTTTGCAGCAACATGGATGGAGCTAGAAGGGATCTTGCTCAGCAAAATAAACTACAAAGAAAGAAAAAATACCGGATGGTCTCACTCATAGCAGGAATTTAGAAAACCTAAATAAGGGACCAGGAAAAAGACTAATCATAATAAAGTAAAAATCAAAACCAACAAGCAACTATAAACCAGAAACACACTCCCGGGGCGGGGGTAGGTGGGTGGGACGGGGAGAGGAAGAATTAGGGTCAAAATAAAGGGGGCTGCAATTGTATGGGAAATATAACCAAAATGAAAATGCATGCATTGTGCAGAAATGAAAAATGATGTAAGAATTATATAAAATAAAATACATATATAATAAGATAAACTCATGTCATTTGCAGCAACATGCATGGAGCTAGCAGGAATTACGCTCAGTGAAATAAGCCAGAAGGAAAGAGAAAAATATCGGATGGTTTCACTTATAACAAGAACATAGGGAAACCAAATAAGACATCAGTGTAAAAAAATAGTAACAGTACAAAGCACAACAAAGCAAAAACAGACAAATACAAATCAGTGACATACTGCACGGGAGGAGAAGGGAGAGGGATCAGAGGGAGGGAGGGAGGAGATTAGGAGACTGTGGTGATGGTGCATCCTTGGGGAAGGAAATTCTATGGGGACAAACCTGAGGGGGAGGGGGGAAGAAAATATTATTTAAATAAATAAAATATTAAAAAACGAAAGTGAAATATATGCCATTATGAAGTGTGATTCATCATTATGTTCAGGATCATGCCTTAACATAATAAATGCCACCTACACCAAATCCACAGCCAATTTAATTTTCAGTGATGAAAAACTGAAAGATTTCCACTAAGATCTGGAACAAGACAAGGATTTCCACTGTCACCACCTACTATTCAAACACTACTATTTAATTGTTCTAGCTAGAACAATTAAACAAGAGAAAGATAAAAGAAATCCAAATTGGGAAAGAAGTAAAGCTATTGTTATTCGTAAATGACATGACAATTTATTTATCAAGAAGCTTCAAGTCCCCATGAAAAATCTGATTGAAACAGTTTAGCAAAGTATTAAGGTATCAAATCAATAATCACAAAAATCACAAATTAATAATCACAAAAATCAGTTTCCGTCTTATAAAAATGAGTAAAAATAGGGAGAAATTAAGAAAACAATCCCATTTATTATCACACCAAAATAAATAAGCACCTAGGAGAAGACCTAACAGAGGAGGGTAAATATCTATACAACAAAAACTAAAAGATACTGCTAAAAGAAATTGAAGTCACAAGGAAATGGAAAATATTTCTTTTTCATGGATTGGAAGAACCAACATTGTCAAAATGGCCATTCGTCCCAAAGCAATAGACAGATTCGATGCATTCCCAATAAAAATGGTGTTTTTCAAAGTACTGGATAAAACACTGCTGAAATCCATATGGAATCACAAAAGATCCAGAATAGCAAAATAATCCTGACATAAAAGAAACAGAATGGAGGCATCATACCTCCAGAACTCAAATTTATTTTAAAACCAAAATAATTAAAACAGCCTGGTATTTGAACAAAAAGAGACACACTGACCTATAAAATAGATTTGAGAGCCTAGAAGTAAACCCACATGTGTGTATATATATATATATATATATATATATATATATATGCATATGAACAGTTAATGTTTGACAAAAGAGTCAAGAACATACACCAGAAAAAGGATAGCCTTTTGGGGAAAATGGACAGCTCTAAGGAAAGAATGAAACTAGACTACGTTCTCAAACCATACACAAAAATCAATTAAAAACTAATAAAAGACTTGGATTAAGACATGAATCTATAAAATGCATTAAAGAAAACATAGGGAAAACATTTCATAACATAAGCACCAGTGATTACTTTAAGGATTCCTTCCCAAAGGCATTTAAAACAAAAGAGAACACTAAAAAAATCTGTGACTACCTCAAACTAAGAAGCTTCTGCACAGCAAAAGAAACTGTAACTAAAACAAAACAAACAAAACAAAACCACCCTAGTAAACTGGAGATTATATTTGCATATCTTACATCTGACAAGGTACTGATATCAAAGATCTACAAATAACTCATACAACTCAATCAAAGGAAACAAATGTCCCATTTGTAATCCTTAGTTTACCTGATTTTCTATTTTGAGTGAAGTGTTATACCATTTAAAAAAACAAAACAAAACAAAACAAATAACCCATTAAACAATGGGCAGAACTAAAAAGACATTTCTCCAAAGACATACAGAATGCAAACAGGCCTATGAAAACATGTTCATCATCATTTATAATCAGGAATATGCAAATCAGGACCACAATGAGATACCACCTCATATCTGGGAGAATAGCTTATTTTGAAAAGACCACAAACATCAAGTGATGGCAAGGATATGGAGAAAAGGGAGCCTTGCTATTCTACTGGTCTGCAGTCTGGTCAAGCAAGGGATCATGCTCAGCGAAATAAGTCAGAAAGAAAAAGAAAAATACCGGATGGTCTCACTCATAGTAGGAATTTAGAAAACCTAAATAAGAGACCAGGAAAAAGACTAATCAATACAAAGTAAAAATCAAAATCAACAAGCAACTATAAACCAGAGACACACTACTGGGTGGTGGGGGGTGGGAGGGAGGGGCAGGGAAAGGAAGGACTAGAGTCAAAATAAGGGGGGAGGTGCAATTGTATGGGGAATATAACCAAAATGAAAATGCATACATTGTGCAAAGATGAAAAAAGATGTAAGAATCATATAAAATAAAATATTTAAACAAATAAATAGTATGGAGGTGGCTTAAAACATCAAAAATAGATTTACTTAGAGGGTAAAATATGTATTTGAAATAAAACTCAGTAATTCTACTCCAAGGCATCTACCTGAAAAATTCAAAAATAGTAATTTAAAAAGAAGTTTATTGTAGCAAATTATATAGCCAAAAATTACTATAGTCAAATATGGAAACAAACTAAGTGGCCAAAAAAAGATGAGTGGAGCAAAAAGATGCAGTATATATACACAACTGAATAGTACTCAGCAATCAAAAGGTGAACTCATGCCTTTTGTGGTAATATGGATGGAGCTGGAAGAGATAATGCTAAGAGAAACAAGTCAGAAGGAAAAGACAAATACTAGATATGTGGAATACTAATTAGACATATACTAATATGTGGAATATAGAGAAACTAAAATAAGGGTCAAATAAAGACATGCTTAAAAACTAACCCTTGAGGGTCTCCCCAGTGGCACAGCGGGTTGAGCACAGTGCTGTGGAGCTGTCCGCAGTCTCCGAGGAGCCAGTTCAATTCCCGGCTGGCCAGGGAGATTCCCACATTGCGAGGCAGACCTCTCCTGTCTCGCCCGCTGCTCCCTTCAGCAGTGTACTTCCGTCCTTCTGCCTGTTCTGCTCCCTGCTCTGTCTCTGGTGAATTTTCTCACCCTCCCGCACCTCTGGCCTGTACCCTAGTGCTTGTATAAATAAATAAATCTTTTTTTTTTAAAAAAAAACTAGCCCTTGAAAGCTGATGAAAGAACTGAATCACCAAAGGAGGTGAGGGGGAGGGGTAAGAACAAAGTGAGAAAGAAGCAAAATGGACAATGGGTGATTTGGTAGTGTGTGTGCTATTGTGGCATTACCTATTTGTATATACAAATATTACCTCAATTAAAAATAACTTAAATACTTTTAAAAGATAAAATTAATAAGATAAGCCACGATGACAGAATGGAAAACAGAATCTGGCTCAAACAGGCCTTTGAATCCTGGCTTTACTATTTATAGCTATATGACCTTACAAACATCACTTTTTCCTGACTAGGTCTGTTTTCTCATCTCTAACAGGGGTTAAAAAGTCCTCACAGGGTTGTTTGAAACATGTTCTTTTTAAAACAGATCTAGTAAACAAGAAAACAGGCATATAAACCCAAGTCGTTGACACTGTACTGTAGTAATCATTTTTCTTTAATATCTACTTTTAAATCATCCAAAATAGAGTCACACAGGAAGATTGGTGAGTCACTAGAACAGCCCCTTAGCTAAGGCTACAGGTTTTCTTTGGGCTAAGGTCATAAAATCAAAGGTATGGAATGGGGTAAGAAGTGCCAAGTTAAACTTTTTAAGTGATTTCATTCTCCGTACACCCAAGTAACATGGTTTTTTTTTTTAATCTATTCCTTTATTAATAGGTAAGTGTATTGTTCCTAATTCCTTTGATATTACTTTTATATTATAAATAAGCATTCACTTACAACATCGCATACAATTTAGAGGTATAGGTTCACACACTCAGTATTTCCATACCATATCCACCACCAAGGCATGAAAGTCTTCTACCAGCTTATTCCTTCCTACTTTGCTTTACCCTTTTTGATAACCTCAATTCTATAGTCAAATTTCTAGAATTTGTTATTGATTTGGATTTATTTTATCATTCCTTTGTTTTTCTATTCCACATATAAGTGAAACGATACAGTATTTGTCTTTCTTCTTCTGATTTAGTTTGCTAGGCATAATCCCCTCCAGTTCTATCCATGTTGTCATAAATGGCAAGAGTTTATTTTTTCTTTATGATAGAGTGGTGTTTATATGACAAATCTTTCTAATCTACTCATCTCTCTTTGGGCACTGAGATTGTTTCCAATGCTTGGCTACTGTAAATAGCACTGCAATGAACATATGTCCCTTTAAAGTGGTGTTTTTGCATTCTTTTGGTATATACCCAGGAATGGAATTGCTGGATCATATGGTAGATCTATTTTTTGTTTTGAGAAACTTCCATTCTCTTTTCCATAAGTTTCAGAACACTCCATATTTCAACACAACAGTGTACCTTTTTCTCCTCAACAACACTTTCTTCTAGTCTTTTGGTTTCTCTCTTTTAAAAATTCAGATTTATGTAGCCAAGTTTAATTTTGTTATGACATTAAATACTTTAAAAAAATTTTGGAGATACCATTATGTACATCATTGATACTACTATTCAAGGATAAGTTCCCCCTTCAGGTTTATTTACCACAGTGTACCCAACACCACGAAAGAACACATAGTCTACCAACAGAGTCCATTGTGTTCCTTACGCAATTTGTTAATACCCTTCCCTCCCCCTCCTCCTCTTGATGCCTCAGTTCTATAATCAGTTTTCAAAGGTTCATTTTAAAGTTTGACTTTATCTGATCTTTATTTTGTATCTCTATATTCCACATAAAAGTGACACCATAGACTAATGCCATTTGCAGCAACATGGATGGGGCTAGAGGTGAAATAAGTCAGAAGGAAAAAGAAAAAATATCAGATGGTTTTACTTATAGGAGGAATGATAGGGAACCAAATAAGGCATCAGGGAAAAATAATAACAATACAAAAGAAAACATAAACAAAAACAAACAGACAATTATAAACCAGAGACATCCTGCAGGGAAGGAGGATGGAGAGGGATCAGAAAGAGGAAAGGAGGAGCACAGGGTACTGTGGTGATGGTTTATGGGTGAATTGCTGGTGGAAATTCTATGGGGACTACACATGAGAAAGAAAGCAAACATTGTTTAAAAATGAACAATGATATAAAAAAAAATATATATATATATAAATATGTTCAATGTTGGAAAAAGTGACACCATAAAGCATGTGTTTTTTTCTGACTTATTTTGCTTAGCACAATCAGTTTCAACTCTATCCATGTTGCTTAAAATGAAATGTTTTATTTGTTTTTATCACTGAGTAGTATTCCACTGTGTATACATACCAGATCTTCATTCATTCATCAGTTTGCAGTCACTTAGATTGTTTTCATAGCTTGGCTATTTTAAACAGTGATGTGATAAACATGGAAATACAAGTTTCCTTGCAAAATATTGTTTTTGTATTCTTCATCTAGGAGTGGGCATGATGGGTCATATTGCAGATCCATTTCTAGTTTTTTGAGAAAACTCCATATTGTTTCCCTTAGGGGATGGACCAGTCTATATTCTCACAACAGTGTAAGAGGGTTCATTTTTGCCACATCTTGGTCAGCACTTGTTGTTTCTGGTCTTTTTTTTTATATATAGAACATTCTCACAGTTGTATCTCACACAATGTATCTCATTGTGGTTATGATCTGCATTTCCCTGACACTAAGTGATGATAAGCATTTTTTCCATGTGCCTATTTTCTATATGTATGTCTTCTTTTTTTTTAATAATAAATTTTATTTTTATATTCCCCATACAATTGCAACCCCCCCATTCTGACCCCAATCCCTCCCTCCCGCCCCCAACCCCCCCAAAAAGTGTCTCTGGTTCATAGTTTTTTGTTGATTTTGATTTTCACTTTCTTATAGTTATTCATTTTCCTGGTCCCTTATTTAAGTTTTCTAGATTCCTGCTATGAGTGAGACCATCTGGTATTTTTCTTTTTCTTTTTGGCTTATTTCACTGAGCATGATCCCTTCCAGTGCCATCCATGTTGCTGCAAATTGCATGTGTTTATCTTTTTTGAATGCTGAGTAATATTCCATGGTATATATGTACCGCATCTTCTTGATCCAGTCATCTATTTTTGGGCAATTGGGCTGTTTCCAAAGCTTAGCTATTGTAAACAGTGCTGCTATAAACATAGGTGTGCAGGTGCTCTTTGGGATTGATGCTTCTGTGTCCTTTGGGTAAATACCTAGGAGTGGAATTGCTGGATCATATGGAAGCTCTATGTTTAGTAGGTCAAGAAATCTCCACACAGCTCTCCATAGTGGTTGGACCAGTTTGCACTCCCACCAACAGTGCAGGAGAGTTCCTTTTTCTCCACACCCTCGCCAACATTTGTTGTTGCTAGTTTTTTTAATATGTGCCATTCTCACTGGTGTAAGATGGTATCTCATGGTAGTTTTGATTTGCATTTCCCTGATTACAAGTGATGTTGAACATTTTTTCATATGCCTGTTGGCCATTTGCATTTCCTCTTCAGAGAAGTTTCTTTTTAGCTCTTCTGCCCATTTTTTGACTGGGTTATTTTCTTTGTTGTTGTTGAGTCTCATCAGCTCTCTGCAGATTTTTGTGATCAGTCCTTTATCATTAGTGTGGGGTCTTCTTTTGAAAATGCCCACTGAGCTATTCTGCCTATTTTTTATTGGGTTGTTTTCCTTTTGTTGAGTTGCTTGAGATCTTTGAGTTCTTGGATATCAACTGAGATTCGTGGTGAGCAAATATGGTGCACACTATGGTGCCTTATCTTTTTGTGATAGTTTCTGTCACTGTGCACAAGATTTTGATCTAGTGCACACAATTTATTATTTTTTTTTTAAGAAGTGGGGTATAGGCCAGAGCCGGGGGGTGAGAAGGCTCACCAGAGAGAGTGGGGAGCAGAACAGTGTATCAAAATACACTGCTGAGGGGAGCAGTGGGCAAGACAGGAGTGGTCTGCTGCACCATGTGGGTTGCTCCCTAGCTGGCCAGGGATCAAACTTGCTCTACAAAGGCCATGGACAGGTTTGTAGCACTGTGCTCAACCCCCTGCACCACCAGGGAGGCCCTAGTGTACACAATTTGATAAAGATTTTGATGTATCAAAGTTTTTGTGTCCTTTAGGTAGATCCCTAGGAGTGGAATTGCTGGGTCATATGGTAGCCTCATTTTTAGCAGACCGAGGAACCTCCAGACAGCTTTCCTGAGGGGTTGGACCAGTTTGCACTCCCGCCATCAATGTAGGAGAGCTCCTTTTTCTCCACATCCTTGCCAACACTTGTTGCTTGTTTTTTTGATATGTTCCATTCTTTCTGGTTTAAGGTGGTATCTAGAAGTGGTTTTGATTTGCATTTCCCTGATTATAAGGGATGTTGAACATTTTTTCCTATGCCTGCTGATCATTTGCATTTCCTTTTGGGAGAAATGTCTTTTAAGTTCTTCTGTCCGTTTCTTGACTGGATTGTTTATTTTGTTTTTGTTGAGTTGCGTGAGTTCTTTGTATATCTTTGTGATCAGTCCCTTATCAGTTGTATGGAGTGCAAAGATTTTTTCCCAATCACGGGTTTCTCTTTGTTTTGGTTAATGTCTCATTTGCTGTACAGAAGCTTTACAGTTTGATGTAATCCTAGGTGTTTATCTTTTCCTTGACTTTCTTTGCTTTGGATGATAAGTCTTTTTTTTTTAATTATTTTTTTTATTTAGAGGCATGTTTTTTTTTATTTATTTGTTTGTTTGTTTGTTTATACATGCGCGGGGTACAGTCAGAAGCACGGGAGGGTGAGAATTCACCAGAGCCAGAGCGTGGAGCAGAGCAGGCAGAAGGACCGAAGTACACTGCTGAGGGGAGCAGCGGGCAGCAGGAGAGGTCTGCGGGCCATGTGGGACCCTCCTCAGGTGGCCGGGGAGCAGCCGGGGATCGAACCGGCACCGCAGAGGTCGCGGGCAGCTTCGCAACCCAGCGCTCAACCGCTGCGCCACCGGGGAGGCCCTGGATGATAAGTCTTTAAATATGTTTTTGAGATATATGTCTTGTAGTGTTTTACCTATATTTTCTTCTATATATTTTATGGTTTCAGGTCTTATGTCCAGTTCTCTTATCCATTTTGAGTTGATTTTTGTGTATGGTGAGAGGTAGTGGTCTAGTTTCATTTTTTTTTTTTTTTTGCATAATGGTCCAGTTTTCCCAGCACCATTTATTGAACAAACTGTCCATGTTCCGTTGCATATTCTTTGCTACTCTGTCAAAGATCAGCTGTCCATATAAGTGTGGCTTTACTTCTGGGCTCTCTATTGAGTTTCAAAGAACACCTGTACTATTTATTGCAGCACTATTTACAATAGGTTTATTGTAGCACTATTTACAATAGGTAAAACCTGGAAACAACCCAAATGCCCAAAAATAGACGACTGGATCAAGAAGATGTGGTATATATACACAATGGAATATTATTCAGCAATCACTTATAATAGGAATATAGGGGAACCAAATAAGAAATCAGTGTTGAAAAGTAATAACAGTACAAAGCACATCAAAGCAAAAACAGACTATTACAAATCAGAGACATACTTCAGGGCAGGAGGAGGCAGAGCGATCAGAGGGAGGGAGGAAGGAGCACAGGGGAATGAGGTGATGGTGCATGGGTGCATTGGTGAAGGAAAATCTACAGTGACTGCACCTGAGGGGTGGGGGGAAGCAAATATTGTTTAACAATGAACAATGATGTAAAAAATAAAAAAAAATTAAAAAAATATTTTGATGTAGTGTTAATAGGTAATATTTTTTTTTTCTTCCTGTTGGAGACAAATCCACAAAGACACCTCTGAAACCTTGGCATGAAGTGTTTTGGTTATGTTTTCTTCTACGTATTTTGTGGTTTCAGGTCTTACATCCAAGCCTGGTATCCATTTTGAGTTGAGCTTTGCATCTGGAATGTATGTAAGGAGTATTTATGGTCTGGATAGAAGCTATTTGAAAAAAAAAGATATAAGTACATTAATAGAGTATAACCCTATTGTAGTGTATAGATCACATGAAACAATTATATAACCAGTCTCTGATTCTTGTAAATCTTATAGCCAACTAGATTACAATGTCTTAATTCACCTAAGAACTTCAAAAACTCATTTTAAGACTCTACAAACCACTTTTAAGTACTGATTCAAAAATGTTTAAGACTTCTAAAAAGCAAGAGACAAATAATGGGAAAAAGCAGCTTATGTTTATCAAGACAATATCAATACACTGAAAGGCAAATTATTAGAGTAATTATTGAAGGTAATTGAGTATTTGTAAGGTGAGAATGGTGGGAAGAGGATTTTTCCTTTTTAATTTACACCCATCTGTAATTTTTTAATGTTTTAAGAAATCATGATGTATTATAATAAAAATTATAAGAAAAAATTAATTAAAAAAGATGTCTGTTGTATAAGGGATAGAATATAACTTTCAGATTAGAAATTATTGTAGAATATCAATTTGTGTATCTGACTTGATTAGAAGATTTATGGGTTACTCTGGAATCTAATAGCTATGCACTAAGGAATATAGGAAAACAGGCCCCTTTGAGTTATTTTACGTGGGAAACTAAGTGAATATAGTGTTTAGAGCTATAAAAAATTTAAAATAAAAATGAAGAAATTATATAGCAAAATATTAACTATGGGTAAGTCTAGGTCGTGTAATTAGAATTTGTTTTCTTTGTAATATGCTTCTTTATTTCCCATCTTCTGCAATGAGTACATATTATTTCATAATAAAAGCTGTAAATGCAAACTCAAATGCATTGATATTCTAATGGTCTCTCTTCCTCTGGATTTTTTTCTTTCCTTATAAATTTTTCAGGGAATTTAATTTTATAATCCTTTATTATGGTGGTAATCTCGTTTGTGTATATGCTTCTCAATTTACTGCTTATCACCTACAGATCCTCCCAGTGTTTTCTAATTAATTGCACAGTTTTCAAATAATGGGCAACAAAATGGCTTTCACTCTGACTTGCAATTTTGGATCATATGCAGGCAACCATTTTGATGATTAAACATGTCAATTACTGATTATTTCAACATTGAGAAAATGCATTAATTACTAAGAAAGATAACACTGGATGTATGAAGACCAAAAGATGGCCAATAAAATGTTATCAAATGAAAAGAAAAAGCTCTGAATGTACACACACACACACACACACACACGCACGCACACACACACATACACACACCAAGAGAGTGGGAACCTATTTAAGTTTTCTAAACCTGTGTCTCTCGATATCTCTCTATCTGACTGACTGTTTCACACACACACACACACACACACACACACACACACACACCCCAAAAAGAAAAATATGAAAAGCTACACAGCATTTTTTTTGTTTTTATATTTTAATTTATTAAAGTATGATTGTTTTACAACCTTGCTAGCATTTTGACAGTTTAGCATTTCACCCCTCTTTACCATAGCACTCCCACTACCAAAACACACAGAGTCCTCCACCATAGTCCATTTGTCTCTCCTACCACCTCCCTGTTTCTCCCCTCCCACCTCTGAAAGCTGCAGATCTATGGTCAGCTTTCAAAGGTTAGGTTAAAGTTTGTCATTTGTCTTTGTCTAACTCTTTGTTTTTACAGTCCATAATCAGTGACAAAACCTGGTATTTCTTGTTCTCTTTCTGGTTTATTTTGCTTAGTATAAGCCCTTTCAGCTCCATCAATGCTACTGCAAATGGCATGAGTTAATTTTTTTTTTTTGATTGCTGATTAGAATTCCATTATAAGCCAAATCTACTATGTCCACTCATCTGTTCGGGGTATTTAGTCTGTTTCCATATCTTGGTTATAGTGCTTCTATGAACACTGGAGTGTAGGTCTCCTTTTGAATTGGCATTTTTGTATTTTTTTTGGGGGGTAGAAACCTAGGAGAGGAATTGCTGGGTCATATGTCAGATCAATTTTTAGACATTTAAGAAATCTCCACACTTCTTTCCAAAGGAGTTGGACCAGTCTATATTCTCACCTATAATGTAAGATGATTCTTTTTCTCCATGCTCTTAGGCAGAATTTGTTATTTCTGGTTATTTTGATATGGCCCATTCTCACTGTTGTGAGATGGTATCTCATTGTAGTTTTGATTTGTGTTTCCCTAATGAAACCTGATGGACATTTTTTCATGTGCTTGTTGGTCATCTACATGTGTTCTCTGGAGAAGTGCCTATTAATTCCTCTGCCCATTTTTTGATTGGGTTATTTGTTTTGTTTTGGTTCAGTTGTATGGACTTTTTGTAGATCTTTGATATCAGTCCCTTGTGGCACGTATATTGCACAATATTTTCTCCCATTCAGTAATGTGTCTTTGTTTTTAGTTATGGTCTCTTTCACTGTGAAGTAATTTTTTAGTTTGATGTAGTTCCAATTGTTTTTTTTTTTTTTTTTATAGAGGCATGCTTTATTTGTTTGCTGGTTTGTTTGTTTGTTTTGTTTATACATGCACTGGGTACAGTCAGAAGCGCGGGAGGGTGAGAGAATTCACCAGAGCCAGAGCAGGGAGCAGAGCAGACAGAAGGACCGAAGTACACTGCTGAGGGGAGCAGCGGGTGGCAGGAGAGGTCTGCGCACCATGTGGGACCCTCCTCCAGTGGCCTGGGAGCAGCCGGGGATCGAACCGGCGCCGCAGAGGCCGCGGGCAGCTTCGCAACCCAGCGCTCAACCGCTGCGCCACCGGGGAGGCCCTAGTTCCAATTGTTTATAGGCTCTTTTGTTTTCCTTGCTGCTGGGGACAAATCCTCAAAAATAACTATGAAGTTTATGTCATGGATTGTTTGTGTTAAGTTTTCTTCTATGTATTTTATTGTTTCAGGTTTTACATCCAAGAATTTTATCCATTTTGAGTTGATTTTTGTGTATGGTGTGAGATTGTAGTCCACTGTCATTCTCTTGAATGTAGCAGTCCAGTTTCCCAGACACCATTTATTGAAGAGGTTTTCCTTATTCCAGTGTATATTCTTCACTCTTTTGTTGTGGACTAGCTGTCCATATATGTGTGGGTATATTTCTGGGCTCTCAATTCCATTCCATTTTTCTGTGTCTGTTTTTACACAACAAATTATTAACAATGTGGGGGAGAATGTGACTACAGAAGGTGTTGGGAGCGTGTGCATGGAATTTTTCACTTCTTGATCTCTTAATTCTATTCTACTTCCATATTTCCCAATAGTCACATTGCTATAAATGTTATTGCAATCTGCTAAAAAAAATTCATCTTCTTTATACTAAGTAAGTAAAATTTGACTTGTAAAGTAGTGACATCCTTTGGTGACTGGAACTCATTGCCAGAATATGAGATTCAGCAAGGAGGCCAATTTATTGATTTCACTTTATTATCATTGAACAACCCCAATTTGTGCCAATATATTTCCTACAACACAACTCATGACTTCATCAAGATATTATGTATATTGAAGAACAGAACATACATAGGTAGATAATTTATAATATAATCAATGCATATTAACTACCTGACAAATATAATATGTGTAATGCAATTTCCAAGGCTAAATAATACTCTGTGAGCTAATGTGAAGACATTCAACTAGAGGCATGGATAAGTTTCAGATGGGTACAACAGAAAAAGCAACCTAATCAGTTGGGGGTTTGGGTTGGTAAGGGAGTACAATGAATGATGCATATTGTCAGCCATCTTAAAGCATGGGATATTTTTAAGAGTCATATCAGATGACAATTACAAAGACCAGATTGAAGAATTTAAATTTTGCATGAAAGTTAGTGACATACCAAGAGGATGGGGGAATGGAGTAGTTTGTTTCAAGTATAGGTAATAAGGAAAGTGAATTGACTATGAAGAATTTTAAAAGAATAATAAACTAAAGTTAATGTTAGCTTTTCTTTGTTATCACTTGTCATTGTGAACAATATTAATTTTAAAATACTTCTTCCTGCCATTATAGATAGCTCTCACAAACTTCTCTCTTGGTACACTAATCCAAGAAAACAATGGTGTGAGGAAAGTAGGTAACGCAATTTTTTTTTAACTCAAGACTGATTTTGTCAAAGCTATATATTGAAATGATCTAGCTATGTTGTACAAGATGGATCACAATGAATAGGAGTAACTTAATTGCCTGGCACTAAATTAGATGACAAAATTAATTATTTGTTGAATTGATGAAGGAATCAAGACCAAATGTAAATGAAGCAGGAGATAGATCAAATCATAAAGAGGAGAACAAAAATTACAATGGATGCTTCAAAAAATAAAAAGGATAATAAAGGATGACTGTGAACAATAATATGCCAACAAGCTAGTTAACTTAGAAGAAATGGACAAATAGACACATACAATCTACAAAAACTGAATAATAAAGAAATAGGAAGCCTAAATAGACAAATAACAAATAAGGAGATTGAATTAACAATAAAAAATCTTTCACCAAAAAAAGTCCAGGGCCAGAGACTTCAAAAGGAGGATTTTACCAAACATTTGAAGAATTTATACCAAATCTTTAAAAACTCTTCCAAGAAATGGGAGAGGACATAATATTTTCAAACCCATTATCTGAGGAGAGTATCACCCAATACCAAAGTGCTACAAGAAAAGCCAATGTCCCCTATGAGTGTAGATATAAAAATCTTGCATGAAATACTAGTAAACTGAATTTAACAGCACACAAACAAAAAAGGATCTTCATAATCAAGTTTGATTTACCCAAGGATAATACAAAGATTGTTCAACACATTCAAATCAATCAATGTGAGACAACACACTGATAAATTTAAAGAAAATTCCACATGAGTGTCTTGATAGATGCATATAAAACATTTGACAAAGTTCAACAAGATAGGCATAGAAGGAACTTACCACAATACAATATAAGCTATAAATGAAAAAACTCACAGCTTACATGATACTCAGTGGGGAAAAAGATTAAAGCTTATCCTGTAAAATCCAGTATAAGGCAAGGATGTTCATTGTTTCCATTTCTTTTCAATATTAGTATTGGAAATCCTATCTGAGTCCTATCCAAACATTAGACAAGAAAAAGAAACAAAAAGTCACCCACATCAGAAAAGAAGCAAAATTATCTCCACTTGTAGATGGCATGATAATATACATAGAAAATACTAATGATTAAAGACTTATAATTAATTGAATAATTCAACAAATTTGTAATATATAAAACCAATGTACAAAAATTAATCACATTTCTATAAATAAACAAATATCAGAAAAGAAAAACAAAAAAAGAGTCAAAATAGTGACAAAAATCACAAAATATTTAGGAATAAACTAATGAGATGAAGACTTTAAAATGTGAAGAAATTTAAAGAATATACAAATAAATGGAATGGCATCCCAGGTTCATTTATTAATTAATGTTCATATTGTTCATACTATCTAAAGTAATCTAGAGATTCAATAAAATTTCTATCAGAATCCCAATGTTGTTCTTTACAGAAACAGAAAAACAATCCAACAATGCATATAGAACCACAATATATCTGAATAGTCAAAACAAATTTGAGCAAGAAGAACAAGACAGAGGCATCACACTTCCTGATTTCAAAATATGCTACAAGCTTAAAGAAATAAAAATAGTATGGTACTGGTATAAAAACATACATAGAGACCACTAGGATAGAGATCTTAGATATAAATACAAACATAAACAGTGAACTGATATTCAAGCAAACGCCAGTAACAAAACTGAGGAAAGGACAGTTTTTCACAAATGGATTTGGGGAAACTGGATACCCATGTACATAGAAATGAAATTGGTCCCTTTTTCCCTTATGTTTTCTTCTAATAGTTTTATGGTTTTAGATTTTTTACATTGAATTATTTTATCCATTTTGAGGTGTTTTTTGCACATGGCGTAAGATAAGGGAAAGCTTTTGATATTGACCTGGGCAATGATTTTTTTGGATATGATGCCCAAAACACAGAAGACAAAAAAAAAAAAATAGACAAATGGGATTCCATCAAACTAAAAAATTTCATCCCAGAAGGAAAAATTAAGAGAGTTAAAATGCATGGAATGTGAGAATATATTTGTAAATCATATATCTCACAAAAGGTTAATATTCAAAATAAATAACTCATAACTCAATAGCAAAGTAGAAGCCTATAAAAATGGACCAATTAACTGAATAGACATGGCTGAAAAGAAGACATTCAATGATGAACAGATATATGAAAAAGCCAACAGGACCAACATAACTATTCATCAAGAAAATGCAATTCCAAACCAACCACAATTCACACCTGTTAGATGACTACTGACCAATATCAAACCTGCTAGATGATCATAGTCTGATAGTAACTACTATCAGAAAGGTGGACGGTAACTAGTGTTGGAGAGGACATGGAAAATAATATGGAGGTTCTTCAAAAAATAAGCATAGATCTACTATAGGATCCAGCATTCTCACTTTTGGGGAAAGGGAATGGGATCAGTACCCTAAAGAGACATTGGCACTCTCATGTTCATTGCAGCATTATTCACAAAATCCAAGACATGAAAATAAATTGTCTATGGATGGATGAAAAGATGAATGGAGATGATAGATAGATAGATCTAGATCATATATTTTTTTTAAAGATTTATTTATTTATTTATATAAGCACTGGGTATAGTCAGAAGTGCGGGAGGGTGAGAGAATTCACCAGAGCCAGAGTGGGGAAAGCAGAACAGGCAGATGGATGAAGTACACGACTGAGGGGAGCAGCAGGAGGCAGGAGAGGTCTGCGCACCATGTGGGACCCTCGACAGGGGCCAGGGATTGAACTGGCGCTGCAGAGGCTGCAGGCAGCTTCGCAACCCAGCACTCAACGACTGCGCCACCAGGGAAGCCCAGTCTAGATCATCTTTATTTGTGTCTATATAATCATGCATGATCTCATGCAGTAAATGGAATCTAAAAATGTCAAGCTCATTGAAACAGAGTACAAAATGGTGTTTGCCAAGGCTGATGGGGGGATTGGGGAGATATTGGTAAAGAGAAATAAAGATTTAGTTTTATGATCTAAAATCAAGTATCTAGAGGGCGGATCAACATGGCGGCAAGGAAATGCTGCGAGTAAGATCTCCCATTAAAAAAAAAAAAATTAATAGGGAGGAAAAGCGGCAGGTCCCAATGAGAACTGGGACACAGAAGATAAACGGGCGACTCCAGCAAACTACCCAAAGAAGAAAGTTGCCATAAAAGAGGACTAGAAGGGAGGAAAGCTCAGAACCCTGCTACCCTCCCCTACCCACAAAGTCGGCACACCGACCAACAGAAAGGAGGAAAAAAAAAAAAACTAAAACAACCAAGAACAAACTACGCATCAAGCGGGACTGTGAGTGGAAAGGAACTATTTCAGCCATCACACCCAGTGAACTGGAGCTGAGGAGAACCCGGCAGGATTTGCCAAGGAGGTGAGCGAACGGCTCCAGGCACCATCAGAGAAAAACAAAGACACCCAGCCCCAGGCCAGCCCGTATGCTTGTGCGGGGAAAAGTGGTGCGCTTGAAAAGTGAATGCGGATTGCGGCTGCCCAGGTCCCTGCGACTGCTACCTAAGCTTGTGGGGAGATGCGCGGGGACCCTCACTGAGGTGAATGTCCCTCACTGAGTAATCAGAAACCAGGCGCCCGGACACGGGAGTGGGGTGCAAAAGGTGCCATTTCTGCAGACACTGAACTGAGCTACAGCCCGCATCTTGTACCTGAGGGCTTTGGAACTGAGACCCAGGGCACGAAATTCGGGGCGTGGGATCCCCACGACGGTGGGGCACAAGGCAGACACAGCACCCCAAAGCCATTGAGGCTTTCCCACCACTCCCACTCTGTTCCCCTTTCCCACGGGGTAAAAAAAAAACAGCTCCCCAAGGACACTAGGAGAGATCTCTGGCACCACCTAGCGACCAGAAAAAAATCACCAATACCCCATAAAATAAGGACCTTTCTTCAGTAAAGACTGCTTGAAACCAGCAGAAGGCACCAGGAGGAGGCAGAGGAACCTGGAAAGTTCGCCCAAGCCAGGCCACTTCTGACCAGCAGTCCGAGCCTAGAGGGGGAGCGGGCACCCATAGCTGGGGCAGACCAGGCACAAGTAAGAGTGTGCTGTCTCCAAATTGCCATTTTAGAATAGGGACCTTTCTTCAGTAAAGACTGCTTGAAACTGGCAGAAGGCTCCCAGAGGAGCCAGAGGTGAGCTGGGAAGTTTGCCCATGCCAGGCCCCTTCTGGCCAGCAGTCCGAGCCCAGAGGGGGAGTGGGCACCCACGGCCAGGGCAGACCGGGAGCACGGAAGAGTGTGCCTGTCTCCAAAGCCCCATTTTAGAACAGGGACCTTTCTTCAATAAAGACTGCTTGAATCTGGCAGAAGGCTCCCCATGGAGCCAGAGGGAGAAGGTTCCCTGCACAGTCAGAGGTTAGCTGAAGGCCCCCACAAGCCTGGTCTCCCCTGGCAGGAAGTCGGAGCCCAGAGGAGGAACCCAGAGTGCAATCCAGCTGCCCCATCTCCAGGGAATTGGAACCTAGAGTGCAATCCAGCAGCCCCACCTCCAGGGAAGTCCATGGGACTTCAAGACGCACATTTGTAACTAAACACAGAAGGAGGAGAGATTCTGTGACAGTGATCATTAACATACTCAAAGTACCACTGCCTCACTAGACTTCTGGCATAACAGTTTTTGACTTGTTTGGATTGCCAGTTTCTGAAACTCCCGAAAAGACATACCAAAAAGATGCCAGCCAGTACCAGCGGCACAGTGTCCCAATGTATAAGGCAAATTAGAAGACAGACATCAGGGAAAAGAAAAACTACAAGCAAAGTAGCAATGCCTCAGAAAAAAAGACACACCAAAAAAACAAAACAAAAAAAACCATCCACCTCTTGCAGCTACGGTGACTTGAAAGAACTTCTGAGCCTTACAGAAAAATAATTTAAAATTGCCATGATGAAAAAACTGATGGAAGTCATTAAGGAAAGCAATGCTCAGAAGAATGAAATTGAGTCCCTAAAAAGGGAAATGAAGGAAATACAGGAGATCAAATGATTAACAGAAGAGCTAAAGAATGCTGGGAAAAGCAGAGATAATAGAATAGAGGAAATGGAAGAACGAATAAGCACTCTTGAAGACACAGAAATAAAAAGAAACAAAACAGAAAAGGAAAGAGAAGTACGAATAAAAAAGACTGAAGAAGGACTGCAGGAACTACCTGACTCCCCGAGGAAAGGAAATATATGAGTTATAGGAATCCCAAAGGAGAGGAGAGAGACCTAGGAACAGAGAAAATATTCAATGAAATAATTGAAGAGAACGTTCCAAACATGAAGAAGGAGCTGAAAATTGATACACAAGAAGCAAGAAGAACACCAAACTTCCATGATGAAAGGAAAAATACAGCAAGACACATAATAGTAAAGAGCCCAAGAATCCAAGACAAGGAAAAAATAATGAAGCTGACAAGAGGGAAGAAACAGATAACATTCAAAGGAAAACCAATCAGACCGACATCAGATTATCAGAAGAAACACTATGGACAAGGAGAGGGTGGAGGGACATAGTCAACAGACTTCAAGACAACAGATGCCAACCAAGAATACTCTATCCTGCAAAGCTTTCCTTCCTCTATTAAGAATGAATAAGGACCTTCCCAGACAAACAGAAACTCTGGAATTTCATTACGACTAAACCCCCACTCCAAAAAATACTACAAGGAGTCCTAAAGCCAGAACCTCAGAGGGACGAATAACAATGAAAGAAGGCAAAAAAAAAAAGGTTATTAAAAGAAGAAATAAATAAAATTGAAGGGAAGACAAACACAATGGCATATAGAGATGCTAACATATCAATATTAATTCTAAATGTAAATGGACTAAACTCTTCAATAAAAAGACACAGACTTGCAGCCGTATTAAGAAACAAAACCCAACCTTTTGCTGTCTCCAAAAAACACATTTAGCTACAAAAGATAAAAATAGGCTCAAAGTTAAAGGATGGAAAACAATCCTACAAGCAAATGGACCAAAAAAGAAAGAAGGAACAGGTATACTTATATCAGATAAAACTGATTTCAAACTTAAAAAGGTAAAAAGAGACCCCAAGGGTCACTACATTATGATCAAGGGGACAATATTTCAAGAAGAAATAACACTCATTCAGGTATATTCAACAAACAAAGGAGCACCAAAATATATCAGACAACTATTGTCATCCTTGAAAACAGACATCAGAGAAAACACATACGTAGTAGGAGACTTCAATACACCATTATCAACAACAGATAGATCAATGAAAAAAAAATAAGTAAAGACACTAAAGCTATAAATAATTATCTAGAGCGCTTGGGCTTAAAAGACATCTATAGAACACTAAATCCAAAAAAATCTGAGTACACATATTTTCTCAAGCGCACACGGATCATTCTCCAGGATTGATCACATACTGGGACACAAGACAAACATCAACAGATACACCAAGACTGAAATCATATCAGGCATCATTCCTGACAATGAAGGCATCAAACTAGAAATAAACCATAAAAAGAAGACAAGGAATTCTCCTACCTCATGGAGATTGAAACCCACACTAGAGGAATACCACTGGACTAATGAGGAGATTCAAGAAGAAATTTAAAAAAATTTTGAATTGAATGACAAAGAGGACACCAATTTCTTAAATGAATGGGATTCAGCAAAAGCAGTAATAATAGGAAAATATATAGCAATAGAGGCTCACATCAAGAAACAAGAAAGAAATGAAAGAAACAACCTAATCTCGAAGCTCAAAGATCTAGAAAAAGAACAAACAAACAAACAAACAAAAAAAAAAACCCAAAACCAGTAGAAGAAAAGAAATAATAAAAACCAAAGCAGAAATAAATGAAATTGAAAATGAAAAAAATCAATAAAAAAGATCAATGAAACCAAGAGCTGGTTCTTCGAAAAAATAAATAAAATAGATAAACCCCTAGCCAGGCTCACAAAGGAAAAAAGGGAGAAAGCACAAATAAACAGGTTCACAAATGAAAGAGGAGAAATTACAACGGATGCAGCAGAAATCAAAAGAATAATCAGAAACTACTATGAACAGTTATATGGAAACAAGTTCAACAATCTAGACGAGATGGACAAATTCCTACAACACTACAATTTCCCAAAAAAGAAATAGAACACCTAAACAGACCAATTACAAGCAGCGAAATTGAAATGGTAATCAAAAACCTCTCCAAAAACAAAATCCCAGGACATGATGGATTTACAAGTGAATTCTACCAAACGTTCAGAAACGAATTAATGCCTATACTTCACAAATTCTTCCAAAAAATTGAGAAGGAATGGATAATACCAAACACGTTCTATGAAGCCACTAATACCAAAACTGAACAAGGACAACACAAAAAAAGGAAAACTACAGGCCAATCTCGCTAATGAACACTGATGCAAAAATCCTCAATGAAATTTTAGCTATCAGAATCCAACAATGTATCCATAAGATAATTCACCATGACCAAGTAGGATTCATTCCAGGGACACAAGGATGGTTCAACATCCAAAAATCAATCAACGTTATCCAACACATCAATAAAAAGAAATATTAAAACCATAAGATAATATCAATAGATGCTGAGAAAGCTTTTGACAAAGTGCAACACCAGTTCATGATAAAAGCCCTTGAAATTCTTGGGATAAAAGGAACATACCTCAACATCATAAAGGCCATATATGACAAGCCAACAGCCAGTATCATTCTCAATGGTGAAAAGCTGAAAGCATTTCCATTAAGATCTACAACAAGACAAGGATGTCCACTCTCACCACTGCTTTTCAATATAGTACTGGAAGTCCTAGCCAGAGCAAAAAGACAAGAGAAAGACACACAAGGAATCCAAATAGGAAAAGAAGAAGTCAAACTATCACTATTTGCAGATGATATGACAATATACATAGAGAACCCCAAAAACTACACAGAAAAACTAATTCAACTCATCAATCAGTTCAGCAAAGTGGCAGGATACAAAATCAACACACAAGTCAGTAGTCTTCCTATACACAAACAATAAATCTGAAGAAGAAGAAATCTAAAAAACCATCCCTTTTATTATCCAAACGAAAACAAAAATCAAATACTTGGGAATAAATCTAAAAAAAGAGGTAAAGGACCTATACAAAGAAAACTATAAAACACTGTTAAAAGAAATAGAAGTAGACACAAAGAAATGGAAAGACATCCCATGCTCATGAATTGGAAGAATAAACATTATTAAAATGGCCATCCTACCAAAAGCAATATACAGATTCAATGCTATTCCAATAAAAATTTCAATGTCATTCTTCAAAGAAATAGAACAATTATTGATGAAATTCATATGGAATCACAAAAAACCCCGAATAGCCAAAGCTCTCCTGAAAAAAAAAGGGAATGGAGGCATCACACTCCCAGACTTCAAACTATACTACAAAACCATAATCATCAAAACTGCATGGTATTGGAACAAGAACAGACACACAGACCAATGGAATCGAATAGAAAAATCCAGAAATAAACCCACAGATTTATGGTCAACTAATCTTTGACAAAGGAGCAAAGAATATGCATTGGAGCAAAGAAAGTTTGTTCAATAAATGGTGCTGGGAAATCTGGGTCACTACATGTAAAAGAATGAAGCTTCACCACTACCTCACCCCATGCAGAAAAACCAACTCAAAATGGATTAAAGAACTAGACATAAGACCTGAAACCATAAAATACATAGAAGGAAATATAGGCGGAACACTATGTGATATGCAGCTCAAAAACATCTTTACAGACACATCACCCAAAGCATTGATAGTGAAGGTAAAGATAAACAGCTGGGACTACATCTTTTGCACAGCAAAAGAGACAATAACAAAAACAAAGAGAAACCCCACCAACTGGGAGAACATTTTTGCACACAACACTAATGATAAAGGACTGATCCCAAAAATCTGCAAAGAGCTGATGAGACTCAACAAAAACAAAGAAAATAATCCAGTCAAAAATGGGCAGAAGAGCTAAAAAGAAACTTCTCTGAAGAAGAAATGCAAATGGCCAACAGGCATATGAAAAAATGTTCAACATCACTTGTAATCAGGGAAATGCAAATCAAAACTACAATGAGATACCATCTCACACCAGTGAGAATAGCACATATTAAAAAAAACTAGCAACAACAAATGTTAGCGAGGTTGTGGAGAAAAAGGAACTCTCCTGCACTGTTGGTGGGAGTGCAAACTGGTCAAACACAGAAACATTAATTCTAAAGAGCACCTGCACCCCTATGTTTATAGCAGCTCTGTTTACAATAGCTAAGCTTTGGAAACAACACAAATGCCCAAAAATAGATGACTGGATCAAGAAGATGTGGTTCATATACACCATGGAATATTACTCAGCATTCCAAAAAGATAAATACATGCAATTTGCAGCAACATGGATGGAGCTGGAAGGGATCATGCTCAGCAAAATAAGCCAGAAATTAAAAGAAAAATACCAGATGATCTCGCTCATAGCAGGAATCTAGAATACTTAAATAAGGAACCAGGAAAAAGAATAACTATAGGAAAGAAAATATCAAAATCAACAAACAGCTATCTACCAGAGACACTCTATGGGGCTTGGGGGCGGGGAAAGGAGTGCTTGGGGTCAAAATAAGGGTATATAAAAATAAAATTTAATTAATAATAAAAAATATTTTGTTTTGCAATATAAAGAAGTGCTGGAGATCTAATTCAGGCTGCAGGTAGGACCTTTGCTCACCAACGTGGCTTGGGTCCTGGGAAGGGGGCCCCAGCACACTCTCACCGAGGCCTAGGCTGCAGGCGGGGTGGAGGGAAGGTGAGACCTGTGTCTCCAGGTCTTGGGCTGGGGTATATGTCCTCCTCCTCCATGTGGGCTGGGGTGCGAACTGGGGCACAGGCTAAAGTGGGGGTTCCCCTCCATTGGGCCTCCCACATCAATCAAATTGGTGTTAGACATAGATTATTAAGGCACCCCTGCTGCAGACTTTCAGGAGGGGAGAAGGACAAATGAAAACCCTAGACACAGTCATAGCCTGGGGCAGACCAACACAGAGCTCAGTCTGATCTAAAAGATATAGGAACATGAGAGGAATTGATGTGTCAACATATCACATGAGCTCCATCTACTTTATCTCCAGGGCTGGCGAACCAAACTCCTGCTCCAGATATGGGAGCAACATGAGTAAGGCTTCCTTCTTTTCCAATTGGAGGAGGAAAACATCAGAGATGTGACTGAGAACACAGGGCAGGACTGGAAAGCAGAAAAGGAAATGAAAAGAGCTGGACCAACCAACTACTGGAGTCTGTCCCCACCAGGGAACTTCTCCAATGACATTGGTGGGGAATAGGGTTCTCAATGTCAGAAATATAAGACTCAGAAGCAGCATCATATGTGACAGTCACCAGAATGGATTAGGAGGCATGGATCACAGAGACCATGCTGGCCTGAACAGAATGGGACAGTTTCCTATACCACAGGAAGCTCCAAATCAAGAACTCCAGAGAACACTCCACACACCTGCCCTCCAAGAAGTTCCTGAACGGCTCTGCCTTGCTACCTGCCTCACAGATGTACCTGGGGATTAGAGCAGCGTGTTCTGCTGTAGCCCAGGAGCCCAGGTCCTTTCCTGGGAAAAGGAAATGTTTCCAGGAAAAAGACAAGGCCCGTGAGCAGACCATCAAACTATGTCTTGCAGCAGGTGAGGAGTGGGAGTGATCAAAGCGTGGGAGGGAGACATGGGGGAGGAAGGTTGGTATGTGGGTGGATTATTGGTGGGAGAGCCACATATAAGGGGAACAATATAGGAAGATGACCCATGATGTAAAAAAAATAAATAAATATATTATTAAAAAAAGAAAAAAAGAAATTTTAAGAAAGTAATATATTCACATAATAAAATATAAAACACATAGAGGACTTATAATAAAAAGAAATAGTCCTCTATCACTGTTCTTACTTCCGAAATGAAATGAATTTAACTAATTTTGGTTTTAGTTCTCATGATTATCTCCTTAAATCTAAACAATGTGCTTATAATGCTCTTTATTTTCCAATTTAAGACATTATTCATCCAATTGACAGTAAGAAAACCAAGGATTAACTCACATTATTTTGTCTTACCTACATTTCTTTGGCACTTTTGTTACTTAATGTTTAATAACTTTAAGCCAAATAATGTACTTAAAATTTGTACTTTATTCTTCCCTCAATTTGAAGCAGTCTCTCCTGAATCCACACTTGGATAGGTGCCTATATTAGCACCCAAGTGCTTCCTTTTCACTGCCTCCCATTTCTCAATATCAGTTAGCTGTACCGATAATTTTACATTGTAATGGTTGTTAATATGTATAGTCTCTTCTGTAGATTTGACTCTAGGTTGATTTCAAAAATTGAAACAAAAAACAACATTTACATTCCAATGAAAAAAAGAAGTTCTGGAGATTTGATATAATACAATGTGACTGCAGTCAACAATATTTAACTGTATACTTGAAATTTGCTACAAAGATTTATCCTAGGTGTTCTCAACACACACAGAAAAGATAATTGTGCTAGGTGATGGGTATAATTGTGAATATATTATAATTTATATATATCTGAAATCACCACAATATATATCTTAAATATATACAATTTTTAATTGTCAACTATAACTCAATAAAGTTGAGGGGAGAGAGAGACAAAAAAACCATGATAAAAGCCATATATGACAAACTCAAACCCAATATTATTCTCATTGGTGAAAAGCTGAAAGCCTTTCCTTTAAGATTGGGAACAAGACAAGGATGACATTTCACACCACTGCTTTTCAATATAATACTGGATGTCCTGGCCAGAGCAATTAGATAAGAAAAGACATAAAAGGAATGCAAATAGGGAAAGAAGAAGTAAAATTATCACTATTTGCAGATGATATGATAATATTCATAGAGAACCCTAAAAACTGGCAGAAAAATAATCAAAATAATCAACCAGTTTAGTAAAGTAGCAGGATGCAAAACCAATACACAAAAATCAAGAGCCTTCCTATATTCAAATAATCAATCTGAAGAAGAAGAAATTAAGAAAAAAACATCCCATGTAAAATTGAAACAAAATAATCAAATACCTGGGAATACATTTAAACAAGGAGGTGAAGGACCTATACAAAGAAAATTGTAGAAAATTATCAAAAGAAATAGAAGAAGATACAAAGAAATGGAAAGGCATTCCCTGTTCATGGATTGGAAGAACTGACATTATTAAAATGACCATCTTACCTAAAGCAATTTAAAGATTAAAAGTTATTCTAATAAAAATCTCAATGACATTCTTCAAAGAAATAGAACAAATATTAATGAAATTCATATGGATTCAGGAAAAAAAAAACCCTCAAATGACCAAAGCTCTCCTGACTAAGAAGAAGGAGAATTAGGGCCTCACACTCCCAGACTTCAAACTATACTACAAAGTCATAATAATTAAAATGGTATGGTACTGGAACAGAAACATACACACAGAATAATGGCATTGAATTGAAAACCCAGAAATAAAGCCACACATATAAGGACAACTGATCTTTGACATAGGTGCAAAGAATATGCAATGGAACAGATACCGTTTTTTCAATAAATGGTGCTGAGAAAACTGGGCTACCACATGAAAAATAATGAAAGTAGACTACTACCTCACACCAAGCACAAAAATCAACTAAATGGGTAAAAGAATTGAGGAGACAAGAGACAAGAGAACTGAAGCCATAAAATATATTGAAGAAAATACAGGTAGAACACTACATGACATACATCTCAGTATTATCTTTAAAGGCTCATTTCCCATAGCAAAGAAAGTCAAGGAAAAAATAAACACCTGGGATTACATTAAGTTAAAAAGCTTATATAGAGTAAAAGAGACATAAATCAAAACAAAGAGACACCCTACTGATTGGGAGTAAATTTTTGCACTCCATACAACTGATAAGGGTCTGATCAGAAAGATTTATAAAGCTCACATGACTCAACAAAGACAAAGAAAACAATCCAGTCAAACAGAGTCATTAATTCAAAAGGGCACCTGCACCCCTATGTTTATAGCAGCACTATTTACAATAGCTAAGCTATGGAAACAACCCAAATGCCCAAAAATAGATGACTGGATCAAGAAGATGTGGTATATATACACAATGGAATATTACTCAGCAATCAAAAAAGATAAACTCATGCAATTTGCAGCAACATGGCTGGTGCTGGAAGGGATCATTCTCAGCGAAATAAGCCAAAAAGAAAAGGAAAAATACCGGATGGTCTCACTCATAGCAGGAATTTAGAAAATCTTAATAAGGGACCAGAAAAAAGACTAATTGTAATAAAGTAAAAATCAAAATCAACAAGTGACTGTAAACCAGAGACACACTATGGGGGGGGGGAGAGATTAGGATCAAATAAGGGGGATGGGAATTGTATTGGGAATATAACCAAGATGAAGATGCATACATTGTGTAAAAATGAAAAATGATGTAAAAATATACAAAATAAAATAAAAAAAATAAAAAATAAATTAAAAAATACAACCCAGAAAAAAATTTAAAAAATGGGCAGAAGAGCTACAAAAACACTCGTCCAAAGAGGAAATGTAGGGCCTCCCCGGTGGCGCAGTGGTTGAGCGCTGGGTTGCGAAGCTGCTCGCGGCCTCTGCGGCGCCAGTTCGATCCCGGCTGCTCCCCGGCCACCGGAGGAGGGGTCCCACATGGCGCGCAGACCTCTCCTCCCGCCCGCTGCTCCCCTCAGCAGTGTACTTCGGCCCTTCTGCCTGCTCTGCTCCCCGCTCTGGCTCTGGTGAATTCTCTCACCCTCCCACGCTTCTGACTGTACCCAGTGCATGTATAAACAAAATAAATAAATAAATAAATAAAGCATGCCTCTATAAAAAAAAAAATTAAAAAAAAGTAAAAAAATAAACAAAGAGGAAATGTAAATGGTCAATAGGTATGTTAAAAATGTTCAATATCCTTTATAATTATGAAAATTCAAATCATAACCACAATGAGATATCACCTCACACCAGTAAGAATGGCACATATTAAATAAACTAGCAAAAACAAATGTTGGCGAGGATGTAAAGAAAAAGGATCTCTCCTACACTGTTGGTGGGAATGCAAACTGGTCCAACCACAATGGAAAGCTATGTGGCGGTTCCTCAGTCTACTAAAAGTGGGGCTACCATATGACTCAGCAGTTCCACACATAGAAATCTATTTGAAGGACACAAACACATTAATTCAAAAGGATACCTGCACCCCCCTGTTTATTGCAGCCCTATTTGTAATAGGTAAGATATGGAATCAACCAACATGCCCAAACGCAGATGACTGGATCAATAAGATGTGGTATATTTACATAATGGAATACTATTCAGCAATCACAAATAAGCAACTCATGCTATTTGGAGCAACATGAATGGAGCTAGAAGGGATCATGCTCAGTGAAAGAAGTCAGAAGGAAAAAGAAAGGGGCCTCCCTCATGGTGCAGGGTTATGTTACAGCATCAAGCATAGCCAGCCACTGCAGCATGAGTTTGATCACTGACAAGGGAGCTAACCCACAGGGCACAGCAGACCTCTCCTGTCTGGCCCACTGCTCCTCTCAGCAGTGCATTCCATTAGATATACCTGCTCTGCTCCCCAATCTGTCTCTGTTGAATCCTCTCACCTCACCCCCCACCTCTGGCATAACTCCAGTTCTTATATGCATAAATAAATAAAAATAAATCTTTTAAAAAAAGAAAAAGAAAAAATATTGGATGGTTTCACTTATAGGAAGAATATAGGGGAACCAAACAAGGGATTGCGGAAAAATAATAACAATAAAAAACAAAACAAAATAAAATTGACAGGCAACTATAAATCACAGACATTCGGCCAGGAAGGATGAGGGAGGGTATCAAGACAGGGGAAGGAAGAGCACAAGGCACTATGGGAATGGTGCATGGGTGAATTGGTGGTAGAATTCTATGGGGACTACACCTGAGAGGAGAAAGCAAACATTGCACAAAAATTAACAATGATGTGAAATAGATATAAGAAAATAAATTATATTTAAAAAATGATCATATGTAGGAAAAAACATGATGAGCTGTTTGAAGGTAGAATAAGAGAACTGGAGTGTATATATTTAATGGTGATAATAAAGCAATATTAGTGTTGTCCTTGGAAGATTAAGTGCTTTTAGGAAGTATTCTGGAATAAAAAAAAACAATAAACACAGTCTGACAACTGAAGAACAGAGGTGTTAAATAACTTGTCTAAGAATCAGAGTCAAGCATGAACTCAAGAACCTTGCCTTTAACTGCACAAGAAAAATGTATCACACAGGTATAAGAGAGGAATATAGCGTCAGTGGAGGTTTTCTCCTGGGAGGATTATCTAACATGGTCCAGGGGGTCACTGGACTGAGAGGAGCTCATGAATTGGGGGAAATGTCTAGCACCTTCTGGACATCAGAGACCATTGCTGACCATGTGTCATAGTGAAGATGGGAAAATTAGAATATGTACAACATAAGGTAGATGGTGAGAGACACCAGTAGACAGCAGATGGGACAGAAACTATGGTTCAAACACACATCATGTGATAGGGAGGTCCAGGAAGGAGAAAACTTCTAGGTGTGGATATAACTGAAGGGAGATATAGGTGAAAGTGCAGGGGTTTGCCAATTGGAGAGGATTCCCAGTGAAGTGGACAACATGCAACAGAATACTGTCCTTCCCCTACCACCATCAGGACTCAAGCTGATATGGTGGGGCAGCACTAAAGCTTAAAGTGTGGCATTGATGGCCTGTCCTGAAGACTGCAGAGATGTAGGTCTGAAAAACCAGAAAGGAGAGTTATTGGTGGTACCATAGTCACTAGCCACATACACAGATCATTTTCACTGGCAATTGGAACCCTCCAGGTCCCTCCATGACTCCCAAAATAGGTAGCTATGGATTAATTTGCCCTGACATACAGTACTCTCTACTGAAAAATGGAAGTTCTGCACCACTAAGACACTTGAGCACATTAGCTAATAATGGAGAGATTGAAAAAGTGTAATACATGATACTTTTACTTTCAAGAGAATATTTCACTTGCAAGAGAGAAAAAAAAACACAAAACCAACCACACGTACATGAAAAATCTGCTCTTATCAGAAACAGAGTTCAAAATCAAAAGGGTAAAGAAATGGAAGAAAACACAGAAAAACTAATTAAAGCTCTATAAGTCAGAAAAACAATTGAACATTCTGAGAAATAAAATTAACAGGAGATTAAAATTAAAATATTAAATAAGAAAGTAATGTAGATGCAGGATTTTAAAAGTTCACTAGAGGAGATAAATCTTTTTGCAGAAAGCTATGGATGGAACAAACCAAATGGAAGATCAAATCAGTGTCCTCAACTATGAGAAAACACAAGGAATGCAGGTGGAAGAAGAAAAAGAGATAGGAAGAAAAAAAATGAAGAAATACTTTAAGAATTATCCAACTCTATGAGGCAAGGGAATCTAATAATAATGGGATTCCAGAAGGGGAAGAGACAGAGAACTTAAATAAAGAAATAGCAGAGGAAAACTTCCCAAGCCTGGAGAGAGAACTAAATATACATGTCTATAAAGCTAAAAACAAAAATGAGCAACAAAAAAACTCATTACCTAAATGTAAAGAGACCTATAACAAGACACATAGTTGTGAAAATTCCAAGAGTTCAAGTAAAGAAGAACATTGAAGCTGGCTAGAGGGAAATAACCTGCAAAAGCCCCTCTATCAAGCTTACATTTCACATCTCTGAGGAAAGACTACAGGAAATGAGAGAATAGAATAATTTGATAAAAAATACCTAAGGATCCAAAAATGCCTTCAAGAATAGTCTATCCTGCAAGACTCTCCTTCAGACATGAGCGGTAAATAAAGTCCTACTCAGACAAACAGAAGAAGGATTTTGCAAACACTAGATCGCCCTCCAAGAAATGTTAGATTGAGCTTCTATCTATTTGAATAGAAGAACATCAACAAAGAACTGAATGAGAAAATAGCTAGATTCATAAAATTAAAAACTAAATGTCAGTAGTAGACCTTCATATATCAATAATTGCACTAAATGCAAATGGAGTGAACTCACCAGTTAAAAGGCACAGAGTGGCAAGTTGGATATGAAAATAGAATCTAACATTATGTTGTCTACAGGAAATGCACCTGAGCTCCACATATAAACATACTTCAGAGTAAAGGGTTGGAAAACAATTCTACAACAAATGGGTCCTAAAGGAAGGCAGGAACAGTTATATCAGACAAAAAATATATCCAGCTAAAAAAGGTAACAAGTGGCAGGAATGGTACTATATAATGATTAAGAGAACAATGCAAGAGGAAGATATAATACTTTCAATGTATATTCACCAAATGAACAGTCATCAAAATATATAAGGTAATTATTAGCAATTTTGAAAACACATTGGGAGCAATACATGAGTGGCTGGGGAAATTTAACGATGCACTTTCACCATAGGACAGATCAATCAGACAGAAAAATAGTAGGGAAACAATAGCCATAAACAAAGAATTAGACTACGCAGACTCAACAGACATTTACTGGGCACTGCACACTGAGAATGGTGATTATACATTCTTCTCAAGTGCACATTTGACATTTTGCAGTAGTATCAATAAATTCATGTATATTGAAATCATACCAAAGCTTCTCTGATAACAATGTTAATATACTAGAAATCAACCAAGAAAAGAAAGAAGCAAAAACCTCTCATGAATAACCTGCTTATGGATACTAAGCAACACACTACTGTATGACTATTGGGCTAGTGACAAAATCAAAGGGGAAATTGAAAAATACCTTGAGAAAAAAATGGAAATGAGCGCATAACTTACCAGAATCTATGGCAAAGAGCAAAAGCAGTTCTAAGAGGGGAGAATATAACAATAGGGCCCACATCAAGAAACAATGAATCATACCGAAGCTTCTCTGATAACAATGTTAATATACTAGAAATCAACCAAGAAAAGAAAGAAGCAAAAACCTCTCATGAATAACCTGCTTATGGATACTAAGCAACACACTACTGTATGACTATTGGGCTAGTGACAAAATCAAAGAGGAAATTGAAAAATACCTTGAGAAAAAAATGGAAATGAGTGCACAACTTACCAGAATCTATGGCAAAGAGCAAAAGCAGTTCTAAGAGGGGAGAATATAACAATAGGGCCCACATCAAGAAACAATGAATAGATCAAATAAATAATCTTATCTCTAACCTTAAGGAACTAGAAAAAGTTAAACAAATATTACGAAAAGCCAGCAGAAGGAAGGAAATAGTAAAAAGCAGAGCAGAAATAAATTATATAGAAATTTAAAAATGCAGTTCAAAAGATTGATGAAATCAAAAACTGAGATACCCCATTGACTGGGAAAAATTTTTGCACACAACACTAATGATAAAGGACTGATCACAAAGATCTATGAGCTGAAGAGACTAAACAAAAACAAAGTAAATAATCCAGTCAAAAAATGGACAGAAGAGCTAAAAAGGAACTTCTCTGAAGAAGAAATGCAAATGGCCAACAGGCATATGAAAAAATGTTCAAAATCACTTGTCATCAAGGAAATGCAAATCAAAACTACAATGAGATACCATCTTACACCAGTGAGAATAGCACATATTAAAAAAAAAATAACTGCTACAATATGTGTTGGCGAGGATGTGGAGAAAAAGGAACTCTCCTGCACTGCTGGTTGGAGTGCAAACTGGAAAGCTGTGTGGAGATGCCTCAACCTGATAAGATGGAGCTTCGATATGATCCAGCAATTCCACTCTTAGGTATTTACCCAAAGGACATGGAATCATTAATTCAAAAGGGCATCTTCACCCCTATGTTTATAGCAGCACTATTTTTTTAAAGATATATTTTTACTTATACAAGAGCTGGGGTACAGGCCAGAGTCACAGGAGGGTGAGAGGATTCACCAGAGACAAAGCGGGGAGCAGAACAGACATATGGAATGAAAGCACTGCTGAGGGGAGCAGCAGGTACAACAGGAGAGGTCTGCCTTGCCATGTGGGATTCTCCCTGGCCAGCTGGGAATCGAACCCGAACCGTGGAGGCTGCGGACAGCTTCACAGCCTTGCACTCAACCTGTTGTGCCACTGGGGAGGTCCTACAGCAGCACTATTTACAATAACTGAGCTATGGAAACAATCCAAATGCCCAAAAATGGATGACTGGATCAAGAAGATGTGGTACATAAACACAATAGAATATGACTCAGTAATCAAAAAAGATAAACTCATGCAATTTGCAGCAACATGGATGGAGCTGGAAGTGATCATGCTCAGAGAAATAAGCTGAAAAGAAAGAGAAAAATACCACATGGTCTCACTCATAGCAGGAATTTAGAAAACCCAAATAAGGGACCAGGAAAAAGACTCATTATAATAAAATCAAAATCAAAAGCAACAAGCGACTGCAAACCAGAGACACACTATGGGGGGGGGGGGGAGGAGAGGAGGGATTAGGGTCAAAATAAGGGGAGTGGGAATTGTATTGGGAATATAACCAAGATGAAGATGCATACATTGTGTGAAAATGAAAAATGATGTAAAAATATATAAAATAAAATAAATAAACTGTTCTCCAAAATAAATAAATAAAAATAAAGAGACAAACATAGTTTCACAAAGAAAAAAGTGGAGAACGTGCAAATAAATAGAATCATAAACAAAAGAGAAGTTCTGACAGATAGTTTAAAAATTCAGATGATCATAAGATATTACTATGAACATTTGTATACTATTAAGTAGAATGACCAGATGAGACAGACAAATTCTTAGAAATATATAACATTCTGAGACTGAGTCAGGAAGAAATAGAACACCCATTGAGATCAATTACAAACACTGAAATTGAAACAGTGATCAAAAGACTCCCAAAGAACAAAACTCCAAGACCAGATGATTTCACTAGTTAGTTCTATCAAAATTCTCAGATGATTTAATGCCTATATTTCTCCAAACGCATACAAAAAAAAAAAAAACTGAGAGAGAAGGAATACTTAGAAACACATTTTGTGTGGCCAAAATGACAGTGATAACAAAACCAGATAATGACACTAAAAAAACAGAAAACTGCAGACCATTTTAGTAATCAACATAACTGCAATAATCCCCAACACAATTTTATCAAACTGAATTCAAAAATTCATTAAAAGGGTCATACACCATGAATAAATGGAATTCATACCAGTAACACAAGGATTGTTCAACATCCTTGATTGATCTAAAATTTAATCAATGTAATTCATATATCAACAAAAGAAAAGATAGAGATCATGCAATCATATCAAGAGATGTCAAGAAGCATTTGATAAGATTAAAAAAAAACTTATGAAAAATAAAACCTAAAAAAATGGCATAGATAGAATATACCACAACATAGTAAAGACCATATATGACAAAACCACAGCTAACACAACTCTCAATGGTGAAAATCTGGAAGTTTTTCCACTAAGATCTGGTACAAGACAAGGATATCCACTTTCCTCATTACTATTTAACATAGTATTGGAAGTTCTAGCTAGAACAATTAGGCAAGAGAAGGATATGAAATGAATCCAAATTGGGAAAGAAGAGTAAGAGCTAATATTATTTGCAGGTGACATGGTAACATACATAGAAAACCCTAAAGATGCCACAAAAATCTAATGGGAACAATTAATCAGGTCAGCAAATTGGCAGGTTACAAAATCAACATACAAGAATCAGTTACCTCCTTATATGCAAACAATGAACTAAAAAGAAGAAATCAAGAAAGTGTTACTTACTGTTGCATCAAAAAGAATTAAATATCCAGGATTAAACTTAACAAAGAAGGGCAAGGGCCTATGCAATGAAAATTATAAGACATTGTTAAAATAAATAAAAAAGACACAAAGAAATGGAAATATATTCTCTGCACATGGATCAGAAGAATTAACTTTGCTAAAATGGCCATTTTACCTAATGCAATATGCAGATGTAATGCAATACCTATAATTTCAGTGGCATTATTAAAAGGTAGTATAAAGATTATGGAAATGCACATGGAATCACAAAAGTCCCTGAATAGATACAATAATCCCAACAAAAGAGTGAAAACTGGTGGTATAACACTCACAGACTTCAAGCTGTACTACAAAGCTATTATAATCAAAATGGTATGGTACTGGAACAAAAGAGACACACAGAGCAATGAAAGAGAATCAAGAGTCCAGAAATAAGCCCACACCTATATGGACAGAAAACCTACCCCCCCCAAAAAAAAAAGAGTCAAGAGTGTATATTGGAGAAAGGAAAGTCTCTTCAACAAATGATGTTGGGCAAACTAGATAGCCACATGCAAAAGAATGAAATTTTATCACTATTTCACACCATAAATAAAAATTAACTGAACATCAAAATAACATTTGAATGTAAATCCTAAAACCACAAAATACATAGAAGAAAACACAAACAAACACCTCCATATTATGGTTTCAGTGATGTCTTTGTAACTTCATCTCCAATAGCAATAGAAAAAAAGAGAATATGAGCAATTGGGACTACACTAAACTAAAAACCTTCTGCACAATAAAATAAATGGTCATTGAAACAAAAATACATCCTAAATATTGAAGAAAATATCTCCTCAACAGAAATATGACAAAACACTTATATCCAAGATGAGCTCAATCAAAAATGTTCAGAGAAGCTAAACAGGCACTTCTCCAAAGAGGTCACACATGCCAAAAAGGAAAATGGAAAAAAAAAAAAACCTACCAAAACCATAATGAGACATCACTTCACACTTGTGGGAATGGCTCATATCAAAAAGAAACAAGTGTTGACAATGATGTCAAGAATGAGGAATGATCATACACTGTGGGTGGGAATATAGACTGGTCCAGCCCTTATGGAAAACAGTATGGGGGTTTCACAAAATATTAAAAATGATGTAGCATATGATGCAGCAATTGCACTCCTAGGTATCTACTTGAAGAATACAAAAACACTAAGTGTTCAAAAACAGATTATTAGATTAGGAAGATGTGATATACACAAAGCAATACTATAGAACCTCAATAAAGATAAATTCCTGTCACTTGAGACAACAGGGATGGAACTGGAAGGGACTATGCCTAGTGAAATTATTCATAAAGAGAAATACAAATATAGTATGGTTTCACTTATGTTTGTAATATAGAGAATCAAAACAAAGTTCAGACAAAACCAAACAAATAATAACTGTTGGAAATCAGACTGTAAAATTGAGGGGTAGGTGGATGAGCAGAGCAGTGTGGAGGATGTGCAATGGATTAATTATAGTATTATACTATGGGTACCTTGGTGATGTATATTGTGTGTTAACATACACCTGAAGGGTGTGATCCTGTATCTCTAAGCCATGCACTGTGCTGTAAACTTTAGTTCATTAGTAAAAGTAACAAAAAATGAAACAAAATGACCTGTTACTGATGCAATCTTTGAAGTTCGGTGAAGTGTTCATGAAAGTCCAATAAACGATCCTACTTTTGCATTTTAAAAGTTAGCATGTATGTCTATGTGTATATACATATTTTTTCCAGCCTCCATCCTACATAGAAGAGAAGCAAATAAAGCATCAATAAATACGTCATTAGAAGGCTGGGTCAATCATCCTGAATATTAGCCACCTGTTCATAGTCTCAGGACACAGAAATTACAACTCTGGATTCCTGTATACAAATCCTAACACACCAAACATAGCACATGTTAAACGAGAAACCTTTTCCTTGTGCGTGGTGTACAAGCCTCAATTCTGAGCTGAATATGATTGGAGAGGAGTCTCCAAGAGAGGATACAAACTGATTATTAAAAAGCTACATCGACTTATAGGCAGGTTTCATTGAATCCATGCTATTATAAACATTTTTGAATTAGATGTCAACATACAAAATGTAGCACATAACACATAAAAATATTGATTCTCTGTTTTTCTTTAAAATTTGTGATATTTGCTAACAAATATGAAGTTGAGTGACACTTCTACAGATAGGGCAAGTGTCCCCCTCCAGTTTGGCACGATGCCTACTAGGTCTGCTTTACTGGTTTTTTTTTTCTAATATACACCATTTTTATAATGTGAAAAAAGCTTTTACATGTTGGTGTATAATGCTCAGCTCCAAAATCCTGCTTTAATTTCATTTAGTTAAAACTTCCTTTCTGATTTCTTTTTTTTCATTTTTTACATCATTGTTCATTTTTAAACAATATTTGCTTCCCCCATCCCCTCAGGAGTAGTCCCCATAGAATTTTCTTCCCCAATGCACATAAAACCTATTGGGCTCCAGTAGCACGGGACAGAGTAATGTCTTAACTGCTTAATCTTTTTTTTTTAAGATTTATTTATTTATTTATACAAGCACCAGGGTACAGGCCAGATTCGCAGGAGGGTGAGAGGATTCACCAGAGACAGAGCAGGGAACAGAACAGGCAGACTGAAGAAATACACTGCTGAGGGGAGTAGTGGGAGAGACAGGAGAGGTCTGCTGCGCCATGTGGGACCCTTGCAGGCCAGCCGGGATTGAATCTGCGCTGCAGAGGCTTCAGACAGCTTCACAGCACTGCACTCAACTGCCTGCGCCACCAAGGGGAGGCCCAACTGTTTAATCTTTACGTAAGTGTTATGATTTCCCAAACAGAAATACCCACCGGTGCTCAATGGGAACAATTCATATTCAGAAGACACCAGGTTTAGTGTTTTCCTACGTTGATTTTTTAGAAATTACCATAAAGTAGGAACAAGAAATAAGGATAAAAGCCATTAATGGAGCCTGTTCCTATGATTATAAGTGAATCATTCTTTGTTTCAAAAATCTGTTCCCTTCCTATCTCTGAGAAACTATGTGCATGCCAGTGTGTGACTGTGTGTGTGTGCGTGTGTGTGTGGGAAGGGATGGAAATGGGCAGACCTGTATGGATTCTGCGGTGGGCTTTCAGGTGAGAGCTTTTGGTGTACACTTTGCTGCATCCTGCAAAGTCACACTGGTGAATCCGTCTTCTCTTCAAGTCAATGGCCTCTTCTCCCTGCGTTTGGGTCATTGCCGTTGGTCTGAGCAAAGAAAGATAGGCCAAAGAATGATTTTAAAGTGAAGACTAAAATGGACTTACATACAGTGAGACCACCTCATATATGCATTTAATTTACGCAAATTTAACACCAAGCCCATAAGAGGAAAACAGTAATTGAAATAGTTTAAGCAATTTCCTCAACAAGGCCTTTTTCCTCTGTAAGTGCGGAACCCAGGTTATGATTTCCCTTGGAGGTTTCTATTCCCAAACAGTGTGGGCATTTCACTCTTTAAGTTTCATTCTTGTGTTTAAAGAAATGCATTTTCATACAACAAGTTTGCTAAAACACAAGTCAACTACTTCATTAGTTCCAACATTGAAAAACAAGGTTGATTCAAACTTACAGAGGGAAACACTATACAATTGCACTTTGTAAGAAATTTGAAGATTTTTCAAGGGTAAATTGATTATCAACAATTGGAACATAAATCTCCTATAACATGCATACCCATATATATCTTTGCACATAAACACATATCTTTACTGGGAGGCAATTACCTGTATATTGTTGTCTTCAAATTCTGACTTTTGTGTCTGAGATCACTCCAGTTTTACCACAGACACATAATGTACACAGAGATAGACCTGAAGTAAAGATAAAGGTACTTACTCTTGCTGTAGTCCCTGAATACTCCGTAAGGCTGAGGATCCACTCTGAATTGCACTCTCTTCACTGTCACTTGGAATCTCCAGTGGAGACATGGAGGTGGGGTCAACTTTTACTAAAACAAAGAAAAGAAGCATTGTGGACTACAAATATGTGCCTCTGTAATTTTCAGGATTCCCTAGTTTGGCTCACAATGAGAAGTAGCAGCAAGATAGAGAAATAAGAAAAAGCAAAGATGGAAGAAGTGTATGGAAGGAAGAGAAAAACATTCAGAATTTTTGGCACAGCAGGAAACAGAAGTTCCTTTAAGGGAAGGGAAGTAAGGAATGTTCTGGTGCCACTAGATTTAGCTTTTCCAACATAGTAATTGTGACAGGACAGTACATTACTCTAGAATAGGTAAGGTCACAGTATGAGTCAATGCTCTTATTTCCAGTCCCCAGGACAAGGTCTGTTAAAATGTCAGGTTCAAAATTTCTTTCTTTTTTCTTTTCCTTTTTAATTCTCTTTAAAAAAAACACCATTGTTTTACAACCTTAATTTTTTTTGGTATTATAGGATTTCAGGTCACCAGAACTCTCCCACCACCAAAGCACCTGTAGTCTTCCACCATAGTCCATTGTGCTCTCAGTCCTCCCTACCCTGTTCTTAGACTTCTCCCTCCCTTCCTCTCTTCTTTTGGATGGCTCAGATATATGGTCAGTTTTATTGAGTGGGTTTGAAAGTTTGTCTTTCAATTAGATTTTATTTTTATTTTATTTATTAAGCTTTTTAAATTTTTCTTTAAATTTTCTTTTTTAAATTTTCTTTCTTGTCCATTTTTGCACAATATTTCTCCCATAAGTTATAGACCACATAAGTCTCCCACTATTGCATCACCATGAAACTTCACTATAGTCCCTTTGCTCTCCCCCCCCCCCCGTTTTGTCCCTTCTTCCTCCCCCTCCCCTGATGTATGCCTCAGATCTATAGTTTGCCTGCTATTTTGCTTCTTTTTTGACCTTTGGCTTGATTTCCCTATATTCTATTTATACAAGAACCGGGGTACAGGTCAGATGTGCGGGAGGGTGAGAGGATTCACCAGAGACAGAGTGGGGAACAGAACAGGCAGACTGACAGAAATGCATTGCTGAGGGGAGCAGCTGGCGAGACTGGAGAGGTCTGCTGCACCATGTGGGATTCTTGCTGGCTGGCTGAGATTGAACCCTTGCTGCAGAGGCTGCGGACAGCTTCACAGCGCTGCACTCAACATCCTGCGCCACCAGGGAGGCCTGAGTTTATCTTTTTTAATTGCTGAATATTATTCCACTGTGTATAGAAACCACATTTTCTTGTTCCATTCACCTGTTTGGGGGCATTTAGGTTGTTTTCATATCTTAGCTATTATAAATAGTGCTGCAATAAACATGAATGCAGGTTTGCTTTCAAATTAAAGTTTCTGTGTCCTTCGGGTAGATTACTAGGAGTGGAATCACTGGGTCATATGGTAGATCAATTTTTAGTAATTTGAGGGTCCTCCACACAGCTTTCCATAGTGGTTTGACCACTTTGTATTCCCACCAGCAGTGTAGGAGGGATCCTTTTTCTCCACATCCTCACCAGCATTTGTTGTTGCCAGTATTTTTGTTTTGATTTGTTTTGTTTTTTTCTTTTCTAATATGGGCCTTTCTCACTGGTGTGAGGCAGTATCTCGTGGTTTTGATTTGCATTTCCCTGATTATAAGTAAGGTTAAGCATTTTTTTCCCCAATCCCTCCTTTCCCCGCCCCTCACCCCACATAGTGTGTCTCTGGTTCATAGTTGTTTGTTGATTTTGATTTTTTCTTTCTGAGCATTTTTGTCATATACCTCCTGGCCATTTGCATTTCCTCTTTGGAGAAGTGTCTTTTTTAATTATCTGCCCATTTTGACTGGGTTGCTTGCTTTGTTTTTGTGGAGTCATGTGACCTCTTTGTAGATCATTAATATCAGTCTCTTATTGGCTGCATGGAGTGCAAATATTTTCTTCCAATCTGTGGGTTGTCTCTTTATTTTTGTCATTGTCTCCTTTGCGGTATAAAGAAACTTTTTATTTTGATGTAGTCCTAGCTGTTTATCTTTGCCTTCATTTTCTTTGCTACTGAAGAAGAGTCCTCAAAGATGTTTCTGAGTTTTATATAATGGAGTGCTGTGCCTATGCTTTCTTCTTTGTATTTTATGTTTTCAGTTCTTTTTTTTTTTTGTTTTCAGTTCTTACATTCAAGCATTTTATCCATTTTCAGTTGTTTTTTTGTGTATGGTGTGAGATAGTAATCTAGTTTCATTCATTTGCATATAGCAGTCCAGTTTTCCAAGCATCATTTATTGGAGAGCCTTTCCTTATTCCATTGAACATTCCTTGCTCCTTTGTCATAGATAAGTTGACCATATATGTGTCACTTTATTTCTGGCACTTCAATTCAATTGCATTGATCTGTGTGTTTTTGTTCCAGTACTATTCTGTTGTAGTATTATGGCTTTGTAGTATAGTTTGTATTCTGGGAGTATAATACCTCCTTTTATCCCCTTTCTAGTCAGCAGAGCTTGGATTATTTGAAGGTTTTTTTTTTTTTTGCGATTCCATATGAATTTCAGCAGTATTTGTTCTATTTCTTTAAAGAATGACATTGAGATTTTTATTAGAATTTTATTTTATTAGAATTTTTATTAGAATTTTATTAGAATCTGTACATTGCTTTTGGTAGGATGGTCATTCTGATGTTAATTCTTCCTATCCATGAGCAGGGAATATCTTTCCATTTCTTTGTGTCTTCTTTTTCTTTTTTTAAAAAAGATTTATTTATTCATGCATACAAGAACTGGGGTACATGCTAGATGTGTGGGAGGTTGAAAGGATTCACCAGAGACAGAGCAGGGAACAAAATGGGCAGACTGACTGAAATACATTGCTGAGGGGAGCAGCAGATGAGCAAGAGATGTCTGCCAGCGTGATGTGGGTATCTCCCTGCCTGGCTGTGATCGCACCCACACTGTAGAGTGCTGTGCTCAACCCGCTGCACCACCAGGGAGGGCCTCTTCTACTTCTTTTAACAATGATTTGTAATTTCCTTTGTACAGATCATTCACTTCCTTTGTTAGGTTTATTCCCAAGTACTTAATTTTTTTGAGTGCAATTGTAAATGGGACGGTTGATTTCTTCTTCTTCAGATTGATAGTTTGCATATAAGAAGGCTACTGATTTTTGAGTGTTGATATTGTAACCACTACTTTACTGAACTGGTTTATTATTTTAATATTTTTTTCCCTGTGGCATTTCTAGGGTTCTTTCTATATATTATCAAATCATCATCAAATAGTGATCATTTTACTTCTTCTTTCCCTATTTAGATTCCTTGTTTTGCTTTCTCTTTCCTAATTGCTCTAGCTAAGACTTTCTGTATTATATGGAATAGCAGTGGTAAGAGTGGACATTCTCGTCTTGTTCAAGATATTAATGGAGGGCCTCCCCTGGTGGCGCAGCAGTTGAGCGCTGGGCTGTGAAGCTGCCTGCAGCCTCTGCAGCACTGGTTCGATCCCCGGCCACCAGTGAGGGTCCCACATGGCACGCAGACCTCTCCTGCCGTGACCACTGCTCTCTTCAGCAGTGTACTTCATCCGTCTGCCTGTTCCCAGCTCTGGCTCTGGTGAATTCTCTCACCCTCCCACGCTTCTGACTGTACCCAGTGCTTGTATAAATAAATAAATAAATCTTTAAAAAAATATATATTAATGGGAAGACTTTCAATTTTTCACCATTAATAATGATATTAGCAGGCCTCCCTGGTGGCCTAGAGGTTAAGTCTCAGTGCAATCACTGCTATGGCCTGAGTACAATCCCCAGCCAGGGAGTTAATCCACATATGGTGCAGCAGACTTCTCCTGTCATGCCCAATGCTCCCCAGAGTAGTGTCTCTGGCGAATTCTCTTATTCCCAACACCTCTGGCCTACATCCCAGTTCTTCTACACACAAATAAATAATATTAAAAATAAAGTAAAAATGATAAAATGAATGATATTAGCTGTGGATTTGTCATATATGACTTTTATTGCATTAAGATGTATTCCTTCTATCCCAGGAATTTAGAGGGCTTTCATCATAAATTGATGTTGAACTTTATCAAATCTTTCTTAGCATCTATTGATATGGCTATATGGCTTATGTTTTTCTTTTTGTTGATGTGGTAGATTAAATTAATTGATTTTTAGATGTTGAACCATCCTATGTCCATGGGTAAATCCCACTTGGACATGGTATATTATCCTTTTGATGCATTGTTGGATTCAGTTTGCAAAGATATTATTGAGGAATTTAACATCTGTGCTTATTAGGGAGATTGCTCTGTAGATTTCTTTTTTTGCATTGTCTTTGTTTGGTTTTAGTATTAGTGTAATGTTGACTTTGCAAAATGTATTTTCTTTTTTTTTTTTAAAGATATATTTATTTTTATACAAGAACCGGGGTACAGGTCAGATGCACGGGAGGGTGAGAGGATTCACCAGAGACAGAGTGGGGAACAGAACAGGCAGACTGACGAAATACACTGCTGAGGGGAGCAGCGGGTGAGACAGGAGAGGTCTGCTGTGCCATGTGGGATTCTCACCGGCCTGGATCCAATCTGCACTGCAGAGGCTGTGGACAGCTTCACAGTGCAGTGCTCAACCACCTGCACCACCAGGGCAGCCCACAAAATGTATTTTCTAGTATGCCTTCTTTCATGATTTTTTGAAAGAGTTTTTGTAGGGTAAACACCTGGTCCTTTTTGAATGTTTGGTAAGAATTCATTTGTGAAACCATATGATTCTGGGCTTTTGTTTGAGGAGGGTTTTGATTACTGTTCCAATTTTGCTATTCATAATTTCTTTTTAACAGGATTTCTACTTCTTCATTGTCAGCTTTGTATGGTTGCATAGTTCTAAGAATTTGACCATCTCTTCTAGATTGTTGAACTTGTTTGCATATATACATTCACAGTAATCTCTGATAATACTATGGATTTCTGCAATATCTGTTGTTATTTCTCCTCTTTCATTTATGATCCTATTTACTTGAGTTTTCTCCCTTTTTTCCTTGTGAAACTAGATAAACATTTGTCTATTTTGTTTATTTTGTCAAAGAACCTGCTTTGGGCTCCATTGATCATTAGGATAGTCTTTTATATTTGTATATATTTTATTTTGGCCCTTATTTTTTTTATTGTTCATTCTTTTCTTTTTCTTTTTTTAATTTTATTTTTATATACCCTATACAATTGCAACCCCCTTATTTTGACCCCAATCCCTCCTTTCCCCACCTCCCCCATAGTGTGTCTCTGGTTCATAGTTGTTTGTTGATTTTCATTTTTTCTTTCTTATAGTTATTCTTTTTCCTGGTCCCTTATTTAGGTTATCTAGATTCCTGCTATGAGTGAGATCATCCAGTATTTTTCTTTTTCGTTCTGGCTTATTTCACTGAGCATGATCCCTTCCAGCTCCATCCATGTTGCTGCAAATTGCATTTGTTTATCTTTTTTGAATGCTGAGTAATATTCCATTGTGTATATGCACCACATCTTCTTGATCCATTCATCTATTTTTGGGCATTTGGGTTGTTTCCAAAGCTTAGCTATTGTAAATAGTGCTGCTATAAACATAAGGGTGCAGGTGCTCTTTGGAATTAATGTTTCTCTGTCCTTTGGGTAAATACCTAGGAGTGAAATTGCTGGATCATATGGAAGCTCTATCTTTAGTAGGTTGAGGAATCTCCACGCAGCTTTCCATAGTGGTTGGACCAGTTTGCACTCCCCCCATCAGTGCAGGAGAGTTCCTTTTTCTCTACATCCTCGCCAACATTTGTTGCTGCTAGTTTTTTTTTTTTTTTAATATGTGCCATTCTCACTGGTGTGAGATGGTATCTCATTGTAGTTTTGATTTGCATTTCCCTGATTGCAAGTGATGTTGAACATTTTTTCATATGCCTGTTGGCCATTTGCATTTCCTCTTCAAAGAAGTTTCTATTTAGCTTTTCTGCCCATTTTTTTAAATAATAAATTTTATTTTTATATTCCCCATACAATTTCAACCCCCCCATTCTGACCCCAATCCCTCCCCTCCCGCCCCCCACCCCCCCAAAAAGTGTCTTTGGTTCATAGTTGACAGAATTATTTTCTTTGGTTTTGTTGAGTCTCATCAGCTCTTTGTAGATTTTTGGGATCAGTCCTTTATCATTAGTGTTGTGTGCAAAAATGTTCTCCCAGTAGGTGGGGTTTCTCTTTGTTTTTGTTACTGTCTCTTTTGCTATGCAGAAGCTCTTTAATTTGATGTAGTCCCAGCTGTTGATTTTTGCCTTCACTATCACTGCTTTGGGTGATGTGTCTGTAAAGATGTTTTTGCGGTGCATGTCATGTTGTGTTTTGCCTATATTTCCTTCTATATATTTTATGGTTTCAGGTCTTATGTCTAGTTCTTTAATCCATTTTGAGTTGGTTCCTGTGCATGGTGTGAGGTAGTAGTCAAGTTTCATTCTTCTGCATGTAGTGACCCAGTTTTCCCAGCACCATTTATTGAACAAACTTTCATTGCTCCATTGCATATTCTTTGCTCCTTTGTCAAAGATTAGTTAACCGTAAATATTTGGGTTTATTTCTGGGTTTTCTATTCATGCCATTGGCCCGTGTGTCTGTTCTGTTTCCAATACCATACAGTTTTGATTATTATGGCTTTGTAGTATAGTTTGAAATCTGGGTGAGTGATGCCTCCATTCCCTTATTTTTTTTCCAGGAGGGTTTTGGCTATTCGGGGTTTTTGCTGGCTCCATATGAATTTCATCAATATTTTTTTCTATTTCTTTGAAGAATGACATTGAAATTTTAATTGGAATAGCATTGGATCTATAGATTGCTTTTGGTAGGATGGCCATTTTGATAATTTTAATTCTTCCTATCCATGAGCAGGGGATGTCTTTCCATTTCTTTGTGTCTACTTCTATTTCTTTTAATTGGCTCTTATTTTTTTTCAACATTTATTTTTTTTTTATACAAGAACCAGGGCACAGACTAGATGCATGGAAGGGTGAGAACATTCACCGTTGACAGAGAAGGGAACAGAACAGGCAGACTGATGAAATACACTGCTGAGGGGAGCAGCAAACAAAACAGGAGAGGTCTGATTCAGCATGTGGGATTCTCACCAGCTGGCTGGGATCAAACACACGCTGCAGAAGCTTCGGACAGCTTCACAGCACAGCACTCAACTGCCTGTGCCACCAGGGGGGCCCATATTTCTGCTGATATTTTTATTATTTCCTATCTTCTGCTGGATTTTAATATTGTTGTTCTTTTTATAGTTCTTTGAGATGGGCGATTATATTGTTCTTTGTTTTTGCAGGGGAACTCTTTCTTGTTTCTTAATGTGGGCCTGTATTGCTATATACTTCCCTTTTATTACTGCTTTTGCTATGTCCCATGCATTCTGGAAAGTTGTATCTCCTTGTAATTTGTCTCAGTGTATCTTTTACTTTCTTATTTGACTTCCTCATTGATCCAGTGGTCTTTCGGTAGCATATTGTTCATTTTCCATGTAATAAGGTGGCTCCTTGCTTTCTTTGCATAGTTGATTTCTAGTTTGATGTCTTTATGGTCAAAGAAGGTAGTAGGTATGATTTTGATCTTCCTATATTTGTTGATGTTTTTCTTTTTTCCTAGTACATGCTCTATCCTGGAGAAAGATCCATGTGCACATGAGAAAAATTTGCATTCAGGTTTATTTTGGGTGCAGTGTCCTATAGATATCTGTTAGGGCCATGTGGTCTAGATCTTTATTTAGGGCTATTGTGTCCTTGTTTATTTTCTGTTTTGTTGAGCTGTCTATTGGTGAGAGCAGGGTGTTGAAGACTTCTACTACATATGTATTTTTTCTGATGTCTATTTTCAGAGATGATCACAATTGTCTAGTATATTTTGGTGCTCCCTCATTTGGTGAGTGTATATTGATGAGTGTTACATCTTCCTGGTTAATTGTCACCTATATCATATAGTCTCCATTTATATCTCTTGTCACCTTTTTTAGTTGGAAATCTATTTTATGTGATATAATTATGGCTGCCCCTGTCTTCTTTTGGAAAACTTTGTAGAATTTTTTCCAACACTTTACTTTCTATATTGATCGTTTCCAGTTAGGCTTGTTTCCTGGAGGCAGTGGAAAGTTGGATTCTGTTTTCTTATCCAGCCTTCTACTCTGTTTCTTTTTCTTGGTGACTTTAGTCCATTTAAGTTTAGGGTGATACACTGAAGTCCCTACTTGGTATTTTGTTCATCATTTCTTAGTTCTAATTAGCACCTTGTTAAATTCTTCCTGTTCATTCTATTGATTCAGACTATAAGGCTTCTTGTCATATTTTTTTGGAAAGGAGGTTTAGTAGAAGCAAATTTCCAAAGATTTTGTCTGAGAAGGTCTTCATTTTCCCTTCAAAGAGGAAGGAGCTTCCTCAAAGAGGTTTTGCAATCAAATTCTCTGAAAAACTCCACGGCTGTCCTGATACTGAGACTCACTCTGGAGTTCAGAACACATTTTTTGAATTTTGTTCATCTAAATGGAAACTTTTCAATGAGATGAAATACATAACTAGCAAAAATAAATGTAATATGTAACAAGTAAGAAACCAGAAATATTTTATAAATGTTGATGCTTTCTCTTGTGCTCCAACTTATTGTGTGTCATTCCCTTCCCATATCAAGGTTTAAGCATACTATTTCAGAGACCACTAGGCTAATGGTCTTAGCCTGAAACTACAAAGATATTTAAAAATATATATATTCAGTTTTTTTTTGAGTGGCTCTGATAAACTTATGGATATTTTTTGGTGAATTCAAAGTTTGTCATTAATGGTACCACAGTTTCTATATCATCAAATTCTCACATGGGGACTTTTGCTTTCCCATTTCCTTTTTTTTTTTTTTAACTATCTCTCTTTATATGAGAATTGATAAACCATAATTGTTCACCCAATCCCATTTCCTTTTTTTTGTTTAACTATTTCTCTTTATACGAGAATTGATAAACTGTAATTGTTCCCCCAATTCACTCTTTTTAAAAACTTTCATTGATGTAACATTGCTCTATAACATTTTATAGGTTTCAGGTGTGTATCGTTATAAATCAACATGTCTATATAATACAATACTCTCATCACTGAAAATCCAATTCCATCCTTTACACCCCTTTTACCTGATTTACACATACCCATTCCCTCTTTCCTCTGGCAACTACTGATTTTGTCCTGAAGTCTAAAAGTTTACACTGTATGATAACCATATTTTAATTAACATCCTCATGGTCTCTCAAAAACGTTATCATTACCACAATTTACCACTAGTTCATGACAATATTTTTATTCAAAAGAACACTGCAGAGTCTCAGCAACTTGATGCTCAGTAAGGTGTTTTTCAGTCTCCTACATTTAGTGATGGTGTTATCACAAGACACTGAAATTCAAAGAAAATTTTAGAAAGATTTTTTTTTATACTGAGATGAAATCTAGTCTCTAGACACATATCTTTCCTTTGGTCTTAAAATTCCTACTATTCACTTATCAATTCTACATTTGACATGGATTTGAATCTCTCTCCTCTGATTATAAATGAATTTTCCAAAGTTATTCCAAAGGCATAACATAAGAAACTGATCATAATTGTACAGATGTGGTGAAGCTAAATATCTTGAACCACTATAGAGACCATAAAATTTTCTTTGATCATTTCCAATTATAAACACAGAAGATATACCTCCAGGAAAAGAACTGGGTGTCTGGGGGACAGTGGTGGGAGGGAGACTTAATTTATATCTTTCTGAATTCTGAACATATATTTAAAATTATGTAAAAATGACGATTACCACATATGAACTATCTCCAGGAAAAAAAAATGAGGTTTGCTTGCTCATTAAAGTATTTGTTACAAGAAAACAACTATTTGCCACTGTATTAGGTTCTCTGGAGATGCCCAAAGAGAAATAAGATAGAATCTTGTCCTTGAGGAATTTACAATTCAGTTGGGAAGAATGCCTGTACTCTGTGCTACAGGCAAGAAAAAGGTAAAATGGAAGTTGATAGCAGACAAATGAGAGGGAATACAGGAAGGATGGCAATATTTCAAAGAGGAATATTTTACCTGTAGGGAAGAAAAAAAAATAAGGTTTGGGGAGAGGCAGAAGCTAAGACAGGTTAAGTGTATAAAATTTTCCACCAAAGCATTCTTAGCATAATAGAAGAATAAACACATTATCCAGGAAAGGTACCTTAATAGGCCTAAAACATTTTTTGAGTTTGATTCTTATCTTAAAATGTTATTCAAATTTTATATTTTGCTTTTTAATAAAAATCATACTTAAATAATATAAAATGTTTTATATTAATATCAAATAGTATAAAGATTCTAGGAAGATGCACATTATTTCACTCAAGGATAAGATTACCCCAATTTGAGAAGCATGAGCTAAGCAAAAGAGCGTTATTATAAATTCTTAAGCATTGAAAAATCATGATAAAAACAGTGTTTCTGTAAAGTTACTCTCAAAACTGTACAAGAATAACTGGAAGGGGTGAAAAAGAGAAGAGGTGATGACTCAAAAAAAGAGTAGATGGAGGAAGGCGTGTCCCAGAAAAGAGGCACATTGATGCTTACCTGATCCAGCATTTTTGCCATCTCCTCCAATGAGTGGGACTGTAATAGCTGCAGAGCCCCCATCTGCAGGCAAAGTAGTATACACCATGGGCAGCGACTGCACCACCACTGGGATGGTCTTCAGGCTACCCAGCTTATCTGGCAGACTGACTGAGGGGATGGTGTGAATCACATGTAATATTTGCTGGCTACCAGTGCCCTGATGGGCCAGGATAGAGCCTGGAGTCAGAACTGTAGGGATATTTGCCGAAGTGCTTGTGTCAGATGTTGAAGTGGATACTACAAGGGTCTGGGGAGCAGGCTGTGACTTGAGAGGACGTATTGGAGCCTGCAGCATGCTAGCAGGTTGGAGAGGAGCTTTTGGCTTGTGAAAGGAGAGGTCGACTGGTTCCACCTGGGGCAGGTTGAAATCATTAGCCAGAAGTTCTTCTGGGGGCTCAATCTTGATGTCATTAAACAGTGCTGGGTTCTCCATAGAGTTGGCATCCAGGAGTGGTGGAGATGTCATATTACCTCTGTCTGCTGTCTTAGGGGAATCTCTAATCTGAACAGAGCCAGTAACCTAATGAAATAAATAAGTAAAACAAATGAGAGGTGCAAAAATAATCAGTGTTAGTACCCTGAAGAAGAATCATGTGAACAATGAAAGAAAAAATCCCCTCTATATTTACTCATGGGCAGAATATACAGAGGTAAGATAAATGAGACAGGAGCACATTTAAGAAGAAAAAGGAAGGTAAACTTTACTAAGCAGCAGTAACAGGTCTTGTATCAAACAACTAGTAGAAATTATTTTGTTTAATCTTTATAATAATCCTGTGAGATTAAAGTCAACACATTATGAATATGCACTATACACACTGTGCTAAGCCCAGTGCAGTTACATATGAATAAGATACAGTCATAACGATAGAATAATATGGGTAGTTTATACCACAAAAGTGGTGGGCTAGCCATATAAGCAAGGTATTTTTGAAAAAGAAAAGGCAATGATTCATTCTGTCTAGACAAGATCAGGGAAGGCTTCAAGGAGGACATGATATGATTTGCTAGGCGGAGAAGGGGTAATAAAGATATTTCTGTCTGCAGAGATATGACAACAGGCAATATGTCTAGGTAATAATGATGTAGTACAATTAGATGTATTATATTCTGAAAAGAATTGTATTTTAATTGAAATCACATTGCATTTTAATGTGTATAAATTTTGGGTGTGCATTATTATATGTCAACATGTGTATATACCACATTAAGTTCACCACTAAAAGTTCAATTCTATCCCTTCAACATAAATTTGACCCATTTAAATTGAGTTATTTTAAAAACACTAATGAACGATCCCTTCAAAGATTATACATAAATTAAGATAAAACCTCAACATAATTTAAAACTTGTTAAAAATTTTGTGAATTCAAAATTCAGGGACATTGGGAAATGTATATGCCTCTCTGGACCTTAAAGATAGCCTTGGAGATGATACTGTTTTAGCCACCAAATAAACTAGTAAAAAATTGTATATCAGGATTATATTTTGAGTTATGGGAATTTTTAATTATGAGGTGTTCAGAAATGCATTCCTTACACAAAATACAACTACCCTTTATTTTGTATATTTTATTTTGTATGTGAAGGAAGGTGGATTTTGAGGAAAGGCTAGGTGATAATTGTTTTGAGGAAGGGAGTGATGTGTATGAAGCTACTTATGTGAGATTTAACTAGTTTCTCAGGAAGTGTAGATTGAAGGAAGAATTAGACTGGATTCAAGGAAACCAAAAGGGAAGACAGAGGAAAAAATATTGTGAGACATTTATGAGAAAGTTAGAAAAGCGTGAATATTGATTGGATATTGGATGAAATTAAGAAATTATTGTTAGCTTTTAAAGACTTGATAATGACATCATGAGTGTGATTTTTAAAAATTTACGTGAGAGTAAAAAGGGCCTGAAATCACAGAATGATGAGAGGCAAGGAGAGGTAGTGTCTGCTTGCTTTGATTTTGTTTAAAAGATCTTCAAATATTACTGGGAGTTAGCAAAGGCACCAAGAAGCATCTATTATTTATCCCTAGAATTTACCCAGATCGTTATCTGTTTTCTCCCTCTATGCTATGACAATTGATTTACAAACCCTTCACCCTAACTCAGGTCTTGTTCCTTTCAATTTGCTCCTTCTGTGAGACATCACTTCTGTGAATTATGCTGCTATTGCAAACACTTCTATTAAGTAAGAGGCAGCAGAATCCTGTTGGTTGGGAGGAGAATAGGGAGAGGAAGTTGTCAAGATTGCCTCTATTGAACTTAAACATTCCTTGCTCTCTGAAGCCCCCAAATCAACTTCAGCACCTATTTTTTCTACATTTCTCAATTACCTCTCTACTTGTCTAGCTTGCTTCCCATATTAAAGGGGCACAATCTCAGGAATCTCCAAGGAAGAGTAGGAAGAAGTATATCTTTCTATAGTCTCTATCAAGGTTTTCAATAACACTGAGAAATAGAATTAAACAGAAAGCATAAGGAGAGGATAGGTATGCTATCATTTTCTATAAAAATTAAGAGCATGAATGAAGATATAGAAATAGACTGAACTATTCCAATATACATTAAGGAAGGATCTAGCTAAATTTTGGGTCTTCCCAGACTCTATGATTTAGGTACAGAAACCTAAGTAAGATGAAGTCGTGAATTCTAAATATAAAATGGAGAATACTTTGGCAAACTTGCTGTCTTTTGCTAAACAGAGGCCATATCCAAGATGCTAAGCCTTGCCTAGAATAATGCAACTAGTTCAAGACCTTGTGATTAGCTTATGCTCAATCTACAGTTATTCACATTATTGGGAAAAAAAACATATTATTCAGGAAAATCCAAAATGGAAACTGACAAATGAAAATACAAATACTGAAGAACATATAGACTATCATTATTGCCTTAATGAGATAAGATGTTACAGGGCCCTGGTTCAGCAAGTCATCATGAGTCATCCTTCTATACACTAAGCCTACACTGTGGTTTACCAATTCTTAATAAAAACCTTATTCAAAAAATACTTCAGACATTACTCCTCTTTGGCCATCATCACAACTCTTTGAAAGAAATGTTAGAAGACCATTTGTTTGTGTTTTATTGTTTTAACAGTTGTCTCCTCAAAACATATCACACATTTCCTTTACAATTACCTATTATAACTAAGTGAATACATCATGGTGCAAGTATTTTCTGGGTATGAATGCTGTTTTCTGCAAGTAAGCATTCTCCAGAAAATGGACTATGCTTAAAAGCAGCTCTCAAGGTTGACCTTAATAATTCTTGTATTATGGCCTGAAGATATGTTAAATATCGACACATTACAATAGTGAATAATATTTGTGTGCACTGAGAATTCTCTTTTCAATATGAGTTTGATTTCTTTCTTATTTTGAATATAACTATCCCTATGGTTTAAACAACAACAACAACAACAACAAAACACACACAACATGCTTTATCTTCACTTTGTACATAGCATAGTATACATGAAGGTTCTGAAGAAGAACCGTAGTTCTTCTCAGTGAGCTTTCAGCTGCACAGTTTTAGTGATTTTTAAGAATTTGCACAAGATGACACAACATGGTTCCCCATTCCACTCTTCATCAGATATCAGAAGCAACTCTGATGACTGATATATAGTTGTACCATTAGATTTTCCTTTCTTTTTAAAAAAAAAAAATATTTATTTATTTATTTATTTATTTATTTATTTATTTATTTATTTATTTATTTTACATCATTGTTCCCCCCTTTTTTTAACAATGTTTCCTATTTTTGCTGAGGTGTAGTCCCCATAGAATTTCCACCCGTGCACCAACAATTCACCCGTACACCATCACCATAGTCCCTTGTGTTCATCCCTCTCTCGTTTTGATCCCTCTCATTTCCCCTCCCCTGAAGAATGACTCTAATTTATAGTTAGCTGTTTATTTTTGTTTTTGTTTTATTGTGTATTCCATTGTTATTATTTTTTGCCCCAATCCCTTATTTGGTTCCTCTATATTCGTCCTATTAGTGAAACCAGCCAATATTTTTCTTTTTCCTTTTGACTTACTTCACTGAGCATAATCCCTTCTAGCTCCATCCATGTTGCTGCAAATGGCATTAGTTTATCTTTTCTGATTGCTGACTAGTATTCCATCTTATACACAATAGTATTCCATCTTATACACAATAGTATTCCATCTTATACACAACACCTTCTTGATCCAGTTGTCTATTTTTGGGCATTTGGGTTGTTTCCAAGTCTTACCTATTATTAATAGTGTTGCAGTAAACATGGGGGTGCAGGTATCCTTTTAAATGAAAGTTTTTGTGTCCTTTGGGTGGATCCCTAGGAATGGAATTGCTAGGTCATATGGTAGTTGCATTTTTAGCAGTCTGAGGAACCTCCACACAGCTTTCCATAGTGGTTGGATGAGTTTGCATTCCTACCAGCATTGTAGGAGAATTCCTTTTTCACCACATCCTCACCATCAATGTTGTTGTTGTTTAATATATGCCATTATTACTGGGGTAAGTTGGTATCTCAATGTGGATTTAATTTCCTTTCCCCTGATTATGAGGGATGTTAAACATTTGTTCATATGCCTGTTGGCCATTTGCATTTCCTCTTTGGAGAAGTGTTTTTGAAGTTCTTCTGCCCATTTTTTGAACTGGATTGTTTACTTCGTTTTTGTTGAGTTATGTGAGTTCTTTGTATATCTTTGTGATGAATCCCTTATCAGCTGTATGGAGTGTAAAAATTTTCTCCCAATCTTTAGGGTGTCTCTTTGTTTTGGTTAAAGTCTTTATTGCTGCACAGAAGCTTTTTAGTTTGATGTAATCCCAGCTGTTTATCTTTTCCTTTACTTTCTTTCCTTTGGGGGATGAGTCTCTAAAGATGTTACTGAGATGTATGTCTTATAGTGTTTCCCCTATATATTTTATGGTTTCAGGTCTATTTCAGTTCTTTTATCCATTTTAGGTTCACTTTTGTGTATGGTGTGAGATAATGGTGTAGCTTCATTCTTTTGCATGTGGTGTTCCAGTATTCCCAGCACCATTTATTGAACACACTGTCCTTGTTCCATTGCCTATTCTTTGCTCCTTTGTCAAAGATTAGTTTTGGCTTCATTTCCTGACTTTCTATTCAGTTCCATTAGTCTGTGTGGATGCTTTAGTTCTAGTACCAAACTGTCTTAATTGTTATGGCTTTACAGTATAGTTGGAAGTCTGGGAATGTGATAGCTCCCTTCTTCTTTCTTTTAGTCAGGAGAGCTTTGGCTATTCAAGGTTTTCTTTTGTGGCTACATATGAATTACATCAATATTTGTTCTATTTCTTTGAAGAACAACATTGAGATTTTTATTGGAATAGCACTGAATCTGTAAACTGCTTTTGGTAGGATGGCCATTTTAAGTGTTAATTCTTCCAATCCATGAGAAAGGGATGTCTTTCCATTTCTTTGTGTCTTCTTCTATTTGTATTGGTAATGTTTTATAATTTTCTTTGTATAAGCCCTTCACTTCCTTGGTTAAGTTTATTGCTAGATATTTGATTTTTTTTTTGCTTCAGTTTTACATGGGATAGTTTTCTTAATTTCTTTTTCAGATTGTTTGTATATAGGAAGTCTACTGATTTTGTGTGTTGGTTTTTTATCCTGCTACTTTACTAAACTGGTTGATTATTTTTATTAGTTTTTCTGTAGAGCTTCTAGGATTTTCTATGTATATTATCATATTGTCTACAAAAAGTGATAGTTTTACTTATTTTCCTATTTGGAAAACTTCTATTTCTTTCTCTTGTCTTATTGTTCTGGCTAGGACCTCCAGTATTATATTGAAACACAGTGGCGAGAGTGGTCATTCTTGTCTTCTTTGTGATCATAAAGGAAAAGATTTCAGCTTTTCACCACTGAGAATAATATTGGCTGTGGGTTTGTCATATATGGCTTTTTATTATGTTAAGGTATTTTCCTTCTATGCTGAGAATATCAAGGGCCTTTATCATAAATGGATGTTGGACTTTGTCAAATGCTTTCTCAGCATCTATTGATATGATCATATGGCTTTTATTTTTGTTGATGTATTGAATTCCATTAATTGATTTTTGGATGTTGAACCATCCTTGTGCCCTGTGATAAATCCCATTTGATCGTTATGTATTGTCCTTTTGATACATTGTTGGATTCTGTTGGCAAGCATTTTATTGAGGATTTTTGCATCAGTGTTCGTTAGGGAGATTAGTCTGTATTCTTTTTTTGTGTTATCTTTGTTTCAATTTGGTATTAGTGTAATGTTGGCTTCATAGAACATATTTGGTAGTATTCCTTTTTTTTCAGTTTTTTGAAAGAGTTTGTGTAGGATTGGTACTAGTTCATTTCTGAACATTTAGTAGAATTCCTTTGTGAAGCCGTCTGGCCCTTGGCTTTTGTTTTAGGGGAGGGTTTTGATTACCATTTCAGTTTTATTGCTTGTAATTGGTCTGTTTAGGTATTCTATTTCTTCTTTATTTAACTTTGGATAATTACATCATTCTAGGAATTTGTTCATCTCTTCGAGATTTTTGAACTTGTTTACATATAAATGTTCATTGTAATCTCTGATTATTCTTTTGATTTCTACTGAGTCTGTTGTAATTTCTCCTCTTTCATTTATGATACTATTGATTTGTGTTTTCTCCCTTTTTTGTGAGCTTGGCTAGAGGTTTGTCTCTAGTTTTTATTTTTTTAAAGAACCAAATTTTGGTTTCATTTTCTTTTGGATTGTTTTTAAATTTCTATTTTGTTTATTTCTGCTTTGATTTTTATTATTTCCTTCCTTCTACTGTTTTTTGTGGTTCTTTTTCTAGTTCTTTGAGATGGGAGATTAGGCTGTTTCTTTGAGTTATTCTTTGTTTCTTGATGTGAGCCTGTATTGCTATATACTTTCCTCTTATTACTGCTTTTGCTGCATCATCTATGTTCTGGAAAGTGGTGTCTTCATTATCGTTCAACTCAAAGCATTTTCAATTTCTTCTTTGCGCTCTACTTTAATCCAATCGTCTTCCAGTAGTTTGGATTTCAATCTCCATGAAGTGGGTGGGTTCCTGGCTTTATTTTTCATGATTTATTTCTAGTGATGCCTTTATGTTCATAAAAGATAGTTGGATGATTTTGATCTTAATATATTTGTTGATGTTTGTCTTGTGGCCCAATATGTGATCGATTCTGGAGAATGATCCATGCACACTTGAGGAAAATGTGTACTTGGATTTTTGTAGGTACAGTGTCCTATAGGTGTCTGTTAAGCCTATGAGGTCTAGGACTTTATTCAGAGCTCTAATGTATTTATTTTTTATCTTGTTGATCTGTCCATTGGTGAAGTGGGGTGTTGAAGTCTCCTACTATATATCTATTTCCTCAAATGTCTTATTTCAGAGCTGATAATAATTCTCATATATTTTGGTGCTCCTTCATTTGGTGAGTATATGTTGATGAGTGTTATATCTTCTTGATGTATATCCCCTTATTCACAATGTACTCTTCATCTTTGTCTCTTTTTACCTTTCTTAGTTGAAGTCTATTCCATCTAAATACAGCTGTTCCTGCCTTCTTTTTGGTCCACTTGCTTATAGGCTTGTTTTCCAACCCTTTACTTTCAGTCTATGTTTATGTTTTGTAGTTAAATGTGTTTCCTGGAAACAGCATAACATTGGATTTTGTGCTTTAATCCAGTCTGATAATCTGTGTCTTTTTATTGATGAGTTTAGTCCATTTACATTTAAAGTTAATATCGATATGCTTGTGTCTGTATTTGCTGTTTTGTTTGTCTTTTTGTGATTTTATTCCTTGCCTTATTCTGTTCTTTTTATTCATTCCCTGTTGGTTTGGGTTAAGAATTTCTTGTAGTATTTTTATCTAGTGTGTGTTTAGTGGTAATGAATTTCTGGTGTTTCTGTTTGTCTGAGAATGTCCATATTTTTTATTCATAGATAAAGGAGAGCTTTGCAGGACAAAGTGTTATTGGTTGGCATTTGTTTTCTTGGAGTTTCTTGAATATGTCCTTCCATTCTCTTCTTGCCCCTAGTGTTTTTTCAGAGAAGTCTGATGTCAGCCTAATTGGTTTTCCTTTATAGGTAATCTGTTTCTTTCCCCTTGTCATCTTCATTATTTTCTCCTTGTCTTGGATTCTCAGGAACTTTACTATCATGTGTCTTGTGGTAATTTTCCTTTTATCATGGAAATTTTGTGTTCTCATTTTTTGTATGTCTATTTTCATCTCCTTTTTCATGTTTGTGAAGTTCTCTTCAATTAGCTCCTTTAGTAGTTTCTCCATTCCTTCGTCTCTCCTCACCTTTTGGGATTCCTATCACTTAAATATTTCCTCTCCTCATTGTGTTAGAGATTTTTTGAAGTGTTTCTTCATTCTTTTTCCTTTGTACTTCTCTTTCCCTTTCTGTTTTGGTTCTTTTTATTTCCGTATCTTTGAGAGTACTTATCCGTTCTTCCACTTCATCAATTCTGTTTTCACTGCTTTTCCCAAAATTCTTTCACTCCTCCACTAATCTTTTAATCTCCTATTTTTTTATTTCCTTCTTTAATTCTTTAAGGACTCAATTTCATTCTTTACTACATTAATTATTTGTCTCATATCATTCTTTTCCTTTCATCTTCTTTGTGTTTTTTTAATCATAATGATTTTAAATTCTCTATCTAGCAGGCAGAGAAGATCTTCCATGTCATCGTTGTTGAGTTCTAGTGGCTGATTTTCTTTTTGTGGCATGTCCTTCCCCTGAGGGCTTGCTTGTTTTTTTTGTTTTGGTTTTTTTTGTATTTCTCCTCCTCCCTGTAGTATGTTTTCTATTTTTTTCTATGTGTTGGGACACTGTGCTGCTGGTACTGATGCACATCTCTTTGGGATGCTCCTTCTACGATGTTGGGAACTGCTAGTCAGATCAAGTCCAGCTCTATTGTCCCAAAACTCCAAAAGGGACCTGATACTGTGTATGTTATGAGTGCTGTCCATGATCCTCCCCTCCCTCTGTATTTACTTATTTACAGAGGGGAATAGTGGGATCCCTAGCTTCCAACAGTGGCACAGTGGTGCACACTCCTGGTGCTAGCAGGTCACCATGATGGCAGATCCCACCCTGGCTGATCAGCTCAGTTCCAAATCATGGGCTCGGAGCCTACAGCAGCTCTGCTGGGCTCCATGCACATTACCCTGATGACCTTTGTTCATTGAGCTTACCCTCTCTCAGTTCCAGAGGGGAATAGTGCAGTTTCTTGCTTCCAACAATGGCACAGGGGGTACACACATCTGGTGCTGGCAGGTCACCCTGATGGTGGATCCCCAATTTTTTCCTTTCAATCACCTTTCATCTTCAACATCTTGTGATGGCTTCAGTTTTGAAGCACTCTGTAGTAACTGTCACTTTTAAAAAGAAAAAGAATAGCAACTTTACCCATTTGCTATTTTTAAACTCTAGGCTGTAGTTTTCTAAGAGTTCTGATTTTTTAGAGAAAGTTGGGTAAGAAAAAATAATATAGAAACCTGGTAGTTCTTGGAGAGAAGTTTTAATTTCCAAAGTTCATAAATGTTCAGAAACCTAAGTAATTTTTAAATCCATTTGAGTTAATAAAAAAAGAAATATTTATTGATATATCACCAAATGGTGTAATAATGGCACTATTGTAACAAAAGCCCACTGGGGAATGAATGGCTTTACTGAGGTCTGCCTCTGTGATCTGGGATTGATGGCCAATGCAGGTGCCAGCCATGTTTGAAGGCCATTGCTCTGAGCTCTGGAGGCATAGGCCTAATATGCACTGTGGCAGCCCAAAGGCCAGCCTGATGGGCTTCAACAGCAGTAGCGGCAGTAGTTTCCTCACCCCAACCCAGCACAAGCTGGCCTTGGGTGTCCAGCAGCAAGTCATGCCCCTGCCCAGTGCAAGCAACAGGAGAGAAGCCTACAATTGCCAGGCCAGCTTGGTGGGCTTTGAGCAGCATCTGCACTCCAGCCACTCATATTGATGCCCGAGCTCTGCTGTGGGACCCCCCTGCACCACCACACCCAGCCCACTGATGCATGCTGGGTGCAGTGAGCACCCAGCAATGGTGAAGCTGAGTCTGACCATGGCTCTGCAATCAATGAGACCACTTGACCTCAGTGTAGGTCAGGTCTGGACAGCTGGCTGGGGTTTCACTTATGAATATCACAATGAAATTGTTTTGTTTTTTATTATATATATATATTTTTTTTTTTTTACATCATTCTTCCTTTTTGTACAATGTATGCTTTCTCCTCTCAGGTGTAGTCCCGTAGAATTCCCACCACCAATTCACCCATGCACCATCACCATTGTCCCTGGTGCTGTTCCCTCCTTTGTTTTGATACCTCTCTCTCCCGTCCCCTGCATAATGTCTCTGATTTATATTTTCCTTTTTATCTTGTTTTTTAATTTATTATAATTATTTTTTCCTGACCCTTTGTTTCCCCTACATTCCTCCTATAAGTGAAACCATCCAATATTTTTACTTTCTTTCTGGCTTATTTTACTGAGCATAGTCCCTTCTAGCTCCATCCATGTTGCTGTGAATGGCATGAGTTTATCTTTTTTGATTGCTGAGTAATCTTCCATTGTGGATGTATACCACATCTTCATCCAGTCATCTATTTTTGGGCATTTGGGTTGTTTCCATATCTTAGCTATTATAAATAGTGCAGCAATAAATATAGAGGTCCAGGTATCCTTTTGAATAAATGTTTTTGAATACCACAATGGAATTGCAAATGGACCAATCAAATTTGAACTCTTACCAACGCCATCCAAAAATTTTGAGACCACTGCAGACTGAAAATGAACCAATCTGATGGGAGCCTGACTGGCACAAATCAAACAGCTGGGATTATAAATGGACCAATCAGGCTTGAAAGGTGGGAACACTGAAGAGGATTTAAGCCGGGGAGGCAGCCAGCATGAATCATTTGATCAGACCCTTTGCAGACTATTCATCAGGACTCCTGGACTTCCAGGAGACTTTTCATAGATTTTCACAGACTTTGAGACCTCTGTAGAGCTTCACAGACTTTGAGATCTCCAAGACTTCCACAGAGACATAACCACTGCACCTGCCTCCATGCTTTCCCCTAGCATCACCTGTAGAGAGCACCATCAGCTTATGCCTGGTGTCTCTAAAAGAGTTGTTAGCTGTTGGCCTATGCCAATAGCACTCAAAGAGTTGTAACACTGATATCTCTGGTTCTGCCACCTGCTGACTTATGCTGACTGGCACTGCTGACCTGAGCTGACCAGAACTGATGACTGGTGCTGACCTGATGACTGGCATTGCTGACGTGTGTCTGGCAACCTCTGAGAGCTGGCCACGGCTACTGATCCTCTGGTGCCACCTCTTGGTGATGTTGCATCTATATTGTCTGCTCCAGCATTAGGTGCTGTCCTTCCTGGCCTTTTGAATCCTGCTGTTGGCTGCTGTGGTGTCACTTCAGCTGCCCCACTTGTGATCACTTCCAGCTGCTACCATGAGTTGTTTATATATTTTTTAATTTCCTTTTTTCTACATATGAACCCCACTGAGATAAGGGTTTCATATGCCTATCCCTTTATATGAATCTGAGGGAAGGGGCTGGGTCCATATCCCTACCCCTTTATATTAACACTACATTTCTATGTGAGTTCATTTCCTTATCTCTATTTGTGGGCTCTAGGGGCTGTGTGGGTTCATAAACTTATCTCTGTAAATGAACCCCATGAGGCTGAGTGGGATCATATACCATTCCATTTATAAGTACACCACAGTGTTTGGAGGTTAATATACCTATACATATACATATAAACATAACATCATTGTGAGTTCATATAATTTTATTGTTAATGAATTCCTTGGGTTTGTGTGGTTCATGTGGTTATTTCTATATAAGACCTCTTATATATTTCTATATAAGGACTCTGTGGGCTCATAACCATGTACCTATATGTGAACTACTAGATGTTGTTTGGTTTCATATCCTTATCCATATGTATTATTTTATTTTTTATTAATTATTTTTCTTACATAATTGTAGTCCACATAGTTTTCCCAACATCATATCACCCATTAACCATCACCATGTTGTCTTGTGTTCATCCCTCTCCTGCTTTTCCCACTCTAATCCCTCCTTTGCTGTATGCTTCAGTTCTATGGTCACCTTGCTAGTTTTGACATTTTCTTGATATTTTCTTTTGTCTATCTATATTCCATATATAAGTGAGACCACCCGATATTTATCTTTTTCCTTCTGACTAATTTCAGCTAGCATACCCCCTCCCAACTCCATCCATTTTGCTGCAAATGGCATGAATTTGTCTTTTTTCATTGCTGAGTAATATTCCATTGTATAAATAAGCACAACTTTTTGATCCATTCCTCTATTTGGGGACATTTGAGTTTTTTCCCCCATATTTTGGTTATAGTAAATAGTGCTGCAATAAGCAGAGGAGTGCAGGTTTCCTTAGGGTAGATTCTTTGGAGTGGAATTGCTGGATCATTTGGTAGATCCATATTTAATGTTCTAATGTTCAGAGGTTCCTCCACACAGCTTTCCATAGTAGCTGGGCCATTTTAGATTCCACCAGCAGTTTAAGAGGGTTCTTTTACCTCCACATCCTCTTCAGAATATGCTGTTTCCATTATTTTAATGTGGGATATTCTGACTGGACTGAGGTGGTATTATAATTTTGATTTGCATTACCCTGATAACTAGGAATTAATATTTTTTCATATGCCTGTTGTCCATTTGCTTTTCTTCTTTGGAGACTGTATTTTTAGCTCTTTTGTCCATTTTTTGACTGGGTTGTGTGCTTTGTTTTTGGTGAGTTGAGTATGTTCTTTGTAGATCTTTGATATCAGTCCCTTATCTGTCATATAGTAGGGAAATGTTTTCTCCCATTCAGTATGAAGTCTCTTTGTTTTGATTGTGGTCTCTTTTATTGTACAAACCTTTTTAGTTTGATTTACTCTCAGCTGTTTATGTTCTCCTTTATTTTCCTTGCTTCTGAAAGAATCCTCAAAAGTTTTTTCTGAGGTTTATGTCATGGAATGTCTTGCCTATATTTTCTTTTATATAATTTATGGTGTCAGATCTTATATTGAAGTCTTTTATCCATTTTGAGTCAATTTCTGTATATGGTGGGACATAGTAGTCTAGTTTCATTTTTTTGCATGTTGCAGTCCAGTTTACCCAATACCATTTATTGAAGAGGCTTCCCTTGCTTCAGCATATATTCCTTGCTCTTTCATCATAGATTAGTTGACCATATATGTGTGGTTTTATTTCTGGGTTTTCAATTTGATTCTGTTGATGTGTATCTGTTTTTGTTCCAATATCATGCTGCTGTTATTATAATGGTTTTGCAGCATTATTGCAATGGGTGTATAATGCCTCCATTCTTCCCCCTTTTTTAGTCAGGAGAGCTTTTGCTATTCAGGGTTTTAGTGGTCTCATATGAATTTCAATATTATTTCTATTTCTTTGAAGAATGTCATTGTAATTTTTATTCAAATATCTCACTCCTGTCCTGATCCTTCTCCCTCCTCCTCCCCTACAGAATGTCTCTGGTGTATGGATGCCTGTTAATTTTGATTTTTACTTTATTATAGTTATTTTTTCACTGATCCATTATTTGGTTCTTCAACAATCCTCCCATAAGTGAAACATCCAACAGTTTTTGTTTTCTTTCTGGCTTATTTCTCTGAGTATAATCCCTTCCAGTTCCATCCATGTTGCTGTGAATAACATGAATTTATCCTTTTAGATTGCTGAGTAATATTCCATTGTGTATATATACCACATCTTCTTGATCCATTCCTCTATTTTTGGGCATTTGGTTTGTTTAGATATCCTACCTATTGTAAAAGGTTCTGAAATAAACATAGGAGTGCAGGTGTCCTTTTGAATTATTGTTTTTGTTTCCTTTGGAATTGCTGGATCATATGGAAGCTCCATTTTTGGTAGTTTGAGGAAACTCCACACAGCTTTCCAGAGTGGTTGCACCAGTTTGCATTCCCATCAGCAGCGTAACAGAGTTCCTTTTTCTCCACATTCTCGCCAACATTTGTTGTTGCTAGTTTTTTTTTTTTTTTAATATATGCCATTCTCACTGGTGTAAGGTGGTACCTCATTGTAGTTTTGATTCGCATTTTCCTGATTATGAGGGATATAAAATATTTTTCCATAAGCCTGTTGGCCATTTGCATTTCTTCTTTTGAAAAGTGTCTTATTAGCTCTTCTGCCCATTTTTGGACAGGGTTGTTAACTCTGTTTTGGTTGAGTCTCATTAGCTCTTTGTAGACCTTTGTTATCAGTTCCATATCATTAGTGTTTTGTGCAAAAAATTTTCTCCCAATCAGTGGGGTACTATTTGGTTTGGTTAACGTCTCTTTTGCTGTACAGAAACTCTTTAATTTGATGTAGTCCCAGCTGTTCATCTTTTCCTTCACTTCCTTTGCTTTGGGTGCTATGTCTTTAAAGATGTTACTGAGCTTGTATGTCATGTAGTGTTTTGCCTTTATTTTCTTCTATATAGTTTATGGTTATAGGTCTTATGTCTAATTATTTAATCCATTTTGAGTTGGTTTTTGTGCATGGTGTAAGGTAGTAGTCTAGCTTCATTGTTTTGAATGTAGCAGTCCAGTTTTCCCAGCACCATTTACTGAACAAACTGTCTTTGTTCCATTGCATATGCTTTGCTCCTTTGTCATAGATTAGTTGTCCATAAATCTGTGCATTTATTTCTGGGTTTTCTATTCAATTCCACTCATCTGTGTGTCTGTTTTTGTTCCAGTACCATGTAGTTTTAATTAATATGGCTTTTTAGTATAGTTTGAAATATGGGAGTGTGATACCTCCATTCCCGTTCGTTTTAGTCAGGAGAGCTTTGGCTATTCAAGGATTTTGTGTCTACATATGAATTTCATCAATATTTGTTCCATTTATTTGAAGAATGTCATTGAGATTTTTATTTGAATATCATTGAATCTGTAAATTGCTTTTGGTAAGATGGCCATTTTGATAATGTTAATTCTTCCGGAAGGATCCATGAGCAGGGGATGTCTGTCCATTTCTTTGTGTCTTCTCTTTCTTTTAACAATGTTTTACAATTTTCTTGGTATAACTCCTTCACCTCTTTTGTTAGGTTTATTCCCAAGTATTTGATTTTTTTTTTTCGTTTCAATTGTACAGGGGTTGGTTTTCTTGATTTCTTCTTCAGATTGATTGCTTGCATATAGGAAGGCTACCGATTTTGGGGTGTTGATTTTGTATCCTGCTACTTTACTAAACTTATTGATTACTTTGTTTAGATTTTCTGTGGAGTTTTTGGGGTTCTCTATGTATATTATCATATCATCTGAAAATAGTGATAGTTTTACTTCTTTTCCTATTTGGATTCCTTGTATGTCTTTCTCTTGTCTTATTGCTCTGGCTAGAACTTCCAGTATTATATTGAAAAGCAGTGGTGAGAGTGTATATCCTTGTCCTGTTCCAGATCTTAAGGGGATGGCTTTCAACTTTTCACCACTGAGGAAGATATTGGCTATGGGCTTGTCACATATGGTCTTAATTATGCTAAGGTATGTTCCTTCTATCCCAAGAATTTTGAAGGGCTTTTATCATAAATGGTTGTTGAAATTTGCCAGATGCTTTCTCAGCATCTATTGATATGATCATATAGTTTTTATCTTTCTGCTGATGTGATGGATTACACTGATTTTTAAGATGTTGAACATTCCTTGTGTCCCTTGAATAATCCCACTTGGCCACGGTGAATTAGCTTTTTGATGCATTGTTGGATTCTGTTGGCTAGGATTTTATTGAGTATGTTTGCATCAGTGTTCATCAGCAAGATTGGTCTGTAGCTTTCTTTTTTGTGTGTGTTGTCCTTGTTCAGTTTTGGTACTGGATTAATGTTGGCTTCATAAAACGTATTTGGTTGTATCCCTTCCTGCTCAATTTTTTGAAAGAATTTGTGTAGGATAGGCACTAGTTCATTTCTGAACTTTTGGTAAAATACATTTGTGAATCCATTTGGTTTTGGGTTTTTGTGTTTGGGGAGGGTTTTGATTACTAGTTCAATTTCACTGCTTGTAATCGTTCTGTTTAGGTGTTCTATTTCTTCTTTATTTAGCTTTGGATGGTTGTAAAGTTGTAGGACTTTGCCCATCTCTTCTAGATTGTTGAACTTGTTTGCATATGCCTTTTCATAGCAATCTCTGATTATTCGTTAGACTTAACTCATCAATAAAATGACACAGAGTAGCAGACTGGATAAAAAAAAAGGACCCAACCATTTGCTCTGTACAGGAAACACATTGAACTGCAAAAGATAAAAATAGACTGAAAGCAAAAGGATGGAAAACAATTCTACAAGCAAATGGACCAAAAAGAAGGCAGGAACAGTTATATAAGGTAAAACAGATTTCAAACTCAAGAAGCTAAAAAGACACCCAGACGGTCACTACATTATGATCAAGGGGACAATACTTCAAGAAGAAATAACACTCATTAACATATACTCTCCAAATGAAGGAACACCAAAATATATCAGATAATTATTATCATCTCTGAAAACAGAAATTAGAGAAAATACATATCTAGTAGGAGGCTTCAATACACTGCACCAGAGACAGAAAAGTAGGAAGGATACTAGAGCTCTAAACAAGGACCTAGACCTCATGGGCTTAACGGACAGCTATAGAACACTGCACCGAAAAGTAAATCTGAGTACTCATTTTTCTCGCATACATACTGATCATTCTCAGTATTGATCAGATACTGGGACACAAAACAAATATCCATGGATACACTAAGATTCAAATAATACCAACTATCTCCTCTGATCATGAAGGCATCACACTAGAAATAAACCATGAAAACAAAGCAATGAAGCCTCCTACCTCATGGAGATTGAAACCCACACTACTGGAAGAACATTGGATCAATGAAGAGATCAAATAAGAAACTTAAAAAATACCTTTAGATCAATGATAATGAGGACCCAACTCTCCAGAATGTATGGGACACAGCAAAAGCAGTTATAAGAGGAAAATATATAGCAATACAGGCTCATATCAAGAAACAAGAAATAACTCAGAGAAATGACTAAATCTCCCTCTTTAAAGAACTAGGAAAAGAACAACAACAACAACAACAAAAAAACCCCGTAAGCCACTAGAAGAAAGGAAATAATAAAAATAAAAGCAGAAATAAATGAAATAGGAGAAACAATCCAAAAGATCAATGAAACCAAATGTAGGTTCTTCAAAAAAATAAACACAATAGACAAACCTCTAGTTAGGCTCACAAAGAAAAAACAAGAGAAAGCACAAATAGGAACATAGATTTCTTTTATTTGTATTGTCTTTTTGGGTTTGATACCAAACCCAAATCTAGCTTGTTGGTTTGTTTTTTTGTAATGTCTTTTTGGGTTTGATACCAAACCCAAATCTAGTTTGTTGATTTAGTTTACACTATCACTGTAATATGACCTTAGAAAGTGAAATTGGTAATTTTCCTTCTTTCTCAATTTTTTATTAAAAGTTTTTGTAGGACAGATATTAATTCATCTTTGATGGTTTTGGCAGTACTTGTTTGTGAAACTCTCTGGTTCCTGGGGTTTTGTTTTTTGGGAGGGTTTTGATTACTATTTCAATTTAACCATTTATAATTGGTTTGTTTAAGTTTTCAAATTCTTTTTGTTCCACTTTGGGTGATCGTATAGTTCTAAGAATTTGTCCATCTCATCTAGATTGTTGAATCTGTTTGCATATAAATGTTCATAATAATCACTAATCATCCTGTAGATTTCTGCTGTGTCTGTGGTAGTTTCTCCTCTTTCATTAATAATACAACTTATTTGGGTTTTCTGCATTTTTTGTGTGTGAGCCTTGCTGGGGTTTGTCTATTTTATTTAACTTTATAAAGAACCAGCTTTTGGTTTCATTCATCTTTGGATTGCCTTTCTTATTTTTATTTACTTTATTTCTGCTTTTTTATTACTTTGTTTATTCTACTGGCATTTGAATTTTTTTGTTGTTCTTCTTCTAGTTCCTCACGATGGGGGATTAGGATATTCCTTTGGATTATTTCTTGCTTCTTCATATGGTGTGTATTGTTATATACTTTTCTCTTAATAATGTGTTTGCTGATTCTCCTAAGTTCTGGAAAGTTGTGTCATTTTTGTCATTTGTCTGAGGTATCTTTTTAATTTCTTCTTTCATTTTCTTAGTAACCCAATGGTCTCTCAGTAGCATGTTGTTCATTCTCCAAGTAATGGGCAATCTCCAATCTCCGTGCTTTCTTTGCACAGTTGATTTCTACCCTGATGTCTTTATGATCTGAGAAGATACTTGGTATGACTTCAGTCTTCATTTATTTTTGATGTTTGTCTTGTGACATAATATGTGGTTGATTCATGTGCATTTGAGAAAAAAATATGTATTCAGTTGTTAGGGGGTACAGTGTCCTATGTATATCTGTTAGGTCTGTGTAGTCTTGATCTTTATTTAGGGTTACTGTGTCCTTGTTTAATTTCTGTTTTGTTGATCTGTCCTTGGTGAGAATGGGGTGTTGAAATCTCCCACCCCATATGTATTTTCTCCAATGTTTGTTTTCTGAACTGGTAGTACTTGTCCAATGTATTTTGGTGCTCCCTCATTTGTTGAGTATATATTAATGAGTGTCATGATTTTCTGATGCATTGTCCCCTTGATTATTACATAGTGTCCCTGGTGTCTCTTTTCACCTTTTCAGTTTATAGTCTGTTTTATCTGATATAAGTATGGGTACCCTTGTCTTCTTTTGGGGGCCATTTTAATGTAGAATTGTTTTCTAACCCATCCTTTACTTTCAATGTATGCTTATCATTATAGTTTAAGTGAGTTTCCTGGAGGCAACAGAAGGTTGGATTCTATTTTTTTTGGTATTGTATGCTACTCTCTGTTGTTTTATTGGTGAGTTTAGTCCATTTACATTTAGGGTGATTATTGATATATGGAAGTGTGTTACTGCTATTTTGGTGATCATTTTGTGGTTCTATTCACTACCTTGTCCCATTCTTCCTGTTCATTCCTCTGTTGGTTTAGATTTCCAGGCTTCTTCTAATATTTCTTTTTTTTTTTTTATAAATTTTATTGTTATATTCCCCATACAATTGCAGCCCCCCCATTCTGACCCCAATCCCTCCCCTCCGGCCCCCCTAAAAGTGTCTCTGGTTCATAGTTTTTTGTTGATTTTGATTTTCACTTTCTTATAGTTATTCATTTACCTGGTCCCTTATTTACATTTTCTACATTCCTGCGATGAGTGAGACCATCCGGTATTTTTCTTTTTCTTTTTGGCTTATTTCGCTGAGCATGATCCCTTCCAGCGCCATCCATGTTGCTGCAAGTTGCATGTGTTTATCTTTTTTGAATGCTGAGTAATATTCCATGGTATATATGTACCACATCTTCTTGATCCAGTCATCTATTTTTGGGCATTTGGGTTGTTTCCAAAGCTTAGCTATTGTAAACAGTGCTGCTATAAACACAGGGGTGCAGGTGTTCTTTGGAATTGATGTTTCTGTGACCTTTGGGTAAATACCTAGGAGTGGAATTGCTGGATCATATGGAAGCTCTATGTTTAGTAGGTCCAAAAATCTCCACACAGCTCTCCACAGTGGTTGGACCAGTTTGCACTCCCACCAACAGTGCAGAAGAGTTCCATTTTCTCCACACCCTCGCCAATATTTGTTGTTGCTAGTTTTTTTAATATGTGCCATTCTCACTGTTGTAAGATGGTATCTCATGGTAGTTTTGATTTGCATTTCCCTGATGACAAGTGATGTTGAACATTTTTTCATATGTCTGTTGGCCATTTGCATTTCCTCTTCAGAGAAGTTTCTTTTTTAGCTCTTCTGCCCATTTTTTGACTGGATTATTTTCTTTGTTGTTGTTGAGTCTCATCAGCTCTTTGCAGATTTTTGTGATCAGTCCTTTATCATTAGTGTTGGGTGCAAAAATGTTCTCCCAGTTGGTGGGGTTTCTCTTTGTTTTTGTTATTGTCTCTTTTGCTGTGCAAAAGCTCTTTAATTTGATGTAGTCCCAGCTGTTTATCTTTGCCTTCACTATCACTGATTTGGGTGATGTGTCTGTAAAGATGTCTTTGATGTGCAAATCACGTAGTGTTTTGCCTATATTTCCTTCTATACATTTTATGGTTTCAGGTCTTATGTCGAGTTCTTTAATCCATTTTGAGTTGATTTTTGTGTATGGTGTGAGGTAGTGGTCAAGCTTCATTCTTTTGCATGTAGCGACCCAGTTTTCCCATCACCATTTATTGAACAAACTTTCTTTGCTCCAATGCATAGTCTTTGCTCCTTTGTCAAAGATTAGTTGACCATAAATCTGTGGGTTTATTTCTGGATTTTCTATTCGATTCCATTGGTCTGTATGTCTGTTCTTGTTCCAATACCATGCAGTTTTGATGATTATGGCTTTGTAGTATAGTTTGAAGTCTGGGAGTGTGATGCCTCCATTCCCTTCTTTTTTTTTCAGGAGAGCTTTGGCTATTCGGGTTTTTTTGTGATTCCATATGAATTTCATCAATAATTGTTCTATTTCTTTGAAGAATGACATTGAAATTTTGATTGGAATAGCATTGAATCTGTATATTGCTTTTGGAAGGATGGCCATTTTAATAATGTTTATTCTTCCAATCCATGAGCAGGGGATGTCTCTCCATTTCTTTGTGTCTTCTTCTATTTCTTTTAACAGTGTTTTATAGTTTTCTTTGTATAGGTCCTTTACCTCTTTTGTTAGATTTATTCCCAAATATTTGATTTTTTTTGTTTCAATAACAAAAGGGATGGTATTTTTGATTTCTTCTTCTTCAGATTTATTGTTTGTGTATAGGAAGGCTACTGACTTTTGCGTGTTGATTTTGTATCCTGCCACTTTACTGAACTGATTGATGAGTTGAATTAGCTTTTCTGTGGAGTTTTTGGGGTTCTCTATGTATAATATCATATCGTCTGCAAATAGTGATAGTTTGACTTCTTCTTTTCCTATTTGGATTCCTTGGATGTCTTTCTCTTGTCTTATTGCCCTGGCTAGGACTTCCAGTATTATATTGAAAAGCAGTGGTGAGAGTGGACATTCTTGTCTTGTTCCAGATCTTAATGGAATTGCTTTCAGCTTTTCACCATTGAGAATGATACTGGCTGTTGGCTTGTCATAGATGTCCTTTATGACGTTGAGGTATGTTCCTTGTATCCCAAGAATTTCAAGGGCTTTTATCATGAATGGGTGTTGCACTTTGTCGAAAGCTTTCTCAGCATCTATTGATATTATCATATGGTTTTTATATTTCTTTTTGTTGATGTGTTGGATAACGTTGATTGATTTTCGGATGCTAAACCATCCTTGTGTCCCTGGAATGAATCCTACTTGGTCGTGGTGAATTATCTTATGGATACATTGTTGGATTCTGATAGCTCAAATTTTATTGAGGATTTTTGCATCAGTGTTCATTAAGGAGATTGGCCTGTAGTTTTCCTTTTTTGTGTTGTCCTTGTTCGGTTTTGGTATTAGTGTAATGTTGGCTTCATAAAACGTGTTTGGTATTGTCCCTTCCTTCGCAATTTTTTGGAAGAGTTTGTGAAGGATAGGCACTAATTCGTCTCTGAATGTTTGGTAGAATTCATTTGTAAATCCATCAGGTCCTGGGCTTTTGTTTTTAGGGAGGTTTTTGATTACCATTTCAATTTCGCTAATTGTAATTGGTCTGTTTAGGTGTTCTATTTCTTCTTTATCTAGCTTTGGGTGATTGTGGAGTTGTAGGAATTTGTCCATCTCCTCTAGATTGTTAAACTTGTTTCCATATAACTGTTCATAGTAGTTACTGATTATTCTTTTGATTTCTGCTGTGTCCGTTGTGATTTCTCCTCTTTCAGTGATGATCCTGTTTATTTGTGCTTTCTCCCTTTTTTCCTTTGTGAGCCTGGCTAGGGGTTTGTCTATTTTATTGATTTTTTTCAAAGAACCAGCTCTTGGTTTCATTGATCTTTTGGATTGTTTTTTTAGTTTCAATTTCATTTATTTCTGCTTTGGTTTTTTATTATTTCTTTTCTTCTACTGGTTTTGGGGTTTTTTTGTTGTTCTTTTTCTAGATCTTTGAGCTTCGAGATTAGGTTGTTTCTTTGCGTTCTTTCTTGTTTCTTGATGTGAGCTTCTATTGCTATATATTTTCCTCTTATTACTGCTTTTGCTGCATCCCATACATTTAGGATATTGGTGTCCTCCTTGTCGTTCAATTCAAAAAATTTTTTAATTTCTTCTTTGATCTCCTCATTAGTCCAATTATCTTCCAGTAGTGTGGTTTTTAATCTCCATGAGGTAGGAAAGTTCTTTGCCTTCTTTTTATGGTTTATTTCTAGTTTGATGCCTTCATGGTCAGAAAAGATGGTTGATATGATTTCAATCTTGGTGTCTCTGTTGATGTTTGTCTTGTGCCCCAGTATGTGGTCGATCCTGGAGAATGATCCGTGTGCGCTTGAGAAAAATGTGTACTCCGTTTTTTTGGGGTTTAGTGTTCTATAGATGTCTGTTAAGCCCAATTGCTCTAGGTCCTTATTTAGAGCTTGGTTTCTTTACTTATTTTTTGTCTTGTTGATCTATCCATTGTTGATAGTGGTGTGTTGAAGTCTCCCACTACGTATGTGTTTTCTCTGATATCTGTTTTCAGAGAGGACAACAGTTGTCTGATATATTTTGGTGCTCCTTCGTTTGGTGAGTATATGTTAATGAGTGTTATTTCTTCTTGAAGTATTGTCCCCTTGATCATAATGTAGTGACCATTGGGGTCTCTTTTTATCTTTTTGAGTTTGAAATCTTTTTTATCTGATATAAGTATAGCTGTTCCTGCTTTCTTTTTTGGTCCATTTGCTTGTAGGATTGTTTTCCATCCTTTAACTTTGAGCCTATTTTTATCTTTTGTAGCTAAATGTGTTTCCTGGAGACAGCAAAAGGTTGGGTTTTGTTTCTTAATCCAGGCTGCAACTCTGTGTCTTTTTATTGAAGAGTTTAGTCCATTTACATTTAGAGTTAATATTGATATGTTAGCATCTGTATTTGCCATTGTGTTTGTCTTTCCTTTGATTTTATTTATTTATTCTTGTAATAACTTTTTTTTTTGGCCTTCTTTCATTGTTATTCATCCCTCTGAGGTTCTGGCTTTAGGACTCCTTGTAGTATTTTTTGGAGTGGGGGTTTAGTTGCAATGAAATTCCAGAGTTTCTGTTTGTCTGGGAAGATCCATATTCTTTCTTCAAAGAGGAAGGAGAGCTTTGCGGGATAGAGTATTCTTGGTTGGCATCTGTTTTCTTGGAGTCTGTTGACTATGTCCCTCCACTCTCTCCTTGCCCGTAGTGTTTCTTCGGAGAAGTCTGATGTCAGCCTGATTGGTTTTCCTTTGAATGTTATCTGTTTCTTCCCTCTTGCCAGCTTCATTATTTTTTCCTTGTCCTGGATTCTTGGGAGCTTTACTATTATGTGTCTTGCTGTATTTTTCCTTTCGTCGTGGAAGTTTGGTGTTCTTCTTGCTTCTTGTATATCAATTTTCAGCTCCTTCTTCACATTTGGGAAGTTCTCTTCAATTATCTCTTTGAATATTTTCTCTGTTCCTACATCTCTCTCCTCTCCTTCTGGTATTCCTATAACTTTTATATTTCCTTTCCTCATGGAGTCAGATAGTTCCCGAAGTCTTTCCTCGTTCTTTTTCCTTCGTACTTCTCTTTCCTTTTCTGTTTTGGTTCTTTTTATTTCTGTGTCTTCAAGATTACTTATTCGTTCTTCCATTTCATCTATTCTGCTTTCATTGCTTTTCCCAGAATTCTTTAGTTCTTCCATTAATTCTTTGATCTCCTGCATTTCTTTTACTTCCCTCTTTAGGGACTCAATTTCTTTCTTCTGACCATTGTTTTCCCTCTCTAGGGACTCAATTGCATTCTTCTGATCATTGATTATTTTTCCCTTATCATTGTTTTCCTTTATGACTTCTGTCAGTTTTTTAATCACGGCAATTTTAAATTCTCTTTCTGGAAGGCTCAGAAATTCTTCCAAGTTATTGTCGTTGCAATCTGGGGGCTGGTTTTCTTTTTGTGGTTTTCTTTTTCTCTGGAGAGTTGCTAGGTTGCGTGTGGTTCTTCTCCTCCCTACTGTCTGTTTTCTAATTTGCCGTATGCGTTGGGACACTGTGTTGTTGGGACTGGCCGGCATCTTGGGTGGGCTTCTCTGCTCCCCTCTGGTTCCTCCAGGAGTCGTCTGTCAGTTTCAAGCAGTATTTACTGGAGAAAGGTCCCTGTTCTAAAATGCCGATGTGGGGACACACTCCCCTGTGCGCCTGGTCTGCCCCGGCGGTGGGTTCCTGCTCCCCCTCTGGGCTTGGACTGCAGGCCTGAGGGGGTCTGGCATGGGTGAACTTCCCCCGCTCACCTCTGGCTCCTGAGGAAGCCTTCTGCAGGTAGTCTTTACTGAAGAAATGTCCCTGTTCTAAAATGGTGATGTGAGACACACTCACTGCGTGTCTGGTCTCAGGCACACTCTTCTGCGCGCCTGGTCTGCCCCGGCTGTGGGTGCTCGCTCTCCCTGTGGGCTCAGACTACTTGTTCGGAAGGGGCCCGGTGTGGGCTAACTCCCCAGCTGGCCACTAGCTCCTTCAGGAGCCTCTGCTGGCTTCAAGTCGCTAGTGGCGCCAGAGATCTCTCCTAGAGCCCTTGGGGAGCTGATTTTCCACCCCGTGGGACAGGGAGCAGAGCGGGGATGGTAGGGTACACCTCAACGGCTTTGGGGTGCTGTGTCTGCCTTGTGCCCCACCGTCGTGGGGAACCCACACCCCTAATTTTGTGTCCCGGGTCTCAGTTCCAAAGCCCTCAGTTCCAGGATGCGGGCTGTAGCCCAGATCAGTGGCGCGGGAATGGCGCCTTTTGAATCCCGCTTCCCTGCCTGGGCGCCTTGTTCCTGCTCACTCAGGGAGGGCCTCCGAGGTTTCTGTGCAAGTTTACCGGGCGGCCGGGGCTGTGTGCTGGTGCTGGTCTCCTCCTGGGGGGCGGGGCTGTCTTTAATGGCGCCTGGAGCTCACCTCAGCGGCGGATCCTGCAGGGTTCTCCACAGCTCCCGTTCACGGGGTGTGGTGGCTGAAATAGTTCCTTTCCACTCACAGTCCCACTTGCTGCGTCCGTTTTTCTTGTTGGCCGTTTTGGGGTCGGAGAGTGCCGACTTTGTGGGCGGGGGAGGGGAGCAGGGTTCTGGGCTTCCCTCCCTTCTGGTCCTCTTTTATGGCAACTTTCTTCTTTGGGCAGTTTGCTGGAGTCGTCCGTTTATCTTCCGTGTCGCAGTTCTCACTGGGACCTGCCGCTTTTCCTCCCTATTAACTTTTTTTAATGGGAGATCTTACTCGCAGCGTCTCCTCGCCGCCATGTTGCTCCGCCCCTCTAATATTTCTTTTTTTTTTTAAAGATTTATTTATTTTTATACAAGAACTGGGGTATAGGCCAGAGGTGTGGGAGGGTGAGAGGATTCACTAGAGATAGAGTGGGGAACAGAACAGGTAGATGGACTGGAGTACACTGCTGAAGGGAGCAGCGGGCAAGAAAGGAGAGTTCTGCCCTGCCATGTGGGTTTCTCCCTGGCCAGTTGGGAATTGAAGCTGTGCCGCAGAGGCTATGGACAGCTTCACAGCACTGTGCTCAACCCGCTGTGCCACTGGGGAGGCCCCCTAACATTTCTTGAAGTGGTGTTTAGTAATCGTGAATTCCTGAAGATTTTTTTTTTTGTCTCAGTATGCCCTTATTTTTCCCTCATAAAGGAAGGAGAACTTTGTAGGATGAAGTATTTTTGGCTGGCAATTTTTTGTCTTGGAGCATTTTGAATATGTTGCTCTATTCTCTTCTTGCCTGTAGTATTTCTTCAGAGAAGTCTGATGTCATTCTAATTGGTTTTCATATATAGGTTATCTGTTCATTCTCCCTCATTAGCTTCATTATTTTTTCTTTGTCTTGGACTCTTGGAAGCTTTACTACTATGTGTCTCGTTGTAGTTTTCTTTTCTTTCTTTCTTTCTTTTTTTTAATATTTATTTATTTATTTATACAAGCACTGGGTACAGTCAGAAGTGCGGGAGGGTGAGAGAATTCACCAGAGCCAGAGTGGGGAGCAGAGCAGGCAGAAGGACCGAAGTACACTGCTGAGGGGAGCAGCAGGCGGCAGGAGAGGTCTGCGGGCCATGTGGGACCTTCCTCCGGTGGCCCGGGAGCAGCAGGGGATCGAACTGGCGCTGCAGCCTCGCAACCCAGCACTCAACCACTGCGCCACCGGGGAGGCCTTAGCTGTAGTTTTCTTTTCATTATGGTAGTTTGGTGACCTTTTAGTTTCCCATAGGTCCATTTTTGTTTCTTTTTTCAAGTTTGGGATGTTCTCTTCAATATTTCCTTGAATTGTTCTTAGTTCCCTCACCTCTCTCTTCTATTAACTCTTATATATCCTATTATCATGGAGTCAGATAATTCTCAGAGTGTTTCTTTTTTTTTTTAACTTTTTAAAAAAGATTTATTTATTTATACAAGAACCGGGGTACAGGCCAGGTGTGCGGGAGGGTGAGAGGATCCACCAAAGACAGAGTGGGGAACAGAACAGGCAGACTGACTGAAATACACTGCTGAGGGGTGCAGTGGGTGAGACAGGAGAGGTCTGCTCACCATGTGGGTATCTCCCCGGCAGGGATCGAACTGGCGCTGGAGAGGCTGTGGACAGCTTCAAAGCGTGGTACTCAACAGCCTGCGCCACCAGGGAGGCCCCCTCAGAGTGTTTCTTTATTCCATTTTCCTTTGTTGCTCTATTACTTTTTCCTTTTTGACTCTTTTTATTATATCTGTATTCTCAAGAGAACTGATTCATTCTTCTATTTCATTTATTGTATTTTTGTGGCTTTTCCCAGAATTTTTCAGTTCCTCCATTGAGCTTATAACTTTCGGTCCCTTTACTTTCTTATTTAAAGATTCAATATTTTTTTTTTAAGTTTTATTTATTTTTATACAAGATCTGGGGTACAGGCCAGATGCCCCGGGGGGCGGGGTTAAGAGGATTCACCAGAGACAGAGCAGGGAGCAGAACAGACAGACTGATGAAATGCACTGCTGAGGGGAGCAGTGGGCGAGACAGGAGAGGTCTGTTGCTCCATGTGTGACTCTCGCCGGCCGGCCAGGATCGAACCCACGCTGTAGAGGCTGCAGACAACTTCACAGTGCGGCGCTCAATCACTTGTGCCACCAGGGAGGCCCTCAATCTTGTTCTTCTGTTCATTGATTATGTTTCTCATAATATTCTGTTAATTTTCAGCTTCTTTTATTTTTTTAATTGACATAATTCTGAATTCTCTAAATGTGGTTATCCAAGGGTTCCCGATGTAGTATAGTGGGATACTGGAGATTGCAGTCTGGGACCCAGTCTAGGCTGTTTGATGTTGGCCAGCTTAGTGGGCTGGACTTCCCCGTTTGGCCAGACACATCCATTTTTTGCCCCCTTTTGGTTTTTGGGATTCCTGGAAAATCGCTGGTGCCACATAGCTGGTTCAAAGTGTCTGGGTTTTGCTAAAAGCTTGTTATTAGTCCTTTTTTTATTTGTTTTTAGGAGAGAGGTTGATCCCATCTTCTCTCTACCACCATGTGGTTGATGTCATCACCTGCCTTCATGAGTTGTATTTTGGTCCAGAGCTAACCACTGTGCCAACAGCTCCAGGCTTTTGTCAAAGGGATAGTACCAACTTGCATTAGCAGCCTTGTTTGGACTAGTGAACAGTACAGACACTGTCTAGGGTGGGAGAGCTGACGAATATTAGCTTTAGAAACCCATTCCTTTTTTGCAATCTCCCTTTGTTAATGAACCCCATTTTTTGTTATACCTAAGCCTGCATGGTATCTGCAATTGTGAGTGCACAGGTGAAAATTCAAAACAGTGACCTGTCCCCCACCATGGCTCTGTTGTACAGTGACCTGTCCCCCACCTTGGCACTTGAATTCTAGAAAGTAACCTAGAACTAGGTGGTAAATTTTACAACTATTTAAGCTTTCAAGCATTTGATTTAGATTGAAAGGCCCAGGGATGTGGAGGTTTAAGGGAATTAATAGCTTGAAACACTTCTGATTTGTATTTTGAAACTGGGAAGGTACACTAGAAAAAAAGTAAAAGAACAAATTTCTTCACACAATATAGTAAGTGCAAAGAGTAGTATTGTCATGGTAATAATACAAAGCCCATGATCCTCCCAAATAGAAAGAGAAAACATACTTTTGTATAGAGGTCCTTTATACTCTCCTTCTGAGTTTAGACTAACAATTTTCATAGTTGGGTGCACAAATACGCACATGCACACTATTATGTACATACTCATTTTTTAAATCTCTGAAATGCCAATCCAATCCTTCTCCAATAAGGACATCATGTATTTGAGTATTAAAAAAAGTAAAGGTAGATGTAGTTGGATATCATTATAAAGGTAGTGCTAATATAAACCTAGAGAGATTTCAAATCTTACACTGCCTCAAATCAGGAAATGGAGCACTATAAGAACAAATAATCAATTTGTACAAACTAATGAGCTAAGCAGTCCTAAGTGACTGGAGGATAATTTCAAGCATAGTAAAATCCACATCCAGGAAAATGATGTCCAAGAAGTATGTATGTATATATGCATGTATATATGTATGTATGTGTATGCATGCATATATTCATTCATTAGGTATTTGATTATTACCTAAAATGATAATGTGGAAATATTATTAACTAAAGTGAAGCTATGAAAAATAATAGCAAGATTAATGACTTTGTCATCATCAAAGCATCTAAGATTGTTTTTAGGTGGTATATAGATGTTATTTCATTTAAATTTTTGTTATATACTTAATAGTTTACATATTGTAAAAATGAATATAATACATTGTATTGAGTTGAAAGGTGTTACCCCAAAATATATGTTAGCACCCTAATCAATCCCCAGAACCCAGGAATGTTACCTTACTTGGAATGTCTTTGAAGAGCCAATTTAGCTATTGATATTGAGGAGATTATCTTGGAATATTTGGGTAGATCTTAAATTCATTGGGCCTCCCTGGTGGTGCAGGGGTTCAAGACACAACACTATCAAGCTATCATCAGCCACTGCAGCAGGATTTGGATTCCAGGCCAAGCAGGGAGCTAACTCACGTGGTGCAGCAGACCTCTCCTGCCTTGCCTGCTGCTCCCCTTAGCAGTGTATTTCAGTAGATCTACCTGTTCTACTACCCACTCTGGTGAATCCTCTCACCCCCTGTACCCCTGGCTTATACCCCAGTTATTGTATGCATAAATAGAGAAATCTTTAAAAAATTCATTGATAAGTTTACTTGTAAGATGTACACATATGAGAGGCTCACAGCGACATAGAGGAGAAAGTACTGAGGAAATGCACAGTTAATGGAGTGTTGAGTCCATAAATCAAGGAATATCCTTTTCTACCAAAGGCTGGAAGAAACAAAGAGCAGATTCTGTCCTAGAGCCTCAGGAGAAATTGCAGCTCTTACAAAACCTTTATTTTAGGCTTCTGTTTTTATGTCTGTAAGTGATAAATTTTTGTTGTTTTAAGCAACCGAGTTTCAGTAATATTTTTTTTTGTGGCAGCACTAAAAGATTCAGAATTCTTTAGATTGCTTAAAACACAATTAATATAGGCATTTGTTTATTTTTAGCTTACCCAATTTTTTAAAAAATAAGCAAATAATATACATGATAAAGATATGGCAAAATTGTGAGGGTGGTACATAAATTAAATAACAAGTTTGAGAGACAAATATCACTGTGAAGACAAGAGTATTTACATGAAGAATTTGACAATTAGAGAACAAGCATTGAACAGAATCACATCAGTAACTGATACAGATAATTTAGCCATTCAGGGGATAAAGTGCACTATAGATTAGTGAGAGCTGTTATAAAACACAAGCTCTGGGGTCTCCCTGGTAGCACAAGGGGTTAATATGCAACCTATGAAGCAGTCTGCAGCCCCTGCAGCACTAGTTTGATCCCGGCCAGGGAGCTACCCACATGGTGCAGCAGACCTCTCCTGTCTTGCCTTCTGTTCCCCTCAGCAGTGTATTTCAGTCAGTCTGCCTGTTCTGTTCCCGGATCTGTCTCTGGTGAATCCTCTCACCCCCCGCATCTCTGACCTCTACCCGGGTTCTCGTATGCATAAATAAATAAATCTTTAAAAAAAAATACAAGGTCTGGGTCCTTGTCCCTGGGTGAGCTGCAGTGCTCTGCAGCCATATTCCACAATCACCCAACCTTTACTAAAGGAGATATCCTGGAAATGAGAAGAAACAAAAACAGTGTTTTGCTTATCTACTATCCAGAATTTCCCATACCATTGAGCCAATTTCAAAGTTGCTTCAAATTCTGAAAACTTAGTATACTAAAATAATGCATGGAAAAACATTTTTGGAATTGTAATTAGGTGTACTAAGATCTCAAGATAAGTATTAAGATCTCAAGATAAGGTAGCTATGCATTCTTTTTTTAAAGATTTATTTATTTATTTACACAAGCACTGGGTATAGTCAGAAGTGCGGGAGGGTGAGAGAATTCACCAGAGCCAGAGTGGGGAACAGAACAGGCAGACCGACGAAACACACCGCTAAGGGGAGCAGCGGGCGGCAGGAGAGGTCTGCGCGCCATGTGGGACCCTGGCCTGCAGCCGGGGATTGAACCGGCACTGCAGAGGCTGCGGGCGGCTTCGCAGCCCAGCGCTCAACCGCTGTGCCACCAGGGGAGGCCCGGTAGCTATGCATGCTTGACAAAATTTAACTGGGTAATTTTTATTACAAACACAATAGATTCCCAACACTTGTAATCAGTTTCCTCTTAGTATTAACTATGACTGAACACAAATAACCAGCAGACATTTTGCAACATTTAGCAAGTTTTGATGTACTAATTGTCCATAAATGGCAACAGATGCAAGTAAGATAAGGCATTAAATTGAGATTATATAATTAAAACAATGCCATCCAAATGCACATGTAATTTAAACAAGTTTAATTATACACCAAGGGCAAAACATTTAATAATTAAAAAGTGTGTGTGTGTAAAAAATGACTTCTAAATACAATCCAGATAACTTTATCTGGCGATTTAAGTAAATAAACAGGTTAGTACTAGATTCACAAGACTGTATACAATGGGTCCCTGAATAATGTCGCTTCATTAACACATTGATATTAAAAAGGAAATCCAAACAGACTTTGAAGTAAAGGACATTATTTGAGGCAATGGCTTTGTTATGTTGTTTTATTTAAAGTCAGTTTTCAAGAACCTATTGTAGTTGTTTACTAGGACTTACTATACATAGTTATACAGGCAATTGAATGGTTTTTCAAGGATTTTTTTAAACTGTATTTAAGTTTCACTTATGCAATCATTTTACAACTCAAACCTGAGCAAAACTGACTTCCAGGTCTATTTTTCTTTTCTTTCTTTTCTTTTCTTTTTTTTCTTTTTTGCGTAGAAGAACTGAGGTGTAGGCCAGAGGTGCAGTGGGAGGGGGAGCAAGAGGATTCACCAGAGGCAGAGTGGGGAGCAAAACAGGCAGATTAACTGAAATACACTGCTAAAGGGAACAGTGGGGAGAGACAGGAGAGGTCTGCTGTGCCATGTATGGGTTGGTGCTCCCGCGCCAGGGATCTAACTCAGGCAGTAATGGTGGTAGTACTGAAACTTAACCCCTAGGCCACCAGGGAAGTCCCCCCAATTTCCACATCTAACACACAGTGTTTGCCTACAAAAATCAGGTAATCTCTTTTGAATACTTGCTCTGGAAGTGTCCAAAGTCACAAATTTCTTTTCTATAAAAATGGGAACATTGAGAATACTTATCTTGATGCTTAATTTTACGTGTCAATTTGGCTGACACAGTTCTTAGATAGTTGGTTAAACATCATTCTGAATGTTGCTGTGAAGGTGATTTTTGGGGTGGTGTATGCATTTAAATGATTGGACATTGAGTAAAGCAGGTTACCCTTCCTAAAGTGGGTTAATAGAAAAAGACTGACCTCCAAGCCAGAATTTCTTCCAGCAAACTATCTTTGAACGGCAACTCTTCTCTGCATCTCCAGACTGCCTGCCTACCCCATCAAATTTTGGACTAACTCAAAATATGGACTCCACAGTCATGTGAGCCGATTTCTTAACCATTCTCTCTCTCTGAATGTATCTACATATGTCATATATATATATATATATATATATATAGAGAGAGAGAGAGAGAGAGACATGTATCTTGTACTTTATATCTATCTATCATCTATGTATCTATCTATCTACCCATCCACCCATTCTTTTATCTATCTAGAGAGAGATACTGAAATATATACATTATGTTGGTTCTGTTTCTCTGGAGAACCCTATTGAATTATCCAACAGAGTTATTGTTTAGATTAAGTAAGACAACATATTTAATCTTCAGAGTGTCTGAAATATGGAATAATGTTAGATAAATGATTGCTGTTGTATACAAAGAGTTTAATCTTGCCCCTATATTACTGATCTATATTACTATGTCTCTTTTCTTTCGGATCAACTCCCTATTTGAACTTGAAAACTGGCATTCAGAAACCTCCCACTCTTCACCCTTCCACAGTTTCCAACATGTTGTTAGAAAGAAAAATGAGCATCTATAATGATTACAGGTTGGTATCCAACTATTATGGTTTGGTATTAGTAACTCATTTTTCTGATAACTGACCTGTTTGAATACATGCATTGATCCACCTTCTGATTTAAGTTGGAGTTCCAAGTTGTTTATGAATTTATCCAAATCTGGAAAAGAGAACAGTGAAAGACAATTTTAAAATAACGTCTAAGCTTTTATATGCATACAGCATACCATTTACCTTTGGTTACAAATATTAGTGATCTATGAACATTATTCTTTTTTTCGGATTTACTACATATTTGGGCAATAGTCTGATGTATATATTTTAAACAACAAGATACCCTAAATTGTTCCCACAATATTAGCTGCCCCCTGCACTCAAATCCTATATGAATGTGACTCCTGTTTTTTCCTACCTCTCCAACCCACTCCATCTCCATGGGAATATCAACATACTACTTTCCAGAATCCTTGTGATCCTGGTATAGTTCTCATTCTAAGGAGTTCCATGCTCCTGTGTGGATATTTACCCTAGTGAATTCATTCACACACCAGATCTCTCTAAAGAAACACTTTAACTGTCAACCTTTCATAAACATACAAGCCATGTGGTGTTAACATAAGCAGTCCTCTATTTCCTTGTTATATAGTTTTTTCTCCTATGAAAGGAGAGACTCAGAGACTTCAGTCATCTGCACTACACCATCATAGATATTCCCACCAGAAGAATATGGCATCCGCTCTTCAAACAGATGTTCTTTTGTCTATCTACAGTCTAATTTCATTAGAGAGGTTAAAAAAAGATGAATCCACAGTTTGCTGTAACTTAATTTCAATTGTTTTTAGAGAAGTTGAACCAATTATTATTTTTTTTCTTCCTGTGATTCTAATATATTTGATGTTTTGTTTTGGCTAATGCCCCCAGATTTTTTTTTTCTTTTGGCTGGGACTAATGAACTATTTTCCAGGAATGGAGACTTTTGTTTTCCACAATGGACAATACCTGGAGAGACTGACAGTGGTTTTTCTTTCAAACTGGAACACTGAAAAAATTTCATCTGAGGCTACACCCCAGCATCCATACATTTGATTTTCATCACCATAGAAATGGTGGCAAAAGTGAAAGTGGGAATTGTTAAGGGGAAAGGATGTCCTGAGCAAACTCCATACAGGTTTTGTGGACTCCACCCCCACTCCAGACCAGCCATCAAGACACTGGGAACTACAAATCCCATCATCACCAAAGGGATGGTTGCTGGGACCTGAGGGTGGAGTTAAACAGCCATGTTGGGTATAAAACCAGACATGTGGTCCTTGGGGGTGTCTCTCTCTTGCCCTCACGGCTCTTGGCTTTTCACCAGATCTCAGTGTGCCATTGGGATTCCAGGACAGCAGAACTGGTAGGATGCATTTACGAATTTATCTCTTTCTTTTTCTCCCTGAGTTATTCATTTCTTCATGTCTCCTTTTGCAAATAAACCCTTTATTAACCTGTTTTTAAAGATTTATTCACTCATACATACAAGAGCTGGGGTACAGGCCAGAGGTGTGGGGCTTGAGAGGATTCACCAGAGACAGATGTGGGAACAGAACAGGCAGATGGACTGAAATACAATGCTGAGGGGAGCAGTAGGGGAAATAGGAGAGGTCCAGTGCACCACGGGGTTGCTCCCTGCTGGGCTGGGGATCGAACTTGTGCTGCAGAGACTGTGGATAGCTTCACAGTGCTGTGCTCAACCCCTTGCACCACTAGGGAGGTCCTCTTTGTTAACCTTTTTTGTGTGCCTGCAGTTGAGTATTAATAAGTCCCTTTCAAGTACACGGGTGTGGACCCACAGTCAGGCAACTCATTTCATACCTGATAGCATTTCAAAAAGTAGTCCATAAATCAGTTAATTTTGAGATGTCAAATACAGTTGTACATAGAAATGATCCTTTTACAGATCATACCACAATAGCCATTTAAGACATAATGCAGTTAAAATACAGCAAATGCACAAACAGCGATGATATAAAATTACAATAAAAGCACATAAAAAGTAAAAGATAGTGGGCCTCCCCTGGTGGCGCAGCGGTTGAGCACTGGGCTGCGAAGCTGCCCGCAGCCTCTGCAGCGCGGGTTCGATCCCCGGCTGCCAGGCGAGGGTCCCACCTGGCGCACAAACCTCTCCTGTTGCGCCCGCTGCTCCCCTCAGCAGTGTACTTTGGTCCTTCTGCCAGTTCTGCTCCCCACTCTGGCTCTGGTGAATTCTCTCGCCCCCCCCCCCACTTTTTTTTTCTTTTTCTTTTTTCTTTTTCTTTTCTTTTCTTTTTTTATTTTTTATTATAAATTTTATTTTTATATTCCCCATACAATTGCGACCCCCTTATTTTGACCCCAATCCCTCCCCTCCCCCCACCCCCCATAGAGTGTCTCTGGTTCATAGTTGTTTGTTGATTTTGATTTTTACTTTCTTATAGTTATTCCTTTTCCTGGTCCCTTATTTAAGTTTTCTAGATGCCTGCTATGAGTGAGACCATCCGGGCCCTGGTGGCGCAGCGGTTGAGCGCTGGGTTGCGAAGCTGCTCACACTTCTGACTGTACCCAGTGCTTGTATAAATAAATAAATAAATCTTTAAAAAAAAAGTAAAAGATAGGGGCCTCCCTGGTGGTGCAGGCAGTTGAGCGCCATGCTGTGAAGCTGTCCGCAGCCTCTGCTGCGTGAATTCAATCCCAGCCGACTGGGGAGAAACCCACATGGTGCTCCCCTCAGCAGTGTATTTTATCAGTCTGCCTGTTCTGTTCCCCACTCTGTCTTTGGTGAATCCTCTCACCCTCCCACATATCTGGCTTATACCCCGGTTCTTGGATAAATAATATATTTTTTAAAAAAGTAAAAGTTAAACCTAAAAACAATTCCTTTATTGAATGTCAGGAATGAAGGAAACCAGTCCCAATTAGATGGCAATAATGCACAAAGAACATTCTATTGGGGTTATAAGGAAAGCTTTTGGGCTACTATCAGAGAGAGCTTGGGGAATTTTGAAGCTTTAAAATATCTTTATTGCATGAAATTTCTTTTTATTGATTTAAGTATATGAGTAGACCAGTTCATACATACATTCATCATTAACCAAAAAAATAAAAAATATAAAAAAGGCACATTATTATCTGTTTTGTCTCTAGGTCAACCAGAATTAGAGAAACAGCAAATATACCGGAGAACACTAACCTGCAATTTAAGTGCCTGGAAATCACATTTCTGACAAGGTCTTTTTCTTTACAAATTTCTACTTTTCCATCTAGAATTAAAATATTTAAAACCATTCTCTGCAGGGTTCTAAGTCTTCTATGAAGCCTCTTGGAGTCTAGGATTTTGGCTTAACAAAGGAAGAAGTATAGTAAGGAATAAACATAGTATTATATGTAGAAAACTGATTTCCATTAGACTGTAAACTCTTTGAAGACAGAGATTTTGATTTTTGAAGTTTTCTTCCCATGATATATTTCAAGGGCTTAGAATAGCATCTGGCACATGGCAGGTATTCAATACAGAAAATGAGAATGAGAAGTGTGTTTTTGTTCAAGTGCCAGAATTGGACAAGAGTGGGAAAGAATGAAAGAATTAAGAGTACATGCATGAGAGATACTTGAGGTATAATTAGCTATGAAGTACAAGGTAGCAGTGACAACTTATTTTTCTGATTTCAAGGAGGAGGGAAACACAGTCCACAGACGGGCACCAGAAACCCAGCAGATTATACTTGGTTGCTCCCAGAAAAACATGTAGGAGAGAATTTTGTTCTTATTCTCCATTCACATAATTTTCAACTAGGCCTCATTGTTACTAGTCAAAATAATTTATAAGTCATTTCCTAACTGGTATTCTTTAATTGCTATGGGTTATAAGACAACAGTATTGAGAAATCCGACTGACTTTGTCAAGCTATTTAGCTCCTACAAACATTAGTCTCCTCACTTGTGAAGAAGGAGGGTGGGGACGGAAATGGTACTAACTTAATGGGGTTAATGTGACGATTACATAAATTAGTATATAGGGATGCATGTAAACTAGTTTTTAGCATATAAAAAGATCTCAATACAATTAACTATTATTAGCAGCTGATGTTTCCGCATCTTTAAAATGGGAGTAATGTGCAAAAGAACTTAAAAGACATTTCTCCAAAGAGGAAATGCAAATGGACAACAGGCATATGAAAAATGTTCGATATCCCTTGTAATCAGGGAAATGCAAATCGAAACCACATTAAGATACCACCTTACACCAGTAAGAAAGGCACTTATCAAAAAAACTAGCAATAACAGATGTTGGTGAGGATGTGGTGAAAAAGGAACTCTCCTATGTTGCTGGTGGGAGTGCAAACTTGTCCAGCCCCTATGGAAAGCTGTCTGGAATTTCCACAGTCTACTAAAAATGGAGCTACCATATGACCCAGCAATTCCACTCCTAGCGATCTACCCAAAGGACACAAAAACACTAATTCAAAAGAACACCTGTACCCCTATATTTTTTAAACTTTTTTTTTAATTTATTTATTTATTTATACAAGAACCGGGGTACAGGCCAGATGCGCGGGAGGAAGAGAGGATTCACCAGAGACAGAGCGGGGAACAGAATAGGCAGACTGATGAACTACACTGCTGAAGGGAGCGTGGGTGAGACAGGAGAGGTCTGCAGCATTATGTGGGACCCTTGTCAGCCAGCCGGGATCAAACTGGAGCTCAGAGGCTGCAGACAGCTTCACAGTGCGGGGAAGCCCACCAGGGGAAGCCCATGTACCCCTATTTTTATTGCAGCATTATTTCTAATAAGTAAAACCTGGAAACAACCCAAATGCCCAAAAATAAATGAGTGGATGAAGAAGATGTGGTATGTATACACAATGGAATACTATTCAGCAATCCAAAAAGATATATTCATGCCATTCACAGCAACGTGGATGAAGCTAGAAAGAATTATGCTCAGTGAAACAAGTCAGAAGGAAAAAGAAAAATATCAGATGGTTTCACTTATAGGAGGAATATAGGGGAACCAAATAAAACATCAGTGTAAAAAATAATAATACAAAACACAACAAAACAAAAACAGAAAATTATAAATCAGAGACATCCTGCAGGGGAGGAGGAGGGAGAGGGATCAAAGGGAGGGAGAGAGAAGCACAGCGGACTGTGGTTATGGTGCACAGGTGCATTGGCAAAGGTAATTCTATAGGGACTACACCTGATGGGAGGGAAGCAAATATTGTTTAAAAATGACAATGATGTAAAAAAAAAATGGGAGTAATAACAGTACTAGCTCTCAGGGTTATCATGAGGATTTATCAAGTTAACATGTGCTCCAGTGTTACAATAGTGCCTGGTACAAAAGGAATTATATGTCTAGTTCCGTCACCATTAGGGGAACCCCTCAATAGTTACTAAAGTGTATTCCTCTCTATATAGCTATCTTTTAGCAGAGTATCTCTTCCATATTATTTGTTGATGTCACATGAATGAATGATCATAGGAATAAAGAAATTGTTTATTTATAATTTATTTTTATTCATACATAACATTATAGTAACTTCAGGTGTAGAGCAAAATGATTCAATATTTGCATATATTACAAAATGAGCACCACAATAAGGCCAGTTAATATCTCTATTCATGCATACTTAAATTTTTTTTCTTGTGATGAGGATGTTTAAGATCTGTTTTTAGCAATTTTCAAATATGCAATGCAGTATTATTAACTGTAGTCACCATGCTGTACATTTCACTCCTCACGGCTTATGTATTTTATAAATTGAAGTCTGTACCTTTTAGCATCCTTAACTCATTTCAATCCCTATGCCAATCCCTTCTACCTCTCCTTCCCCCAAGGCCCGACACTGCCTTTGGTAACCAGCAATCTGTCTTCTGAATCTGTAAGTTTGTGTTTTCTTTCAGTGTTTGTTTGGCATGATTTTTTAATATTTCATGTATAAATTAGATAAAACAATTTTTGTCGGACTTATTTCACTTAGCATAAAGCCCTCAAGGTACAGCCGTGTTGTCACAAATGCAATATTGTATTATTTTCTATATTTCAATAGTGTTTTACACACACACACACACACACACAACATTTTCTTTGTCCATTCATCCTTAGATAGACACTTAGATTGTTCCCATACCTTGTTTATAGTAAATAATGTTTCAATGAAGATGGGGGTGTATATGTTTTTGAATTAGTGTTTCCATTCTCTTGCCCCATTCACATGACAAATATCCTTGATTAATGTACCCACAGCTGAAGACCAGCCAAATGGAATAGCTGTTAGATAACCATGGACAGCATTCTAAATTTTTTGTAGGAGTGAGCATAGGAAAAGCTATCAGGAAGATGTATAACCTTGTCTTTTTTTTTTTTTTTAAAGAAAGTTTTTTTTTTAAGATTTATTTACTTATGCATGCAAGAACTGGGGTACAGGCCAGAGGTGTGGGGGCTAATTTGTTTTCTTTAATATTTAGTGAGCCAAAATTTAAAAATAAAGTATATTCAGACCAACAGAATGGTATTAAATGGCCAGTTTTTTTTTTAATAAAAGGACTTAAATATATTGCTTTTCTCTAGAATTGAGTGTCTGACAACAGGCAGCTTCACAAAAACTATGAGGGATGTGGTGAAGAAACCTCCAAAGGGAGCTAAGATGTATCCTGGGGAGTTGAGATGTGAATCACATAGGCAGGACTGTGTCAGAAATGCAAATTTCCTACTTAAGATAATAAACCTTATTCTGCTTGGTTTGGCTCTTCAAGACATTGTGTCTGGAAGGTGGACTTTCTGGTTCTCCTACGGGAGAGAATACTAGAGGAGAAAATAAGAAAACTGAGCCTCATCCACAAGAGGATCAATGTATCACAAACCATATTCCTGGGACTGTGACCATATGAATTTAAAAAGATTATATAAAGTTATTTTGTCATTTTTCCAAGTATATTTTGATACCCAAATGACATTTCCCATAGTGATATGTTTGTATGAAACTGAACAAAATCTCTAGGCACAGGAGCTGGCTAATAAGAACATATGCCACTCATTAGCCAGCCCTTAGAGGGAAAACAAGAGGTGAGAAATTAAAATTTTAAGAAGGGGAGCAGGGTCTCCCTGGTGGCTCAAGGAGTTAAGACGCAATCTATGAAGCTATCTGCAGCTACTGAAGCACGAGTTCGATCCCCAGCCAGGGAGGTGACCCACATGGCACAGCAGACCTCTCCTGTCTTGTCCACTGCTCCCCTCAGCAGTGTATTTCAGTCATTCTGCCTGTTCTGTTCCCCACTCTGTCTCTGGTGAATCCTCTCACCCCGCCTCCACACCTAGGGCCTGTACCCCAGTTCTTGTATGTATAAATAAATATTTTTTTTACAAAAGAAGGGGAGCAAATTAAAGTTGTTGGGACCTACAACTTTAAAAAAAACGAGACCACTGACAACCCTACAAGCCAAAAAAAAAAATTACCTAGTGCTGTAACAATACAGAACATTTGGACAAAATAAATAATAATAACTCAAGTGTATCTACATAGTTTTTTTTAAACATCCTTGTTTATTTTTTCACAATTTAGGATTTCTTTTTGTTTTAATATTTATTTATTTATACATACAGGAACTGGGAGACAGGCCAGAGGTGTGTGGGATGAGAGAATACACCAGAGACAGAGTGGGGAGCAGAACAGGCAGATTGACTGAAATGCACTGCTGAGGGGAGCAGCGAGTGAGACAGGTGAGGTCTGTTGTGGCATGTGGGTAGATCCCTGGCTGGGGATTGAACTGGTGCTTCAGTTGCTGTGGATATCTTCATAGGTTGCATCTTAACCCCTTGCACTACCAGGGGAAGCCCCAATTAGGATTTGTCCCTACAGGTGCAGTTTCCACAGTTTTCCCACCACAAAAGTGCTCACAGTCCACCACATTGCACTGCACTCTCCTCCACCTCTGTTCTTTACTTTTCTCCTCTTCCTCTCTTTCTCCCTTACCTCCTGAATGTCACAAATATAAGGTATGCTTTCAAAGGTCAGTCTTATAGTTCGTATGTTTCCTGACACTGTGGTTTCTCTAGATTCCACACATAAGTGTAACCATCCAGTATTTATCTTTCTTTTTCTGGCTCACTTCACTTAGAATAATCCCTTCTAGTTCAATTTATATTGCCATATATGGCATGGGTTCATATTTTTTGATTACTGAGTAGTATTCCATGTACATATGCACTACAAATTCTTGATTCACTCATCTATTCTAAGGTATGCAGGTTTCCTTTCAAATTATTGTGTTTTATTTGGCCTGTTGGATAAACACCCAGGAGTGGAATTGTTGGATCATATGTTAAATCCATTTTTAATATTTTGAGGAATCTCCATATTTCTTTCCATTGGGGATGGACCAGTCTACAATCCCACCAACATAATAATAAGTTTCCTTTTTCTCCACACCCACCCTTAGTCAACAGACATATGAAAAAATACTCATCATTACTTATCATCAAGGAAATGAAAATAAAAAGCTTGATGAGATACCCACCACTTCATACCTGTGAGAATGGCTCATATCACAAAAACCCACAAACAACAAAGGCATCTACATAGCTTGAAAGTATTGAAAGAGACAGCATTTATGCCATTCTCAGTTCATAAATAATGAATTTGGTGATACAAGGTCACATAGTTTCAGAAATAATAGAATCAGAATCTGAACTCTTTCCCTATGACTTAAGTTACAGTGATCCCATACTATTTTCTAATATCCCAAATCTAGTGAGTATCTTTTTTCAGAAAAAATGTTTGCTAATAGAAGAACAAGTTGGAGGGATCTTTGTGTCCGGAACCCATCTGGACTACTTGGAGCTGGGAAAGGGCTGCCCCCACAGCCAGAGGTGAGCTGAAAAGCCCCCACAAGCCAGGTCCCATCTGGCCACCAGTCAGAGCCCAGAGGGGGATATAGGGTATTGGAGCCCAGTGGGCAATCCAGCCATGAATAGGGCAGTCTGTGGGACCACAGGACCTACCTCCGGAATTAAACAAATACAGAAGGGGGAGATTTTCTGTGACAGCAATCACTAACATATTCATAGTACCAATGCCCTACTAAAATTCTCGCGTAACAGTTTTTGACTCGATTGGACCACCGGTTTCCAACATCGCAGAAAGAGCACACCAAAAAGATGCCAGCCAGTACCAGTGACACAGTGTTCCAACGCATAGGACAAATTAGAAAACAAGCAGCAGGGAGAAGAAAAACTACAAGCAACCAAGCCAATCCTCAAGGAAAAGACATACCACAAAAAGAAAATAACCCACCAGAATGCAACAACAGTGACTTGGAAGAACTTCTGAGCCTTCCAGATAGAGAATTTAAAATTGCCATGATTAAAAAACTGACAGAAGTCATAAAGGAAAACAATGATAAGGGGAAGATAATCAATGATCAGAAGAATGAAATTGAGTCCCTAAAGGGGGAAGTGAAAGAAATGCAGGAGATCAAAGGATTAATGGAGGAGCTAAGAACTCTGGGAAAAGCAGTGAAAGCAGAATAGATGAAATGGAAGAATGAATAAGCATTCTCAAAGACACAGAAATTAAAAAAAACAAAACAGAAAAGGAAAGAGAAGTACGAAGGAAAAAGAACGAAGAAAGACTTCGGGAACTATCTTACTCCATGAGGAAAGGAAATAAAACGGTTATAGGAATCCCAGAGGGAGAGGAGAGAGACATAGGAACACAGAAAATAGTCAAGGAAAAAATTGAAGAGAACTATCCAAACATGAAGAAGGAGCTGAAAATAGACATACAAAAAACAAGAACACTAAACTTCCATTATGAGAGGAAAAATACAGCAAGACACATTATAGTAAAGCTTCCAAGAATCCAAGACAAGGAAAAAATAATGAAGGTGACAAGAGAGAAGAAACAGATAACATACAAAGGAAAATCAATCAGACTGACATCAGACTTCTCCGAAGTAACACTACAGGCAAGGAGAAGTGGAGGGACATAGTCAATAGAACCAAGACAACAAATGCCAACCAAGAATACTCTATCCTGAAAGCTAAACCACCACTCCAAAAAATACTACAAGGAGTCCTAAAGCCATAACCAAAGGGGGATGAATATGAACAAAACAAGACAAAAAAAATTAAAAAAATAAATAAAACCAGAGAAAAGACAAGCAAAATGTCAAATACGGACACTGACATATCAATATTAACTCTAAATGTAAACAGACTAAACTCTTCAATAAAAAAGACACAGCATTGCAAGCTGGATTAAGAAACAACACCCAACCTTTTGCTGTCTCCAGGAAACACATTTAACTACAAAAGAAAAAAATATACTGAAAGTAAAAGGATGGAAAACAATCCAACAAGCAAATGGATCAAAAACAAAGGCAGGAACAGCTATACTTATATCAGATAAAATTGACTTCAAACTCAAAGAGGCAAAAAGAGACCCAGACGGTCACTACATTATGATCAAGGGGACAATACTTCAAGAAGAAATAACACTCATTCACATATACTCACCAAATTAAGGAGGACCAAAATATATCAGAAAACTATTATCATCTTTGAAAACAGACATCAGAGAAAACAAATACGCAGTAGGACACTTCAACACACCACTATCTGCAATGGCTAGATCAATGAGACAAAATATAAGTAAGGACACTAAAGCTCTCAATAAGGATCTAGAGCTCATGGGCTTAACAGACATCTATAGAACACCAAACTCAAAAAAATCTGAGTACATATTTTTGTCAAGTGCACAGGGATCTTTCTCCAGAATCAATCACATACTGGGACACAAAACAAACATCAACAGATACACCAAGGTTGAAATCATTCCAACCACCTTCTCTGACCATGAAGGCATCAAATTAGAAATAAACTGTAAAAAGAAGGCAAGGAACCCTCCTCCCTCATGGAGATTGAAACCCACACTACTGGAAGACCACTGGACTAATGAGGAGATCAGAGAAGAAATTAAAAAATACTTTGAGTTGCATGACAAGAGGGAAACCAATTTCCTAAATGTATGGGACACAGCAAAAGCAGTAATAAGAGGAAAATATATAGCAATACAGGCTCACATCAAGAAACAAGAAAGAACTCAAAGAAACAACCTAATTTCACATCTCAAAGAACTAGAAAAAGAACAACAAAAATACCCAAAAACCAGTAGAAGAAAAGACATAATACAAACCAAAGCAGAAATAAATGAAATAGAAACTAAAAAAAATCCAAAAGATGAATGAAACCAAAAATTGGTTCTTGGAAAAAATAAATAAAATAGACAAATTCCTAGCCAGGCTCACAAAGGAAAAATGGGAGAAAGCACAAATAAATAGGATCACAAATGAAAGAGGAGAATCACAACAGACACAGAAGAAATCAAAAGAATAATCAGAAAGTACTATGAACAGTTATATGCAAACAAGCTCAACAATCTAGAAGAGATGGAAAAATTCCTACAACTCCACAATCACCCAAAGCTAGATAAAGAATACAAAGAACACCTAAACAGACCAATTGCAAGCAATGAAATTGAAATGGAATCAAAACCCTCCCTGAAAACAAAAGCTCAGGATCAGATGGATTTACAAATGAATTCTAGCAAACATTCAGAAACGAACTAGTGCCTATTCTTCATAAACTCTTTCAAAAAATTGAGAAGGAAGGGGGCGGAGCAACATGGCGGCGAGGAGACGCTGTGAGTAAGATCTCCCATTAAAAAAAGTTAATAGGGAGGAAAAGCGGCAGGTCCCAGTGAGAACTGGGACACGGAAGATAAACGGACGACTCCAGCAAACTACCCGAAGAAGAAAGTTGTCATAAAAGAGGACTAGAAGGGAGGAAAGCGCAGAACCCTGCTACCCTCCCCCACCCACAAAGTTAGCACTCTCCAACCAACAGAAAGGAGGAAAAAAACAAACTAAAATGACCAACAAGAACAAAGTACACATCAAGCGGGACTGTGAGTGGAAAGGAACTATTTCAGCCACCACACCCCGTGAACTGGAGCTGTGGAGAAACCTTGAGGATTTGCCGTAGAGGTGAGTGAACGACTCCGGGAGCCATTAGAGAACAACAGAGACTCTGGAGACCTGCACACAGCACCGGGCTGGCTGGAAAGCTTGTGCAGAAAAGTGGTGCACTTGAAAAGCAAACGCGGATCGCGGATGCCCAGGTACCCGTGCCTGCTACCTAGGCTTGCGGGGAGATGTGCCCTCACTGAGGTGAAAGTCCCTCACTGAGTAATCAGAAACCAGGCGCCCAGACACGGGAGCAGGGTGCAAAAGGCGCCATTTCTGCGGTCATTAAACTGGGCTACAGCCCGTGTCCTGGACCTGAGGGCTTTGGAACTGAGACCCGGGGCATGAAATTCGGGGTGTGGGTCCTCCACGTCGGTGAGGCACAAGGCAGACACAGCACCCCAAAGCCGTTGAGGTTTTCCCTACCATTCCCACTCTGTTTCCTGTCCCACAGGGTTAAAAAAACAGCTCCCCAAGAACAATAGGAGAGATCTTTGTCGCCACCTAGCGAACAGAAAAAAAGTCACTAACACCCCATAGAACAGGGACCTTTCTTCAGAAAAGACTGCTTGAAACCAGCAGAAGGCTCCTGGAGGAGCCCGTGGCTAGCTGGGAAGTTAGCACACCCCAGACCCCTTCAGACCAGGAGTCTGAGCCCACAGGGGGAGCGGGCACCCATGGCCAGGGCAGACCATGCGCTCAGAAGAGTGTGCCTGAGACGGGACACGCAGGGAGTGAGTCCCGCATCGCCATTTTAGAACAGGGACATTTCTTCAGTAAAGACTGCCTGCAGAAGGCTCCCTCAGGAGCCAGAGGTGAGCGGGGAAGCTCGCGCATGCCAGGCCCGTTCTGGCCTACAGTCCAAACCCAGAGGGGGAGCGGGAATCCACCGCCGGGGCAGACCAAGTGCACAGGGGAGTGTTTCCCCACATCGGCATTTTAGAACAGGGACCTTTCTTAGGTAAAGACTGCTTGAAACCGACAGATGGCTCCTGGAGGAGGGGAGCAGAGAAGCTCACCCAAGATGCCGGCCAGTCCCAGCAACACAGTGTCCCAATGCATGCGACAAATTAGAAAACAGACAGTAGGGAGGAGAAGAACCACACGCAACCTAACAACCGCTCAGGAAAATAGCACACCACAAAAAGGAGGACACCCCCCAGATTGCAACGACAGTAACTTGGAAGAATTTCTGAGCCTTCCAGAGAGAAAATTTAAAATTGCCATGATTAAAAAAATGACAGAACTCATGAAGGAAAACAATGATCAGAAGAAGGAAATTGAGTCTCTAAAGAGGGAAAACAATGGTCAGAAGAATGAAATTGAGTCCCTAAAGAGGGAAGCAAAAGAATTCAGGAGATTAAAGCATTAATGGAGGAACTAAAGAACTCTGGAAAAGCAATGAAAGCAGAATAGATGAAATGGAAGAACGAATAAGTACTCTTGAAGACACAGAAATAAAAAGAACCAAAACAGAAAAGGAAAGATAACGAAGGAAAAAGAACGAAGAAAGACTTCAGGAACTATCTGACTCCATGAGGAAAGGAAATATAAGAGTTATAGGAATAACAGAAGGAGAGGAGAGAGATGTAGGAACAGAGAAAATATTCAAAGAGATAATTGAAGAGAACTTCCCAAATGTGAAGGAGCTGAAATTTGATATACAAGAAGCAAGAAGATCACCAAACTTCCACGACGAAAGGAAAAATACAGCAAGACATATAATAGTAAAACTCCCAGGAATCCAGGACAAGGGAAAAATAACGAAGCTGACAAGAGGGAAGAAACAGATAACATTCAAAGGAAAACCAATCAGGCTGACATCAGACTTCTCCGAAGAAACACTAGGGTCAAGGAGAGAGTGGAGGGACATAGTCAACAGACTCCAAGAAAACAGATGCCAACCAAGAATACTCTATCCCGCAAAGCTCTACTTCCTCTATGAAGAAAGAATAAGGACTTTCCCAGACAAACAGAAACTCTGGAATTTCATTACGACTAAACCCCCACTCCAAAAAATACTACAAGGAATCCTAAAGCCAGAACCTCAGAGGGACAAATAACAATGAAAAAAGGCCAAAAAAAAGGTTACTAAAAGAATAAATAAATAAAATCAAAGGAAAGACAAACACAATGGCAAATACAGATGCTTACATATCAATATTAACTCTAAATCTAAATGGACTAAAAGACACAGAGTGGCAGCCTGGTTTAAGAAACAAAACTCAACCTTTTGCTACCTCCAGGAAACACATTGAGGTACAAAATATAAAAATAGACTCAAAGTTAAAGGATGGAAAACAATCCTACAAGCAAATGGACCAAAAAAATAAAGCAGGAACAGCTATACTTATATCAGACAAAAAAAGATTTCAAACTCAAAAAAATAAAAAGAGACCCCAACGGTCATTACATTATGATGAAGGGGACTGTAATTCAAGAAGAAATAACACTCATTAACATATAATCACCAAACGAAGGAGCAGCAAAATATATCAGACAACGGTTGTCATCTCTGAAAACACATCAGAGAATACACATACATAGTGGGAGACTTCAACACACCACTATCAACAATGGATAGATTAACAAGACAAAAAATAAGTAAAGAAACTAAAGATCTAAATAAGGACCTAGAGCATTTGGGCTTAACAGACATCTATAGAACACTAAAACCCCCAAAAAATGGAGTACACATTCTTCTCAAGCGCACACGCTCCATGATCGATCACATACTGGGGCACAAGACAAACATCAACAGATACACCAAGATTGAAATCATACCAACCATCTTTTCTGACCATGAAGGCATCAAACTAGAAATAAACAATAAAAAGAAGGCAAGGAACTTTCCTACCTCATGGAGATTAAAAACAACACACTACTGGAAGACCACTGGACTAATGAGGAGATCAGAGAAGAAATTAAAAAATTATTTGAATTGAATGACAAGGAGGACACCAATTTCCTAAATGTATGGGATGCAGCAAAAGGAGTAATAAGAGGAAAATATATAGCAATAGAAGCTCACATCAAGAAACAAGAAAGAACTCAAAGAAACAACCTAATCTCGAAGCTCAAAGATCTAGAAAAAGAACAACAAAAAAACCCCAAAACCAGTAGAAGAAAAGAAATAATAAAAACCAAAGGAGAAATAAATGAAATTGAAACTAAAAAAACAATCCAAAAGATCAATGAAACCAAGAGCTGGTTCTTCGAAAAAATCAATAAAATAGACAAACCCCTAGCCAGGCTCACAAAGGAAAAAAGGGAGAAGGAGCAAATAAAAAGGATCATAAATGAAAGAGGAGAAATCACAACGGACATAGCAGAAATCAAAAGAATAATCAGTAACTACCATGAGCAGTTATATGGAAACAAGTTCAACAATCTAGAGGAGATGGACAAATTCCTACAACTCTACAATCACCCAAAGCTAGATAAAGAAGAAATAGAACACCTAAAAAGACCAATTACAATTAGCGAAATTGAAATGGTAATCAAAAACCTCCCCAAAAACAAAATCCCAGGACCTGATGGATTTACAAATGAATTCTACCAAACATTCAGAGATGAATTAGTGCCTATCCTTCACAAACTCTTCCAAAAAATTGAGAAGGAAGGGACAGTACCAAACACGTTCTATGAAGACAACATTACACTAATACCAAAACCGAACAAGGACAACACAAAAAAGGAAAACTACAGGCCAATCTCCCTAATGAACACTGATGCAAAAATCCTCAATAAAATTTTAGCTATCAGAATCCAACAATGCATCCATAAGATAATTCACCACGACCAAGTAGGATTCATTCCAGGGACACAAGGGTGGTTTAACATCCAAAAATCAATCAACATTATCCAACACATCAATAAAAAAATATAAAAACCATATGATAATATCAATAGATGCTGAGAAATCTTTCGACAAAGTGCAACACCCATTCATGATAAAAGCCCTTGAAATTCTTGGGATACAAGGAACATACCTCAACATCATAAAGGCCATATATGATAAGCCAACAGCCAGTATCATTCTGAATGGTGAAAAGCTGAAAGCAATTCCACTAAGACCTGGAACAAGACAAGGATGTCCACTCTCACCACCTCTTTTCAATATAATACTGGAAGTCCTAGCCAGAGCAATAAGAAAAGAGAAAGATATACAAGGAATCCAAATAGGAAAAGAAGAAGTCAAACTATCACTATTTGCAGATGATATGATAATATACATAGAGAACCCCAAAAACACCATAGAAAAACTAATTCAACTCATCAGTCTGTTCAGTACAGTGGCAGGATACAAAATCAACATGCAAAAGTCAGTAGCCTTCCTATACACAAACAATAAAGCTGAAGAAGAAGAAATAAAAAAAATCCCTTTTATTATTGAAACAAAAAAAATCAAATATTTGGGAATAAATCTAACAAAAGGGGTAAAGGACCTATACAAAGAAAACTATAAAACACTCCTAAAAGAAATAGAAGAAGACACAAAGAAATGGAAACTCATCCCCTGTTCATGGATTGGAAGAATAAACATTATTAAAATGGCCATCCTACCAAAAGCAATATACAGATTCAATGCTATTCCAATCAAAATTTCAATGTCATTCTTCAAAGAAATAGAACAATTATTGATGAAATTCATATGGAATCACAAAAAACCCCGAATAGCCAAAGCTCTCCTGAAAAAAAAAAAAGAAGGGAATGGAGGCATCACACTCCCAGACCTCAAACTATACTACAAAGCCATAATCATCAAAACTCCATGGCATTGGAACAAGAACAGACAAACAGACCAATGGAATCAAATAGAAAATCCAGAAATAAACCCACAGATTTATGATCAACTAATCTTTGACAAAGGAGTAGAGACATTGCATTGGAGCAAAGAGTTGGTTCAATAAATGGTGCTGGGAAAACTAGGTCGCTACATGCAAAAGAATGAAGCTTGACCACTACCTCACACCATACACAAAAATCAACTCAAAATGGATTAAAGAACTAGACATAAGACCTGAAACCATAAAATATATAAAAGGAAATATAGGCGAAACACTATGTGATTTGCACATCAAAGACATCTTTACAGACACATCACCCAAAGCAGTGATAGTGAAGGCAAAGATAAACAGCTGGGACTACATCAAATTAAAAAGCTTCTGCACAGCAAAAGAGACAATAACAAAAACAAAGAGAAACCCCACCAACTGGGAGAACAGTTTTGCACCCAACACTAATGATAAAGGACTGATCACAAAAATCTGCAAAGAGCTGATGAGACTCAACAACAACAAAGACAATAATCCAGTCAAAAAATGGGCAGAAGAGCTAAAAAGAAACTTCTCTGAAGAGGAAATGCAAATGGCCAACAGGCATATGAAAAAATGTTCAACATCACTTGTCATCAGGGAAATGCAAATCAAAACTACCAGGAGATACCATCTTACACCAGTGAGAATGGCACATATTACAAAAACTAGCAACAACAAATGTTGGCGAGGGTGTGGAGAAAAAGGAACTCTTCTGCACTGTTGGTGGGAGTGCAAACTGGTCCAACCACTGTGGAGAGCTGTGTGGAGATTTCTGGACCTACTAAACATAGAGCTTCCATATGATCCAGCAATTCCACTCCTAGGTATTTATCCAAAGGACACAGAAACATCAATTCCAAAGAACACCTGCACCCCTATGTTTATAGCATCACTGTTTACAATAGCTAAGCTTTGGAAACAACCCAAATGCCCAAAAATAGATGACTGGATCAAGAAGATGTGGTACATATATACCATGGAATATTACTCAGCATTCAAAAAAGATAAACACATGCAATTTGCAGCAACATGGATGGAGCTGGAAGGGATCATGCTCAGCGAAATAAGCCAAAACGAAAAAGAAAAATACCGGATGGTCTCACTCATAGCAGGAATCTAGAAAACTTAAATAAGGGACCAGGAAATGAATAACTATAAGAAAGTGAAAATCAAAATCAACAAAAAACTATGAACCAGAGACACTTTTAGGGGGGCGGGGGCGGGAGGGGAGGGATTGGGGTCAGAATGGGGGGGCTGCAATTGTATGGGGAATGTAAAAATAAAATTTATTATTTTAAAAAAAAAACATAGTTAGCTATGAAAATTAATTTTTCACATACCAAAAGCCAGAACCACTTTCTATGAATAAAACTACTTTGAAATGACAAAAAAAAAGAACTATACATAAGACCTGAAACCATAAAATACATAGAAGGAAATATAATTGAAACACTACATGACATACACCTCAGCAACATCTTTAAAGATTCATCGCCCAAAGCAGTGATAGCAAAGGCAAAAATAAACAGCTAAGACTACATCAAATTAAAGAAGTTCTGTACAGCAAAAGAGTAACAAAAACAAAGACTGGGAGGAAATTTTTTCACACAACACTAATGATAAAGGACTGATCACAAATATCTACAAACAAAGTAAATAATCCAGTCAAAAAATGGGCAGAAGAGCTAAAAAGACTTCTCCAGAGAGGAAATGTAAATGGCCAACAGGTATATGAAAATATGTTCAGCATCACTTGTAATCAGGGAAATGCAAATCAAAACTACAATAGATACCATCTTACACTAGTGAGAATGGCACATATTAAAAAAAAATATCTAGCTACAACAAAAGTTGGTGAGGTTGTAGAGAAAAAGTAACTCTCCTGCACTGCTGGTGGGAGTGCAAACTGGTCAAACAACTATGGAAAGCTGTGTGGAGATTCCTCAACCTGCTAAAGATGGAGCTTCCATATGACCCAGCAATTCCACTACTAGGTATTTATCCAAAGGATACAGAATCATTAATTCAAAAGGGCACCTGCACACCTATGTTTATAGTAGTACTATTTACAATAGCTAAGCTATGTGAACAACTCAAATGCTCAAAAATAGATGACTGGACCAAGAAGATGTGGTGCATATACACAATGGAATATTACTCAGCAATCACAAAAGATAAACTCATGAAATTTGCAGGAACATGGATGGAGCTGGAAGGGATTATGCTCAGTGAAATAAGCCAGAAAGAAAAATAAAAATACTGGATGGTCTCAATCATAGCAAGAATTTAGAAAACCTGAATAAGGGACCAGGAAAAAAACTAATTATAATAAAGTAAAAATCAAAATCAGCAAGCAACTATAAAGCAGAGATACACTACACATGTTTGGGGAAAGGAGGAGGGATTAGGGTCAAATAAGGGGGGTGGTAATTGTATGGGGAATATAATCAAGATGAAAATACATACATTGTGCAAAAGTGAAAAATGATGTAAAATATATAAAATAAAATAAAATAAATGAGTGTGAATAAAACTTAACCAATGACTAGTGAGAGGGAAAATATATCATATTTCATGGAATTTGAAATACCATCGACATACGTCCCTAAGAAAGAAAAACATACTACCTATTAATTTGACATACTACTGATTTCAGAGATGTGAAAAATTATGTACCTGTGATATCTTAAATTAAAACCAGGTTATTCTGAATCAAATAAATACATTTGATTGCAATGTTATTTGAAATTAAAAAAAAAAGAATTTTAAGGACAACTAAACCAATCATTGGTTTGTTGCTTGGAGGTCAGTCTTTGACAAAACAGAAATATTGGAACCATTGAAACTTTGACAAAAAAGAAATATTGGAACCACTGAAAAATTAAAATCAATGTTTTAGATTTTTTTGAGATTATTATTATTATATTTATTTTTTAAGTGCACCACGTATGTTTTTTCTTTAAGATTTATTTATTTTTATACAACAGCTGAGGACTCACCAGAGACAAGAGTGGGGAACAGAACAGGAAGAAGACAGAAATACACTGCTGAGGGGAGCAGCGGGCGCAACAGGAGAGGTCTGCAGCACCATGTGGGATTCTTGCTGGCCTGCTGGGATCTAACCCGCACTGCCCAGTCTTTGGACAGCTTCACACCACGGCACTCAACTCGTTGCACCACCAGGGAGGACAACCACCTATTTTTTTAATAACTAGATAAAGATAACTGAAGAATGCTTAGAGTACACAGAAAGTTTGACTGTATCTCTTCCAGGGGGTGTAGAAAGTAATTGTAGGATGGGCCTCTGAGAAAATTTTCAGTATGGAGGCTATTCTGTATCATGACATTAACAATGGAATGGTGATAAAAGATTTATTGCCAATATTCACTGACTAATTATTATGATAATGTTCTGGTAAAAGACGAAATACATAAATTTATTTAATCCTCATGATTCTTTTTTTTAAAGGGTTTTTTTTTTAATTTATTTATTCATGTATACAAGAACCAGTGTACTGGCCAGATGTGTGGGAGGGTGAGAGGATTCACCAGAGACAGGGGGAACAGAACAGGCAGATTGACTGAAATACACTGCTGAGGGGAGCAGCAGGTGAGACAGGAGAGGTCTGCTGTGCCATGTGGGATGCTCGCTGGCCAGCTGGGATCAAACCACGCTGCAGATGCTGTGGACAGCTTCACAGCTCTGCGCTGAACCGTCTGCGCCACCAGGGGAGGCCCTTAATCCTCATGATTCTATGTATGGGCATATTATTTTTTAAATTTTTTTAATTTATGCATATAAGAACTGGGGTACAGGCCAGAGGTGCGGGGGGGCGGGGTTAAGAGGATTCACCAGAGACAGAGTGGGGAGCAGAACAGGCAGGCTGACTGAAATACACTGCTGAGGGGAGCAGCAGGCCAAACAGGAGAGGTCAGCTGTGCCATGTGGGTAGCTCCCTGGCCAGCCGGGGATCAAACTTGTTCTATAGAGGCTGTGGATAGCTTCACAGTGCTGTGATTTACCCCTTGTGCCAGCAGGGAGGTGTATGGGCACATTATTACCCCATATTTAAAATGAGGAAATTAAGGCACAGGGAGATGGGTAGCTTGTCCTCAAATAAATCAGCTAGTAAATTGTATAACTGAGAGTTGAACCCTGCTCCTCTAGAGCTATAATAAAGCTGTATTGATTCTTGACTTGAGTGCCAGGGAGGTCCTACAATCTCTGCTTGAAGCAGATTGTATAATGGAGTATAAATTGTTGCTATAAACTAACTACCTAATGAAAGGATATTTGCCCCCAGCAAATCCTCACTCTATCTGGGCTCTCTGGTGATCTCTGCTTCTGCTTCTTTGCTTCTCTTTTGGCTTCTCTTTGGCTTCTGCTGGCATCCCCGTGACGCAGCCCTTAAAAGCCCAGTCGAATACCATCTACCCATGCCCACACCCCACTCCAGGTGCCCGCCATCAGGCATGCATTCAGGACCGCAGGGTTCTGTCATCTATCCTAATGGCGGGAGGGCAGAAAAGCCTGATACCTTTTACTTTACCTGACAGACTTTTTTTTTAAAAGATTTATTTATTTATACAAGAACTGGGGTACAGGCCAGATGTGCGGGAGGGTGAGAGGATCCAACAGAGACAGAGCGGGGAGCAGAATAGGCAGACGACCAAAACACACTGCTGAGGGAGCGGTGGGCGAGACAGGAGAGGTCTGCTTCGCCATGTGGGATTCTCGCTGGCTAGCCGGGATCGAACCCATGCTGCCGAGGCTGCGGACAGCTTCACAGTGCGGAGCTCAACAGCCTGTGCCACCAGGGAAGCCCTCTATTTAAGACTCTGAACAGTCACAAAATATGGTGGTTGTAGGGTAAAGAAAATGTCAGGCTTTTCTGCCCTTCCGCCATCAGGATAGATGATGGATCCTTGCCTGAATGCATGCCTGATGGCGGGCGCCTGGAATAGGGTGTGGGCATAGGTAGATGGGATTCAGCTGAGCTAAGACTGTGCTTTTAAGGGCGGCGTCACGGGGACGCCAGCAGCAGCAGCAGCAGCAGCAGCAGCAGCAGCAGCAGCAGCAGTAGAAGCCGAAGCCGAAGCCGAAAGAGAAGCCGAGAAGCAGCAGAACCAACGCCAGAGAGCCCAGATAGAGTAAAGACTTGCTGGGGGCTGGGAGGCCTGCCAGCCTCCCAGCCCCCCAGCCAGCACCCCTACCTGCCATATGCCTGGTGAACCCCAATAAAAGACCTGCAAAAACCCACTAAGGACTCTGACTCCTCCTTTACCCAGTCTGCATGGGATCAGATAACCTGTACTGTGCCCAGTCCTGCCTTTACAGTGGTGGATTATCTGAGGTACTTAGTTCAAAATAGAGGATAACTATGGGGACTACAATGATGTAAGAAAAAAGGTAATTAATTAATTAGAAAATAGGGGAAACACCATTTCAGCAGGTATGTAGAAGTGGTTCCAGGACTTAAAACACCAACCACTAGCCTTCTCAGTTTACTGGAATGAGATTGAAGGAGTAAGGGCCAACTGGAATGGTAAAAAGAACATGAACTTAAGAAGAGAGATCATATTCCCACAAAAATAATTGGGTACTGACAGCACGTATCATGTATGAATGAATGACAGTGAAATAAAGAATGAATTTGAGAATATATAGCATCATTCCTATGATAAACAAAAAAGCCTGAAGTAGTGTGAGGTAATGAAAAGATAAGTTGATAAGAAACACTAGAAAAAAGCTACAGGGCTTTGGGAAAGTCATTTGATTTTTATATGTTTCTGTTTTCTCATCCACAAAAAGTTAATATAGAAGCCTTATCCTGTCCCCTCAGAGGGCTGTCATTAAGGTCAATCGTGACAACCCATGTAAAAATTATAAGTTGCAAATGTGAAATCTCTATGTTTTTTAAAGATTATTTTGACATAAATTTTAAAAATAAAGTACATAAAACACATATAGTAACATTTTTAAGATACAAACCATTCACAATAGCAATACCTATCTTTTGATTTTTGATATATTTATCTCCATTACACTTGCATTCAAATTCTAGAAAATTACCTTCTGAGCTTCCAGTGCTTTAAATTTCTTTCCTTCTCCTCAAATGTTGACTCTAAGCCCCATTTTCTTTTCCACAAAAAGAAAATGAATATGCATGAAAGAATATTCATCTTGGAATGTTCTAGAGATTTAGATTCCACATTCTGGAAAAGATGAAAGCTATGGGAAATTATTATAAAAATCAAAAACAAGTAGATTTGAGGTTTAATGAACTCTAGGTTTTAGTTTTTATTACCAAATTGTTCAATAACCTTGGTTAAGTTTCATCACTCATTAGAGACTGGAAATAACTGCTGCTCATTTACATCACAGGATCATTGTTAAGGATCAATTGAAAGAACAGATTTAAAAGTATGGTGTAAACATAATTTTAAATTATAAATACAGGTCCCTGTTCTAAACTAGCAAATTCATTTTAAACAATTAATCTTACAAGTAGTAAATTGGTGGAACTTATATTTAAAACATTGTCGTTAAAGAAAGAAGTGTGAAAAAAACAGGAAAATCATGTAAATAGGAGCAGGAAGGCCTGGGTTCTAGTTCAGGCTCCACTGTTATCCATCAGTGTCATTTTGAGCAAATTATTTATTCTTTTTCAGGTTTCTTCCAGTTATAATATTCTACTATATATGATCCTATATTAAGGACATAGATGGAAGAGCCATAGAATCTTTCCAAGTTTATGTTTAATCTGTCAGGTTTCTATCAAGAACAAGTAAGTTCTTTATAAACTATTAAGTAAACCTGAGTTTCACTCCTATTAATGAAAAAAACAAACATTTTTATTATTTCATTTTATTTTATTATTATGTATAGTTTCAATTGCATAGCAAAGTAGAGATGAATCCTATGTGCCTATTCTCAATTTTATTTATTTTTATTTTTTTAATTATTTTATTTTTTACATTGTTGTACATTTTTATTTTATTTTTTTTAAATAATAAATTTTATTTTTATATTCCCCCATACAATTGCAAACCCCTCATTCTGACCCCAATCCCTCCCCTCCCGCCCCTCAACCCCCAAAAATTGTCTCTGGTTCATAGTTTTTTGTTGATTTTGATTTTTACTTTCTTATAGTTATTCCTTTTCCTGGTCCCTTATTTAAGTTTTCAAGATTCCTGCTATGAGAGAGACCATCCTGTATTTTTCTTTTTCTTTTTGGCTTATTTCGCTGAGCATGATCCCTTCCAGCACCATCCATGTTGCTGCAAATTGCATGTGCTTATCTTTTTTGAATGCTGAGTAATATTCCATGGTATATATGTACCACATCTTCTTGATCCAGTCTTCTATTTTTGGGCATTTGGGCTGTTTCCAAAGCTTAGCTATTGTAAATAGTGCTGCTATAAACATAGGGGTGCAGGTGTTCTTTGGAATTGATGTTTCTGTGTCATTTGGGTAAATACCTAGGAATGGAATTGCTGGATCATATGGAAGCTCTATGTTTAGTAGGTCCAGAAATCTCCACACAGCTCTCCATAGTGGTTGGACCAGTTTGCACTCCCATCAACAGTGTAGAAGAGTTCCCGTTTCTCCACAACCTCGCCAACATTTGCTGTTGATAGTTTTTTTAATATGTGCCATTCTCACTGGTGTAAGATGGTATCTCATGGTAGTTTTGATTTGCATTTCCCTGATTACAAGTGATGTTGAACATTTTTTCATATGTCTGTTGGCCATTTGCATTTCCTCTTCAGAGAAGTTTCTTTTTAGCTCTTCTGCCCATTTTTTGACTGGATTATTTTCTTTGTTGTTGCTGAGTCTCATCAGCTCTTTGCAGATTTTTGTGATCAGTCCTTTATCATTAGTGTTGTGTGCAAAAATGTTCTCCCAGTTGGTGGGGTTTCTCTTTGTTTTTGTTATTGTCTCTTTTGCTGTGCAGAAGCTCTTTAATTTGATGTAGTCCCAGCTGTTTATCTTTGCCTTCACTATCACTGCTTTGGGTGATGTGTCTGTAAAGATGCCTTTGATATGCAAATCACGTAGTGTTTCGCATATATTTCCTTCTATGTATTTTATGGTTTCAGGTATTATGTCTAATTCTTTAATCCATTTTGAGTTGATTTTTGTGTATGGTGTGAGGTAGTGGTCAAGCTTCATTCTTTTGCATGTAGCAACCCAGTTTTCCCAGCACTATTTATTGAACAAACTTTCTTTGCTCCATTGCATAGTCTTTGCTCCTTTGTCAAAGATTAGTTGACCATAAATGTGTGGGTTTATTTCTGGATTTTCGATTCGATTCCATTGGTCTGTATGTATACATTTTTGGATTCTGATAGCTAAAATTTTATTGAGGATTTTTGCATCAGTGTTCATTAGGGAGATTGGCCTGTAGATTTCCTTTTTTGTGTTGTCCTTATTCGGTTTTGGTATTAGTGTAATCTTGGCTTCATAGAACGTGTTTGGTATTGTCCCTTCCTTCTCAATTTTTTGGAAGAGTTTGTGAAGGATAGGCGCTAATTCATCTCTGAATCTTTGGTAGAATTCGTTTGTAAATCCATCAGGTCCTGGGCTTTTGTTTTTGGGGAGGTTTTTGATTACCATTTCAATTTCGCTAATTGTAATTGGTCTTTTTAGGTGTTCTATTTCTTCTTTATCTAGCTTTGGGTGATTGTAGAGTTGTAGGAATTTGTCCATCTCCTCTAGATTGTTGAAATTGTTTCCATACAACTGTTCATAGTAGTTACTGAATAGTCTTTTGATTTCTGCTGTGTCTGTTGTGATTTCTCCTCTTTCATTTGTGATCCGGTTTATTTGTGCTTTCTCCCTTTTTTCCTTTGTGAGCCTGGCTAGGGGGTTGTCTATTTTATTTATTTTTTCGAAGAACCAGCTCTTGGTTTCATTGATCTTTTGGATTGTTTCTTAGTTTCAATTTCATTTATTTCTCTATGGGTTTTATTATTTCTTTTCTTCTACTGGTTTTGGGGGTTTTTTGTTGTTCTTTTTCTAGATCTTTGAGCTTCGAGATTAGGTTGTTTCTTTGAGTTCTTTCTTATTTCTTGATGTGAGCTTCTATTGCTATATATTTTCCTCTTATTACTGCTTTTGCTGCATCCCATACATTTAGAATATTGGTGTCCTCCTTGTCATTCAATTCAAAGAATTTTTTAATTTCTTCTTTGATCTCCTCATTAGTCCAGTGGTCTTCCAGTAGTGTGTTGTTTTTAATCTCCATGAGGTAGGAAAGTTCCTTGCCTTCTTTTTATTGTTTATTTCTAGTTTGATGCCTTCATGGTCAGAAAAGATGGTTGATATGATTTCAATCTTGGTGTATCTGTTGATGTTTGTCTTGTGCCCCAGTATGTGATCGATCCTGGAGAATGATCCGTGTGCGCTTGAGAAAAATGTGTACTCCGTTTTTTTGGGGGTTTAGTGTTCTATAGATGTCTGTTAAGCCCAAATGCTCTAGGCCCTTATTTAGAGCTTTAGTTTCTTTACTTATTTTTTGTCTTGTTGACCTATCCATTGTTGATAGTGGTGTGTTGAAGTCTCCCACTACGTATGTGTTTTCTCTGATGTCTGTTTTCAGAGAGGACAACAGTTGTCAGATATATTTTGGTGCTCCTTCGTTAGGTGAGTATATGTTAATGAGTGTTATTTCTTCTTGAAGTATTTTCCCCTTGATCATAATGTAGTGACCATTGGGGTCTCTTTTTATTTTTTTGAGTTTGAAGTCTGTTTTATCTGATATAAGTATAGCTGTTCCTGCTTTATTTTTTTGGTCCATTTGCTTGTAGGATTGTTTTCCATCCTTTAACTTTGAGCCTATTTTTATCTTTTGTAGCTAAATGTGTTTATTGGAGACAGCAAAAGGTTGGGTTTTGTTTCTTAATCCAGGCTGCAACTCTGTGTCTTTTTATTGAAGAGTTTAGTCCATTTACATTTAGGGTTAATATTGATATGTTAGCATTTGTATTTGCCATTGTGTTTGTCTTTCCTTTGTTTTTATTTATTTATTCTTTTAATAACTTTTTTTTTTTTTGGTCTTCTTTCATTGTTATTTGTCCCTCTGAGGTTCTGGCTTTAGGACTCCTTGTAGTATTCTTTGGAGTGGGGGTTTAGTCGTAATGATATTCCAGAGTTTCTCTTTGTCTGGGAAGGTCATTATTCTTTCTTCATAGAGGAAGGAGAGCTTTGAGGGATAGAGTATTCTTGGTTGGCCTCTGTTTTCTTGGAGTCTGTTGACTATGTCCCTCCACTCTATCCTTGCCCGTAGTGTTTCTTCAGAGAAGTCTGATGTCAGCCTGATTGGTTTTCCTTTGAATGTTATCTGTTTCTTCCCTCTTGTCAGCTTCATTATTTTTTCCTTGTCCTGGATTCTTGGGAGCTTTACTATTATGTGTCTTTCTGTATTTTTCCTTTCGTCGTGGAAGTTTGGTGTTCTTCTTGCTTCTTGTATATCAATTTTCAGCTCCTTCTTCACATTTGGGAAGTTGTCTTCAATTATCTCCTGGAATATTTTCTCTGTTCCTGCATCTCTCTCCTCTCCTTCTGGAATTCCTATAACTCTTATATTTCCTTTCCTCATGGAGTCAGATAGTTCCCGAAGTCTTTCTTGGTTCTTTTTCCTTCGTACTTCTCTTTCCTTTTCTGTTTTGGTTCTTTTTATTTCTGTGTCTTCAAGAGTACTTATTCGTTCTTCCATTTCATCTATTCTGCTTTCATTGCTTTTCCCAGAGTTCTTTAGTTCCTCCATTAATTCTTTGATCTCCTGCATTTCTTTTATTTCCCTCTTTAGGGACTCAATTTCATTCTTCTGACCATTGTTTCCTTTATGAGTTCTGTCACTTTTTTAATCATGGCAATTTTAAATTCTCTTTCTTGAAGGCTCAGAAGTTCTTCCAAGTTACTGTCATTGCAATCTGGGGAGTGGTTTTCTTTTTGTGGTGTGCTTCTTTCCTGAGGAGTTGTTAGGTTGCATGTGGTTCTTCTACTCCCTACTGTCTGTTTTCTAATTTGTCGTATGCATTGGGACACTGTGTTGCTGGGACTGGCCGGCATCTTGGGTAAACTTCTGCGCTCCCCTCTGGCTCCTCCAGGAGCCATCTCTGGCTTCTGGGGGAGCTTTCTGCTGGTTTTAGTCAGTCTTTACTGAAAAAATGTCCCTGATCTAAAATGGCAAAGCGGGACGCAGTCCCTGTGCATCCGGTCTCAGGCACACTCTTCTGCGTGCCCGGTCTGCCCCGGACGTCGGTGCCTTCTCCCTCTGTGGGCTCAGACTGCTGGTTGGCAGGGGCCTGGCATGGGCTAACTTCCCAGCTGGCCACTGTCTCCTCCGGGAGCCTTCTGCCCTTTTCAAGCAGTCTTAAGAAATTTCCCTGTTTTATGGGGTGTTAGTGACTTTTTTCCCCTGGTTGCTAGGTGGCGCCAGAGATTTCTCCTGTTGTCCTTGGGGGGGCTGTTTTTCTCCCCCCCACCCCGTGGGACAGGGAACAGAGCGGGAATGGTAGGGTAAACCTCAATGGCTTTGGGGTGCTGTGTCTTCCTTGTGCCCCACCGTCGTGGATAACCCACGCCCCGAATTTTGTACCCCGGGTCTCAGTTCCAAAGCCCTCAGTTCCAGGACGTGGGCTGTAGCCCAGTTCAGTGGCGCGGGAATGGCACCTTTTGCAACCCGCTCCTGTGCCTGGGTGCCTGGTTCCTGCTTACTCAGTGAGGGACTTTCACCCCAGTGAGGGCCTCCTCGCATCTCCCCGCAAGCCTAGGTCGCAGGCGCCGGGACCTGGGCAGCCGCGATCCTGATTCGCATTTGCTTTTCAAGCGCGCTAAGCGCGCTGCTTTTCCGCGCAATCTTACGGGCCGGCCTGGGGTTGAGTGCAGGTCTCCTCCAGAGTCTCTTTGTTCTCCAATGGCGCCCGGAGCCGTTCGCTCACTGCTGCGGCGAATCCTGCAGGGTTCTCCACAGCTCCCGTTCACGGGGTGTGGTGGCTGAGATCGTTCCTTTCCACTCACAGTCCCGCTTGCTGTGTAGTTTGTTCTTGTTGGTCGTTTTGGTTTGTTTTTTCCCTCCTCTCTGCTGGTCGGAGAGTGCGGACTTTGTGGGCGGGGGAGGGGAGCAGTTTTCCGTGCTTTCCTCCCTTCTAGTCCTCTTTTATGGCAACTTTCTTCTTCGGGCAGTTTGCTGGAGTGTCCCGTTTATCTTCCGTGTCCCAGTTCTCACTGGGACCTGCCGCTTTTCCTCCCTATTAACTTTTTTTAATGGGAGATCTTACTCGCAGCTTCTCCTCACCGCCATGTTGCTCCGCCCCTGTTGTTCATTTTTAAACAATATTTACTTCCCTGCACCCCTTTAGGTGTAGTCCCCCATAGAATTTCCTTCACCAATGCACCTGTGCACCATCACCACAGTCCCCTGTGCTCCGCTCTTCCTCCCTCTGATTCCTCTCTCCCCCTCCCCTGTAGTATGTCTCTGATTAATAGTTGTCTGTTTTTGCTTTGTTGTGTTTTGTATTATTATTATTTTTATTTTTTAAAAATATTTCTTACATCATTTTTCATTTTTTCACAATGCATGCATTTTCATCTTGGTTATATTCCCCATACACTTGCACCCCCTTATTTTGACCCAAATCCCTCCTCTCCTTGCCCCACCCTCATGTGTTTCTGTTTTATAGTTGCTTGTTGATTTTGATTTTTTCTTTATTATAGTTATTCTTTTTCCTGGTCCCTTATTTAGGTTTTCTAAACTCCTGCTATGAGTGAGACCATCCAATGTCTTTGTATTATTATTTTTTTACACTGATGTCTTAGTTTTAATACCTTTCAGCAGGGCCTCCCTGGTGCCTAAAGGGGTTAAGTCTCAGCGCTATGAAGCAATATATAGCCTTTGCAGCACAGTTAGATCCCTGGCCAGGGAGGTGACCCACATGGCACAGCAGACCTCTCCTGTCTCACCTGCTGTTCCCCTCAGCAGTGTATTTCAGTCAAAATCCCTGTTCTGCTCCCCACTCTGTCTCTGGTGAATCATCTCACCCTTCACATCTCTAGACTGCACCACAGCTCTTGTATGCATAAATAAATAAATCTTTAAAGAAATACCTCTCAGCACATGGGAGATCTTATTTCATCTGCACCCTCAAAATACATAGCATCCCCCGCCTGCTTCAATGGATATTTTAAGGCAAATCCCAGAGAGAAGAATGAACACAAAGGATGGAACAAGGAATTGAAAAGAATCACAGAAACTGAACAAAATGGAAGTAAAAGACTTAAAATATATCAGCAATCACCCTAAACATCAGTGGACTGAATTCACCAATAAAAAAGATACAGAGTATCATGTTGGATTAGGAAACAATCCAACCTTCCACTGCTAGCAATAAATGCCCCTGAGTTCCAAATACAACATAGACTGAATGTAAAAGATTGGAAAACGATTCTACAGGCAAAAGACAACCAAAGAAAAGCAAGGGAAGTCAAAATCATATCATAAAAAATAGACATCTGGTTAAAAGAAAGTCATGGGAGACAGGAAGATATAACACTCATCAAAATATATTCACCAAACGATGGTGCACCAAAATTCACTAGAAACTTAAGTTTAAATCTTGAGATGGACATTGGAGAAAATACATAATGTGAAATGAGACTACAATACCCCACTCTCAATAATGGACAGAATAATGAGACAGATAATAAACAAGGGCACAATAGCCCTAAATGAAGATCTAGACCACATGGGTCTAACAGATGTTTTATTTACTTATTATTTATTTATATTATTTTATTTTATTTTTCATTCAGTTGATCTCTTTTTAATTTTATGCATTTTTATATCTCTTTTATATCATTGTGTATTTGCTATAAAATTCCCACCACCAGTTCACCTGTGAACCTTCACCATAGTCCCTTGTGGGTCTAACAGATATTAAAAGGGCACTGCACTCCCCAAGAAACAAATACAAATTCTTCTCAAGTGTTCATGGATCATTCTCCAGGATTGAGCAAAAATTGGGTCACAAGGCAAATATTAATAAGTACATTAAGATTTAAATCATACCAGTATCTTTGATAATAATATTATCAAACTAGAAATTAACTATAAAAAGAAGGTAAGGGAATTCTCTAAAACAATGAGACTGAACAACACACTACAGAAAAATCACTGGAATTATGAAGAATTCAAAGAAGAAAAAAATTACCTTGAAACAAATTACAACATGAACACAACCTTCCAGAATTTATGGGACACACAAAAAATATCTGTACTAAGAGGGAAGAACATACCTATACAGGACCACATCAAGAAACAAGAGAGTGCCTCCCCTGGTGGCGCAGTGGTTTAGAGCTGGGCTGTGAGGCTGGCCGCAGCCTCTTCAGCACCAGTTTGTTCCCTGAAACAATCGAATTTTCTACCATAAGGAACTAGAAAAAGAAAAAAAAATCCCAGTAGCATGCAAAAGGAAGAAAATTATAAAAATTAAAGCAGAAACAAATGAAGTAGAAGTCAGTTTCCAAATTATCAATGAACCCAAAAAACTGGTTTGTTGAAAAAATAAATAAAATAGTCAAAACCCTAACTTGGCTCACAAGAGAGGGAGAAAACTCAAATTCGTGGTATCATTAATAAAAGAAGAGAAATTACAACAGGTGCAGCAGAAATAAAGAGGATAATAAAGGTTACTACGAATATGTATAAACAAACAAGTTCAACAATCAAGATGAGATGGACAAATTCTTACAACTATACAATCAACCAACACTGAACAAAGAAGACCTAGAAAACCTGAACAAAGCAATAACAAGCAAGGAAATTAAAACAGCAATCAAAACTCTTCAAAAAAAAAAAAATCAAAACCAAAAATGCCCAGGACCAGATGGTTTTATAAGTGAGTTTGACCAACTTTCAATGATGAACTAACACTCATCCTGCTCAAACTCTTTCAAAAAATGAAAAGTTCCAAATACATTTTATGAATGCCTCCCTGGTGGCACAAGGGGATAAGATGCAACCTATGAAGCTGTCCGCAGCCACTGCAGCATGAGGGAGCCTGACTCCCTCCCAGCCAGGCAGAGGCAACCCACATGGAGCAGCAGACCTCTCCTGACTCACCTGCTCCTCCCCTGAGCAGTGTACTTCAGTCAATCCACCTGTTCTGTTCCCCACGCTATCTCTGGTGAATCCTTTCACCCCCACACTTCTGTCTTGTACCCCAATTCTTGTATGCATAAATAAATAAATCTTTAAAAAAACAAAAAAATACATTTTATGAGGCTAACCTCAGACTAATACTAAAACTAAATAAAGACAACACAAAAATAGAAAACTACAAGGCAATCAGCTTAATGTACATGGATGCTAAAATCCTCAATAAAATATTATAAACTGAATCCAAAAATGCATCCAAAGGATTATAAACCATAAACAAGTGGAATTTATTCCAGGGGCACAGGATGTTCAACATCTAAAAGTAAGTCAATGAAATACATCGCATGAAACAAAGATAAAAGCATGTGATCATACAAAGAGATGTAGAGAAAACATTTTATAAAGTTCAATGTCCATTTATGAAGAAAGCTCTTGGAAAAGTTGGGAAAAAGTACAACTAACATCATTCTCAATGGAGAACAACAAATTCTTCCACTAAGTAACCTAAATGAAGACACACCTCATTAAATGGGAGAAAACATTTGTACCATATATAACTGATGAGGGACTGATATCAAAGATCTACAAAGTGCTTACACAACTCAACAAAAACAAAGCATACGACCCAATGAACAAATGTGCAGAAGAGCTAAAGAGACACATCTCCAAAGAAGAAATGAAAATGGACAACAGACATATGAAAAAATGTTCATCATCACTTGTTTTCAGGGAAAAGCAAATCAAAACCACAATGAGATACAAATATATACATATACATTTGTATACATATTATAAACAACAAATTCTGGCAGGGATGTGGTGAAGAGGGAGCTTTCTTACATTGTTTGTGGGAATGTAAACTATGGAAATAGTCCAGTTACTATGGAAATCTGTGTGGAGGGTTCTCCAAATAATATAAATCTGTCTACTATATAATCCAGCAATTCCACTCCTAAGAATCTACACAAAGAACACAAGAAGTCTAATTTGGAAGAAACCTGCACTCTTATATTTAAGGAAGCACTAATTATAACACCCAAGATATGTAACAACTTAAGTGCCCCAAAACAAATGAGTTGATCTAGAATATGTGGCATATACACACAATGGAATACTGCTCAGAGATAAAAAAAGATTAACTCATGTCATTTGCAGCAACATGGATGATGCTGGAAGGGATTATGCTAAGTGAAATAAGCCAGAAGGAGAAAGATAAATACTATATGATGCCACTTATACATGAAATATAAAGAAACCAAACAAAGAGTCAGACAGAGACAAATATTAAAACTGATCCTTGAAAGATGACCATAGATAAGCAGTATGCAGATGGGGAGAGGGAAGAGGATGAGTGAGAACAGGATGTAGAGTGTGGATGCGTGAGGTTGACAGTACAGGACTATGGTGGAGGACTATGAGTGGATCGGTGGTGGGAGAGCTACAGTGACCATACCTAAAGGGAGGATTTCTATACTGTCAAAAAATTAACAAGGATGGAGAACATTACTTCATTAAAAAATAAATATTTATAATACACAAGATATGGAAACAACCTAAATTTCCCCAAACAAATGAATGGGCCAAGAAGATATTATATTATGTGTGTGTGTGTGTGTGTGTGTGTGTATTTGTATATGTATATGTATATATATATATATTCCCCTCTAAATGCATTTGAAATGTATTTATTGATTTTCTTACATCATTGTTCATTTTCTTACAGTAACTGGTTTCTCCCCTCATGTGTAACCCTTGATGGTCTCCCTCCACTATATCATGTGTGAACCATCACCATATTCCTTTGTGTTCTTCCCTCCCCTGTTCTGACTCCTCTCCCATGCTGTATGCCTCAGATCTATGGTCAGTTTGCAAGTTTTGTCGTTTTTATTGACCTTTTTTTTTTTTGTTCGGTTTCTCTATGTTCTACATCTAAGTGAAACCATATGATATTTATCTTCTTCTTTCTGACTTATTTCACTTAGCATAATCCCTTCCAGCTCCATTCATGCTGCCACAAATAGCATGTTTTTCTTTTTTGATTGCAGAGCAGTATCCCATTGTGTATTCCATTCCATTTTTGATCTATTTGTTTGTTTTGGGGCATTTGGATTATTTCCATATCTGTGTCATATGGGTTTGAGGAACCCCCACAGCTTTCCATATTAGCTGGAACTGTTTACATTCCCACCAGCAGTGTGGAGGTTTCCTTTTCTCCATATCCTTGCCAGAATTTGTTGTTTCCAGGTTTTTTAATATCGGTCATTCTCACAGGTGTGAAGTTGTATCTCATTGTGGTTTTGATTTGCATTGTCCCTCTAGTTAGTGATGTTGATCATTTTTTTCTTTTCTTTTTTTTTTAAAGATTTCTTTTATTTATTTATTTATGCAAGCACTTGGTACAGTCAAAAGCACGAGAGGGTGAGTGAATTCACCAGAGCCATAGCGGGGAGAAGAGCAGGCAGACTGATGGAATTTTACTGCTGAGGGTAGCAGCTGGTGGCCAGGGATCTAAGTGGTGCTGGGAAGGCTGCGGGCAGCTTCAACTTTGCAATCCAGCACTCAACTGCTGCGCCACCAGGGAGGCCCGATGATCATTTTTCCATATGCCTGTTGGCCATTTGCATTTCTTCTCTGGAGGAGTGTCCTTTTAGCTCTGCTGCCATTTTTTTGATTGGGTTGCTTGCTTTGTTTTTGTTGAGCTGTGTAAACTCTTTGTATATCTTTGATATAATGATATGCAAATATCTTCTGCCATTCAGTAAGATGTCTCTTTTTTTTTTATTACTCTTTTGCTATACAGAAGCTTTTTGATTTGATGTAGTTCCCTGCCCCCCCCCAAAAAATGTAGTTTATATACACAATGGGATACTACTCATTGATAAAAAAGATAAACTCATGCAATAACATGGATAGAATTGGAAGTGTTGATGCTATGCAAAATAAGTCAGAAAGAAAAAGATAAATATCATATTTTTGTCATTTACATGTGGAATATAGTGAAACCAAAGTATCAGTCAGAGACAAACCTTGAAAGCTAACAAGAGATATGACGCACCCAGAAGAGGAGGTGAGGGGTCAGGGGTAGGGAGGGTTAAAAATGGGAGGAGGAACACAAGGGAATATGATGATGGACTATAGGCGCTTTGGTGGTGGAAGAAATCCTATATTGTCCAAAAATTAAAAAAGATTTAATAAAAAGTATTAGATTAAAATTAAAGTAAATAAATAGAATTACAGAGCAATAATAAAACAAGTACATTATAAGGCAGTTTATTTATCAGAAGTATCAAATGAGTAGAACTTATAATGATGTAAAATTTCTAATTAATAGCTGTGGAGATAAAGAAGGCTTGATGTGGGGAACCAAAGAATCCAAAATAGAAGTTGAAGGAATATTGGCTATTAGATGGGGAAATGTGTTATTATGTTAATTAAATAAGTCAGAAGGATAAAGACAAATGCCAAATGATTTCACTCATATATGGAATATAAATAAAACAATGGAACAGACAAAATTAAACCAACAGAAAGCCTAGAAATATTAGTGTAGAATTGAGGCTACTAGAGGAGAAGGATGGGGAGGAGGGTGAAACAAAGTGGGAGGGTACCCAATGGTCTATGATGGAAGATTATAGATGCTTTGATGGTAAAGGTGGTGTGGTAACATACATGTGAAAAGTTGTGAATCTGTTTTCCTCAGTCTTATACAATGTTGTGAACTATTGTTAGCACTATATTAAAAAAGAGAACCCCCAAAACTCCACTGAAAAACTGATTTAAATATCAAACTGTTTAGTAAAGTAACAGGATAAAAAAACCCCACAAAAATAGGTAGCCTTCCTCTATGCAAACAATCAATCTGAAGAAAAAGAAATCAAGAAAACTACCCCTTTCATAATTAAAACAAAAATTATCAAATACTTGGGAATAAACCTAGCAAAAGAAGTAAAGGAACTATACAAAGAAAATTATAAAACATTGTTAAAAGGAATAGAAGAAGACACAAAGAAATGGAAAGACATCCCCTGCTTATGGATTGGAAGAATTAACATTATCAAAATGGCCACCCTAACAAAAGCAATTTACAGATTCAATGCTATTCCAATAAAAATTTCAATGACATTCTTCAAAGATATAGAACAAATATTGATGATATTCCTATGCAGCCACAAAAAACCTCCAATAGCCAAAGCTCTCCTGACTAAAAAGAAGGGGAATGGAAGTATCACACGCCCAGTCTTCAAACTATACTAAAAAGCCATAATAATTAAAACTGCATGGTACTGGAACAAAAACAGAAACACAAACTAATAGAATCAAACATAAAATCCAGAAATAAAGCCACACGCACATGGACAACTAATCTGTGACAAAGGAGCAAAGAATATGCAATGAAACAAAGAAAGTTTGTTCAATAAATGGTGCTGGGAAAAATGGATCAACACATGCAAAAGAATGAAGGTTGACTACTACCTCACACAATTCACAAAAACCTACTCAAGATGGATTGAAGTACTAGACATATGACATAAGTACCTCAATAACATCTTTAAAGACACATAACCCAAAGCAAAGATAGTGAAGGAAAGGATAAACAGGTGGGACTATATGAAATTAAAGAGCTTCTGTACAGCAAAAGAGAAATTAACCAGAACAAAGAGGCAGCCCACGGATGGGGAGAAAATTTTTGCACATAATAATCATGATAAGGAACTGATCACAAAGGTCTACAAACAGCTGATGAAACTCAACAAAAACAAAGTAAGCAACCCAGTCAAAAAATGGGCAGAAGAGCTAAAAAAGACACTTCTCCAAAGAGCAAATGCTAATGGCCAACAGGCATATGAAAAAATATTCAACATCACTTGTAATCAGGGAAATGCAAATCAAAACCACAATGAGATACCATCTTACATCAGTGAAAATGGCACCTATGGGGGGAAAAAAAAAACACCTCACAATAACAAATTGTTGGTGAGGATGTAGAGAAATAGAAACTCTCCTACACTGCTGGTGGGAATGCAAACTGGTCCAACCACTATGGAAAGCTGTGTGGCAGTTCCTCAAACTACTAAAAATGAAGCTTCCATATGATCCAGCAATTCCACTCCTAAGTATCTACCCAACTGATGCAAAAAACATTAATTCAAAAGGACACCTGCAACCCTATGTTTATTACAGCACTATTTATAATAGGTAAGCTATGGAAACAACACAAATGCCCAAAAATAGATCAGTGGATCAAGAAGATGTGGTATTTATACACAATGGAATATTACTCAGTAATCAAAAAGGATAAACTTACACCATTAGCAGCAACATGGATGGAGTTGGAAGGTATTATGCTCGGTGAAATAATCCAGAAAGAAAAGGAAAAATATCAGATGATTTCACTTATAGAAGGAATGTAAAGGAACCAAATAAGGGATCAGGAAAAAAATACTATAATAAAGTAAAAATTAAAATCAACAGGCGACCATAGACCAAAGACATTCTGTAGGGGAGCAGGAGGGAGAGAAATCAGGACAGGGGTGGGACGAGCACAAGGGACTCTGGTCAAGGTGCACAGGTAAATTGGTGGTGGGAATTTCATGGGAAAGCATACACTTTACAAAAATGAAGGATGATGTAATAAATGTTTATAAAAATAAAAAAAAATTGAAGAATACGAAAAAAGAAGAAAGAAAATCCCCTTAAAACAATTTAAGTGGGGGGAGGAGTCTTGAGTAGGTACTTCACAAATAGTTAATAAAAATGAAAAATAAAAAAAAGTTAAAAGGTCACAGGAAAAAAGAAGACATTTTAGATGGACTGAATAGATAATGAATTTTTAACTATGTTCTCAGTACCTGACAAATAACATTCCAACACACATTCACTGAGTGAATTATATATCCAAAGACAGTCATCTTTATCAACTTGTGAAGTAATAAACTACAACTGATTCAAGATAATGGGTGAATATATATATACATATAAATACATATATATACATAAAAAAAATGTCCCTACCAGTTTGAGAAAGAATAAATGGTTGCTTTGCCTCTGCCACATCAGACACACAAAATCTAATGAGCTGAAAGATGACTAGATTAGCCTGATGGCTTGGAATTCAAATAACTCAAGCTACTAGCAACCCCCCCCATCTCAGAAATGCATAGACTATATGAATAGCAGTGGTGATGTAGTTCATATTTTTTCCACAATTTTCTTTCCAATGTATCTGAAAACCTAAATGAGAGGGACTCATAGCACCCCAGAGCTCTGAAAGTAAAGCTATGAATTATTTTCACATTAATGGTTGATTAGATATATGTGTCAAGTTTTCTTTTGAATTTATATTTCTGATTTTCCTATATTTTCTGCCTGCCTGCTCTCTTAAGTAACTTTAAGCAGTGTTACCAGCCCATTCTTTCTGTTCCCAACTGTCACCAAAGATTAACATCATTTATATATGTGTTTCCCCCAAAATTTGGAAGAATGGAATGAGATGACTTGTGAGTCACTGGCTTATTGTTCAAAGATCCCATTGGTTAGGTAATGTTGGCTATGTTGCTGAAAGAATGAGAGGAACCGTAGGTTAGTGGCTGTCTTTCTCTTAGAGTTGTTAATTTCTAGTGAAACTTATGTTAAATCAGGAGTGCATAAAACCTATTTTTTAATCTCATCCTTTGAGCCAGTTAATACAACTTCTTAAGTCTCCTTTCACCCCATCTGGAAGTTGTTTTAAGGATAGGAAAGCACTAATTCCATCATCAATGCTCCTGAGAATGAGTCTTAAACTGAGTAGGAAAAGAAAGTGAAACTAAGATACACCTAGAATAGCAGACTTTAAAACAGCATACTTTGTCACATACCTAAAGGTATTTAATCTACCAAGTATCTTTTACACTCTCTAGAGAATAAAAGCAATGCCCAGGGTCAAGCAGCTAGTAAGTGGTGGCACTAGGATTTCAAACAGAGCTGTGTGTTACCCCAAACCATCGTAGTCTCCACCAATCTCAAACCCAAAATTAGAGATCATCCCTTTTGCCCAGCTATCATCACACTGAGTGACATCAGATAGGTGCGAAATAATGAAGACATTACCAAAGGAAATAGGGATTGTCCCTTTGACCATCTGTCTAGATTTATTTTTCCAAATAATAAATTTTATTTATTTTGTTACTCATTTCCCTCAAAATTCTTATGATTCATTTAAAAAAAAATTACAAGACAGCTCTTTCAAGTGACCATTGCTAGCAGACACATTCACTCCAGTAAAGCCAGCATTTTAGTATAATCTTCCTCCTTACACAGATGAACCACCTGTCTTAGCCAAGTCTTAAAGAGCCAGCTCAGGGCCTGGGTTTCCTTCACCAACCAGACCCAGGCCCTCCTTAAAGACACTGTATGTCCAAAGCAGCTTTATCTTCCAAGGCTGCCTCCAATGCCTTTCTTCTAGATGCCCCCCCCCCAATAGCCTCAGCTCCTACCTTAACCACCACACCTGGTAGTATCTCTAGGTAATAGCTTCTGCTAGGGGGTGGGGATTACCTGAGGACAGTGACCTTCGGAAACCTGTTCTCTCTAGCAGCAACTTTGGCTGTGTAACTTTAAGTCAAAGACAAACTTTACTGCTTAAGGAGACATGACAGCATGGAGCCAGGGTGGACTAAATTAGACAAATCCATGCATTCACTCCCCCCCTTAATTTCTCCCACAGGGTTCCCCAAAGTACTCCCACCCTTTCATAACCCCGCTTGCTCAGCCCTTGAGCAAAATAATTTTCCCTTGAATTTCATTTGACTCTACATAGTGTTAGTATTGTAAGCTCTCCAATGCAGTCCTACCTGGCTGTGGGGATGGAACTTAGCTGGAAGATATGGGAAAGGGTGGAATTAAATCCCGGAGTCACTTACCACCCATTTCACTAGTTGAGGACTCCAGGAGTGTCTGAAACTCATGCTATCCCGAGCTGATCTCAAGACAGCCGTTTCCTTCAATCCACCCCAGTTTGACAGTGCGCCAGGTGATGGATGCACTCTTGCCTTCTCTTTATGGCCCCTACTTTCCCTTTTTCTCCTGATTGGAAAATGCGGAGGAGGATGAGAGCAATTGATTCAGACCCAGCTGTACCACTCTCAAAACAAGGAAAACAAGTCTCAAGCATCCAACCCAAAATCTGGGCAGGGCTAGAGGGGCAGCAAAATAGACTTCCTAAAACGAATACACCCCCTGCTGAAATTTCAGTTTATCCTAGGCTAAAAACATTGTGAGTTTGCTGGGCCAAAGTGGCCAAGGCTGAGGATCCTCCATTCCCCTTTCACCCCACCCATTCAGATCTGGCAAAATTTACTCCCCACCCACACACTGCACTTCACAAAACCTTGAGGAGGAGGCCCAGGATCCAACCTAATCCTAAAGCTCTTGTTGAATACAAGTTGAAGTGGAGCACCCCTTCAAGACAAGAACCCACAAAGGGATCCCTCTATTGCATCCATTGCTGTCCCACTCCCCAGCGCCTTCCTAAAAAGAATGGAGGGGCAAATTTGCTTACGATTGGTGGAAACATATAAGGGCACTCAGCTTGGTGCAGGGGCTTTGGAGAAAAATGGCAACAACTCTGGGACAAGATTTCTTGGAGGTACCTAGCTGTCCCTCTAGGGACATTACACTCCTTCAAGTCAGAACCTAAAGGGCTCACTGGTCAACCTAAGTGGGTAAAGGTGACTGTCTCCAGCCTGGCTAAACTCAGAGGAGAGGAGCAAATGTCGCGAGGGTGGAGTTCCTTATCTTAAAAAAAAAAAAAAAGAAAAGAAAAAAAGGGCAGGCAGTTCCCAGTGGATAGTGCAAAGTGGGAGGAGAGAGAGAAGTGGGGCTGAAGTGCCAAGGAGTGAGACAGGTGGTGGGGCTGGGCGGGGCTCTCCCTGTTTCCAACATCAGCAGGTAGAACTAGAATCAAATTCAGTTCATTATCCATCCCATAAAGAGGCTTTTGAACACATGCTCGGTTACCTATCCATTCAGGTTAAGTTCATGAGGGTAGAGTTAAATGGATGCTGGGATTGGAGGTGGGGGCTGTTTAGGAAGAGAAGGATGAGAAAACGGAAAAGCTAGAAAACTGGCAACTGTAAGTGATATTTATGCTCCTAGCTCTCCATGGTAACAATATGTATGACACAAGCAAGGACAAAGAGGTCACAGTTTCTTCTCAGGGAGGAAACTAATCAAAGGAGAATGGATCTGGGGGCATTTTCTGGTGTGAGATAAGGGAATGCGGTTGGAGGTGAATGAGTGGTCAGAGGGAGGAATTGAAGAAATTGCAAATGCAGAGTCACCCAGCAGGGAGCTTTAAGAAGGGCTCTATTAGTCTCCCAGATACCTTATCTTAAAAAGGTCTCTAAGATTAGAGTTCTGAGTCCCCTGAAACCACATACAACTCAGCCAGGCATTCAGAAGGTCCCTGTAGAGCTGAATCCACAGAATAACAGCTTCATTTCCAGGATTTCTTTGCTCTGCCTGAAAATCCCTAGCTCATTTTTTTATTATTATTTTATTTAATAAATATTTTTACATCATTCTTCATTTTTACACCATGTATGCTTTCTCAACTCAGTTATAATCCCTGTGAAATAACCACCATCCATTCACCCGTGAACCATCACCATGGCCCCTCCTGTTCTTCCACCCCTGTTTTGATCCTACCACCCCCCCCCCCCCAGAATGGCTCTGGTTTATAGTTGCCTGTTGATTTTGATTTTTACTTTGTTATAATTACATTTTCCCCCTGATCCCTTATTTGGATCCTCTACATTCCTCTATAAGTGCTCATTTTAAAAGATCAGGAAGTCACAATCACAGGCCCTTTTCAGTATCTCTTCCTTAACACATTATCTTAAAGGGTAGATAAGGGGAATGAAGTAGAAAGACAGAAGAAATAATAAAAGCTACCATGGGGGGCAGACCGAGCGCGCGGAAGAGTGTGCCTGTATCTGAATCGCCATTTTAGAATAGGGACCTTTCTTCAGTAAAGACTGCTTGAAACTGGCAGAAGGCTCCCAGAGAAGCCAGAGGTGAGCTGGGAAGTTTGCCCATGCCAGAACCCTCCAGGTCAGCAGTCCGAACCCAGAGCGGGAGTGGGCACCCAGGGCCTGAGCAGACTGGGCAGGCGGAAGAGTGTGCCTGTCTCCAAAGCGCAATTTTAGAACAGGGAACTTTCTTCAATAAGACTGCTTGAATCTGGCAGAAGGCTCCCCATGGAGCCAGAGGGAGAAGGTTCCCTGCACAGTCAGAGGTGAGCTGAAGGCCCCCATAAGCCCGGTCCCACCTGGCAGGAAGTGGAGCCCAGAGGAGCATCCAGAGATTTGGAACCCAGAGTGCAATCCAGCTGCCCCACCTCCAGGGAAGTCTGTGGGACTTCAAGAAACAACGTTGTAACTAAACACAGGAGGAGGAGAAATTCTGTGACCGTGACCATTAACATACTCAAAGTACCACTGTCTCACTAGACTTCTGGCATAACAGTTTTTGACTCGGTTGGATTGCCAGTTTCTGAAACTCCCGAAAGAACACATCAAAAAGATGCCAACCAGTACCAGCTCACAGTTTCCCACCGCAAAAGGCAAATGAGAAGACAGGCAGCAGGGAAAAGAAAAACTACAAGCAAAGTAGCAATGCCTCAGAAAAAAGACACACCACAAAAAAAAAAAAAAAACAAACAAAAAACCACCAGCTTGCAACTACGGTGACTTGGAAGATCTTCTGACCCTTCCAGAAAAAGAACTTAAAATTGCCCTGATGAAAAAACTGATGGAAGTCATGAAGGAAAACAACACTCAGGAGAATGAAATTCAGTCCCTAAAGAGGGAAGTAAAAGAAATGCAAGAGATCAAAGAATTAATGGAGGCACTAAAGAACTCTGGAAAAGCAATGAAAGCAGAATAGATGAAATGGAAGAAAGAATAAGTACTCTTGAAGACACAGAAATAAAAACCAGAGAGGGGCGGAGCAACATGGCGGCGAGGAGACGCTGCGAGTAAGATCTCCCATTAAAAAAAGTTAATAGGGAAGAAAAGCGGCAGGTCCCAGTGAGAACTGGGACACGGAAGATAAACAGAGGACTCCAGCAAACTACCCTTAGAAGAAAGTGGCCATAAAAGAGGACTAGAAGGGAGGAAAGCGCAGAACCCTGCTCCACTCCCCCACCCACAGAGTCGGCACGCTCCGACCAACAGAGAGGAGGAAAACAAGAAACTAAAATGAGCAACAAGAACAAACTACGCATCAAGCGGGTCTGTGAGTGGAAAGGAACTATTGCAGCCACCACACCCCGTGAACGGGAGCTGTGGAGAACCCTGCAGGATTTGCCGTGGCGGTGAGCGAAAGGCTCCGGGCGCCATTGGAGAACAAAGAGACTCTGGAGGAGACCTGCACTCAGCCTCAGGCTGGCTGGTAAGCTTGCGTGGAAAAGCGGCGCGCTTGGCGCGCTTGAAAAGCAAATGCGGATCGGGATCGCGGCTGCCCAGGTCCCTGCGCCTGCGACCTAGGCTTGCGGGGAGACGCGCGGAGGCCCTCACTGAGGTGAAAATCCCTCACTGAGTAAGCAGGAACCAGGCGCCCAGGCACGGGAGCAGGTGCAAAAGGCGCCATTCCCGTGCCACTGAACTGGGCTACAGCCCGCGTCCTGGACCGGAGGGCTTTGGAACTGAGACACAGGGCATGAAGTTCGGGGCGCGGGTTCTCCACGACGGTGGGGCACAAGGCAGACACAGCACCCCAAAGCCGTTGAGGTTTACCCTACATACCCAGTCTGTTCCCTGTCCCACGGGGTGGGAGGGGGTGAAAAACAGCCCCCCAAGGACAATAGGAGAGCTCTCTGGCGCCACCTGGCGACCAGAAAAAAAAGTCACTAACACCCCATAGAACAGGGAAATTTCTTAAGACTGCTTGAAAAGGGCAGAAGGCTTCTGGAGGAGACAGTGGCCAGCTGGGAAGTTAGCCCACGCCAGGCCCCTTCCGACCACCAGTCTGAGCCCACAGAGGGAACAGTCACCCACAGCCGGGGCAGACCGGGCACGCAGAAGAGTGTGCCTGAGACCGGATGCTCAGGGACTGAGTCCCGCATTGCCATTTTAGAACAGGGACATTTCTTCAGTAAAGACTTCTTGAGACCAGCAGAAAGCTCCCTCAGAAGCCAAAGATGGCTCCTGGAGGAGCCAGAGGGGAGCGGAGAAGTTCACCCAAGATGCCGGCCAGTCCAAGCAACACAGTGTCCCAATGCATACGACAAATTAGAAAACAGACAGTAGGTAGTAGAAGAACCACACGCAACCTAAAAACTCCTCAGGAAAAAAGCACACCACAAAAAGAAAACCACACCCCAGATTGCAACGACAGTAACTTGGAAGAACTTCTGAGCCTTCCAGAAAGAGAATTTAAAATTGCAATGATTAAAAAAATGACAGAACTCATAAAGGAAAACAATGATCGGAAGAAGGAAAATGAGTCCCTAAAGAGGGAAACAAAAGAAACGCAGGAGATCAAAGAATTAATGGAGGAACTAAAGAACTCTGGGAAAAGCAACGAAAGCAGAATAGCTGAAATGGAAGAACGAATAAGTACTCTTGAAGACAAAGAAATAAAAAGAACCAAAACAGAAAAGGAAAGAGAAGTACAAAGGAAAAAGAACGAAGAAAGACTTCGGGAACTATCTGACTCCATGAGGAAAGGAAATATAAGAGTTATAGGAATTCCAGAAGGAGAGGAGAGAGATGTAGGAACAGAGAAAATATTCCAGGAGATAATTGAAGAGAACTTCCCAAACGCGAAGAAGGAGCTGAAAATTGATATACAAGAAGCAAGAAGAACACCAAACTTCCACGACGAAAGGAAAAATACAGAAAGACACATAATAGCAAAGCTCCGAAGAATCCAGGACAAGGAAAAAATAATGAAGCTGGCAAGAGGGAAGAAACAGATAACATTCAAAGGAAAACCAATCAGGCTGACATCAGACTTCTCTGAAGAAACACTACGGGCAAGGAGAGAGTGGAGGGACATAGTCAACAGACTAAAAGAAAACAGATACCAACCAAGAATACTCTATCCCGCAAAGCTCTCCTTCCTCTATGAAGAAAGAATAAGGACCTTCCCAGACAAAGAGAAATTCTGGAATTTCATTACGACTAAACCCCCACTGCAAAAAATACTACAAGGAATCCTAAAGCCAGAACCTCAGAGGGACGAATAACAACGAAAGAAGGCCAAAAAAAAAAAAGTTATTAAAAGAATAAATAAATAAAAACAAAGGAAAGACAAGCACAATGGCAAATACAGATGCTAACATATCAATATTAACTCTAAATGTAAATGGACTAAACTCTTCAATAAAAAGACACAGAGTTGCAGCCTGGATTAAGAAACAAAACCCAACCTTTTGCTGTCTCCAGGAAACACATTTAGCTACAAAAGATAAAAATAGGCTCAAAGTTAAATGATGGAAAACAATCCTACAAGCAAATGGACCAAAAAAGAAAGCAGGAACAGCTATAATTATATCAGATAAAACAGACTTCAAACTCAAAAAAATAAAAAGAGACCCCAATGGTCACTACATTAAGATCAAGGAGACAATACTTCAAGAAGAAATAACACTCATTAACATATACTCACCTAACGGAGGAGCACAAAAATATATCAGACAACTGTTGTCCTCTCTGAAAACAGACATCAGAGAAAACACATACATAGTGGGAGACTTCAACACACCACCATCAACAATGGATAGGTCAACAAGACAAAAAAAAAGTAAAGAAACTAAAGCCCTAAATAAGGACCTAGAGCATTTGGGCTTAACAGACATCTATAGAACACTAAACCCCCCAAAAAAAGGAGTACACATTTTTCTCAAGCGCACACGGATCATTCTCCAGGATCGATCACATACTGGGGCACAACACAAACATCAACAGATAAACCAAGATTGAAATCATATCAACCATCTTTTCTGACCATGAAGGCATCAAACTAGAAATAAACCATAAAAAGAAGGCAAGGAACTTCCTACCTCATGGAGATTAAAAACCACACTACTGGAAGACCACTGGACTAATGAGGAGATCAAAGAAGAAATTAAAAAATTCTTTCAATTGAATGACAAGGAGGACACCAATATCCTATATGTATGGGATGCAGCAAAAGCAGTAATAAGAGGAAAATATATAGCAATAGAAGCTCACATCAAGAAACAAGAAAAAACTCAAAGAAACAACCTAATCTCGAAGCTCAAAGATCTAGAAAAAGAACAACAACAAAAAAAAAACCCAAAACCAGTAGAAGAAAAGAAATAAGAAAAACCAAAGCAGAAATAAATGAAATTGAAACTAAAAAAACAATCCAAAAGATCAATGAAACCAAGAGCTGGTTCTTTGAAAAAATAAATAAAATAGACAACCCCCTAGCCAGGCTCACAAAGGAAGAAAGGGAGAAAGCACAAATAAACAGGATCACAAATGAAAGAGGAGAAATCACAACAGACACAGCAGAAATCAAAAGACTAATCAGTAACTACTATGAACAGTTGTATGGAAACAATTTCAACAATCTAGAGGAGATGGACAAATTCCTACAACTCTACAATCACCCAAAGCTAGATAAAGAAGAAATAGAACACCTAAAAAGACCAATTACAATCAGCGAAATTGAAATGGTAATCAAAAACCTCCCCAAAAACAAAAGCCCAGGACCTGATGGATTTACAAATGAATTCTACCAAACATTCAGAGACGAATTAGTGCCTATCCTTCACAAACTCTTTCAAAAAATTGAGAAGGAATGGACAATACCAAACACGTTTTATGAAGCCAACATTACACTAATACCAAAACCGAACAAGGACAACACAAAAAAGGAAAACTACATGCCAATCTCCTTAATGAACACTGATGCAAAAATCCTCAATAAAATTTTAGCTATCAGAATCCAACAATGTATCCATAAGATAATTCACCACGACCAATACGATTCATTCCAGGGACACAAGGATGGTTTAACATCTGAAAATCAATCAACGTTATCCAACACATCAACAAAAAGAAATATAAAAACCATATGATAATATCAATAGATGCTGAGAAAGCTTTCAACAAAGTGCAACACCCATTCATGATAAAAGCCCTTGAAATTCTTGGGATACAAGGAACATACCTCAACATCATAAAGGCCATCTATGACAAGCCAACAGCCAGTATTATTCTCAATGGTGAAAAGCTGAAAGCAATTCCATTAAGATCTGGAACAAGACAAGGATGTCCACTCTCACCACTGCTTTTCAATATAATACTGGAAGTCCTAGCCAGGGCAATAAGACAAGAGAAAGACATCCAAGGAATCCAAATAGGAAAAGAAGAAGTCAAACTATCACTATTTGCAGACGATATGATATTATACATAGAGAACCCCAAAAACTCCACAGAAAAGCTAATTCAACTCATCAATCAGTTCAGTAAAGTGGCAGGATACAAAATCAACACGCAAAAGTCAGTAGCCTTCCTATACACAAACAATAAATCTGAAGAAGAAGAAATCAAAAAAAACATCCCTTTTGTTATTGAAACAAAAAAAATCAAATATTTGGGAATAAATCTAACAAAAGAGGTAAAGGACCTATACAAAGAAAACTATAAAACACTGTTAAAAGAAATTGAAGAAGACACAAAGAAATGGAGAGACATCCCCTGCTCATGGATTGGAAGAATAAACATTATTAAAATGGCCATCCTTCCAAAAGCAATATACAGATTCAATGCTATTCCAATCAAAATTTCAATGTCATTCTTCAAAGAAATAGAACAATTATTGATGAAATTCATATGGAATCACAAAAAACCCCGAATAGCCAAAGCTCTCCTGAAAAAAAAAAAGAAGGGAATGGAGGCATCACACTCCCAGACTTCAAACTATACTACAAAGCCATAATCATCAAAACTGCATGGTATTGGAACAAGAACAGACATATAGACCAATGGAATAGAATAGAAAATCCAGAAATAAACCCACAGATTTATGGTCAACTAATCTTTGACAAAGGAGCAAAGAATATGCATTGGAGCAAAGAAAGTTTGTTCAATAAATGGTGCTGGGAAAACTGGGTCGCTACATGCAAAAGAATGAAGCTTGACCACTACCTCACACCATACACAAAAATCAACTCAAAATGGATTAAAGAACTAGACATAAGACCTGAAACCATAAAATATATAGAAGGAAATATAGGCAAAACACTACGTGATTTGCACATCAAAGACATCTTTGCAGACACATCACCCAAAGCAGTGATAGTGAAGGCAAAGATAAACAGCTGGGACTACATCAAATTAAAGAGCTTTTGCACAGCAAAAGAGACAATAACAAAAACAAAGAGAAACCCCACCAACTGGGAGAACATTTTTGCACCCAACACTAATGATAAAGGACTGATCACAAAAATCTGCAAAGAGCTGATGAGACTCAACAACAACAAAGAAAATAATCCAGTCAAAAAATGGGCAGAAGAGCTAAAAAGAAACTTCTCTGAAGAGGAAATGCAAATGGCCAACAGGCATATGAAAAAATGTTCAACATCACTTGTCATCAGGGAAATGCAAATCAAAACTACCATGAGATACCATCTTACACCAGTGAGAATGGCACATATTAAAAAAAACTAGCAACAACAAATGTTCGCGAGGGTGTGGAGAAAAAGGAACTCTTCTGCACTGTTGGTGGGAGTGCAAACTGGTCCAACCACTGTGGAAAGCTGTGTGATTTCTGGACCTACTAAACATAGAGCTTCCATATGATCCAGCAATTCCACTCCTAGGTATTTACCCAAAGGACACAGAAACATCAATTCCAAAGAACACCTGCACCCCTATGTTTATAGCAGCACTGTTTACAATAGCTAAGCTTTGGAAACAACCCAAATGCCCAAAAATAGATGACTGGATCAAGAAGATGTGGTACATATATACCATGGAATATTACTCAGCATTCAAAAAAGATAAACACATGCAATTTGCAGCAACATGGATGGCGCTGGAAGGGATCATGCTCAGCGAAATAAGCCAAAAAGAAAAAGAAAAATACCGGATGGTCTCACTCATAGCAGGAATCTAGAAAACTTAAATAAGGGACCAGGAAAATGAATATAAGAAAGTGAAAATCAAAATCAACAAAAAACTATGAACCAGAGACACTTTTAGGGGGGCGGGGGCGGGAGGGGAGGGATTGGGGTCAGAATGGGGGGCTGCAATTATATGGGGAATATAACAATAAAATTTATAAAATAAAAAAATAGAAAAAAAAAGAATGAATAGTCAAAATACTAAAATAAAAAAAATAAAATTATATCAGTTTCAAAAAAAAATTATATATGTATATAAAATACTCTTTAAAAAAAGCTACCATGTATTCAGCACCTAATATGGGCAAGTCGCTGGGCCAGGTGCATTTATATTCATCATTTCTCATTTATTCCTGATAACAACCCTGGAAAGTAGCCACATTTATACTCTCCAAATTTCATTTTTTTAATTTAAAATAAGGAAACTGAGGTTCAGAGTCCAGTATACTTCATAACACACATATGCTAGCTTGCTTAATTGACATTTCTGACTGAATGATTTGGAATCATTTCACCTTCTCTTACTCTGCCCCAAAATCTGTTTTTTCGCTAGTTTGCTGGAAGGACAGTATGTAAAGAGATTATGGAAGAAAAATAATGACTTATCTTACAAGGTGTACAACTTTGGGCAAGTGACTTCACTTATGTGAAAGTCAATTTCCTCACCTATATACTGCCAGTGTTTACTTTTCAGAATTTTCCAAAAGATCAAATAAGATACAGAGGTGACTTTGCAGTGAAAGTAATGAAGCTTGAACTCCAGGGATCCTCAGATGATTAGACCCTTTTCAGGACTCTGGGAGGAATCAAACAGTATATTTTCCTTAAAAGGGGGTTCCAAATATATATAAATTTCAAGTGTGACAAAACCTGGATCTTCCTATGATGATATTTAACCCACAAAGCACAGTACCTGGCTGAAAGAAAACTCTCAATAAAGATTATTATTATTATCAATTGCAGCTCTTAAATCTACTAACTTTAAATTATTATTAGCAATTGCAGCTCTTAAATCTTCTAACTCTTTTTGACCACAGGTATTGGGAATATGCCCTTATGTTTCCCACAATTCCCATCCTCATATAATGAATTAATTTGTAGAAATTATTCACTAAAGCGTGTGCTTCAGACATTCAGCCAGTGAGTCGGGAGCAGGTGACAAGTGTTTGAAATTCTTCTGCCAGAGCACTATCACAAGCAAACTCTAGAAGCCCTGCTAACTCCAACAGGTTTAATTGTGCCTCAGAATGCTAATTTAATGAGCAAATAGCTTGACCGTGTGTGTGTGTGTGTGTGTGTGTGTGTGTGTGTGTGCGCGTGTGTGTGGACGGGGGTGGGGGGTTGGGTATGCATGGATTTTTTTCATACCAGTTTAAACCATATATGCTACCACACTCACAAATTGGAAGAGGAAGGTCACTATACTCAGCCACAAAGCCAAACCAGAAAAACTGGAAGCCTCAGCTTCACTTACAGGAATATAACAGAGGCTCTGATCCCCACTATGTACATTCCAGTCAGGAAAGGGCCCTACTGAAGATACAAGAAAAATATTTGTATCCTTACTTTCATAGTAAATAAATAAATACATGAGGTTTCTAAGAAATGTATAAGTAGAACAGGAACTTCTTTATCATTAGAGACACTAGGGCTCTGCAGGTTCCCCAAAGTCAGTCTCTTGCTTACATTCCTATCATTACCTCAAGCAAATCTCACTTTCTGAGCAAAGGGATTGTGTCCCTCTTTCATTTTCTTAAACCAATAGGAGATTGTCCTTCAACTTCTGCCCATTGGAGTCTTATCACTTCCCTCGGAAATTAAAAGGGAGAGAGAAGAGTATGTTTTTGGTATTTTCTTAAAACATTTCCACTAATACACCTACTGAAGTACTGCGTTGATTCCTTCCTCTGATCTTTGTTTACCCAAATGGCCCTGAGCTGTGTTATCTTTTTTTCACTCCGGCTAATATCACAAAGATAGTTGGAACAGTCTATCATGAAGCCACAATGACAGTATAGCATCTTCTCAAAATAGGCTAGCAGCATATTTAAAGAGTAAGGAAAGTGTTTAAGCAGTAGTAATTCACCTCCTAATGTGAGATAAGTTACTTGATCTGGGTGGAGAGTCTAATTAGTATGTCATGAGAATATAGGCAACTACACCTGTTTATTGGGTTTACTACACAGCTGAAATTATCTGGACTATGTGAACAGTAGGTGAAAAGAATATGCACAGGGACTCCCCTGGTGGCGCAGTGATTGAGCGCTAGGCTGCGGGGCTGCCCGCAGCCTCTACAGCTCCGGTTCGATCTCCGGCCAGCAGCGAGGGTCCCACATGGTGTGCAGACCTTTCCTGCCATGCCCACTGCTCCCCTCAGCAGTGTACTTCGTCACTCTGCCTGTTCTTCTCCCCGCTCTGGCTCTGGTGAATTGTCTCACCCTCCCTCGCTTCTGACTGTACCCAGTGCTTGTGTGAGTGAATGAATCTTTCAAAAAAAAAAGTAATAAAAAATTTAAAAAAGAAAAGAATATTCACAAATATGCTGAAAATAAAACATTACAGGCACACATCAGATGCCAGAGTTATTCACCCAATAGGAAGGGCATGAAGAGCTTATTTCAACTGGTGTTCTTTTTTTATTTTTTTTTAATTGAGGTAGTATTATTTTACATCATCATTTGTATTTTGGCAGTAGAGTCATCCTTCACATGTTATCGTATGCATATGAATTGTTATTTTAGGTGCTACATAAATATTTCCCAATACTATATATTTTTATGGTTTCCTTACATTTATGGAGAGCAAAATTGGCTGTCTCTTTATGGTATTATTTTATTATTTTCTTTAGTAAAATAAGTCTGCTTATTTAAGGAAACATTAAATAAAAGTGGTGAAATATATATAAAGTTATATATTTAAAATTAAACTTTAGCAAACAATGAATGAGCCCAATTCTCCTTCCAGTTTAGAAGTTCCTTTAATAGGCACATCAGTTTCGAGGAAACCCTGACTTCCTAATCAATACATTTACAACAAACATGCCTCCTCATTCTGTGCCTAAGGCATAACTGTTAACAAAACATGAAATATTTCAATGAGCTTAGGTAAATCCTTATACTCTTTCTGAACACATTTCTATAAGAAGTTTTCCTTGAGCCACCAGTTTGGATTAAGGGGCCCTCTTCTGATCAAATCTATCATTTTGGCAAATCTCCCTCACAGGGCTCACTATATTTTTACATGTCAGTTTCACCCATTTGACTGTCAGTTTCTTGGGGCCAGGAGTTCATCCATCAGTGGTTAAATCTACTTTATATTTTTAACTCTGAGTATAATGCTTATTATATGACAAATATCCAATAAAATAAAAGTTTATAGAATAGAATAATTTAGAGACACAATGTCTGCCTGTCAATACTTGCTTCACCATTTACTAGTTGTGTGACTTGGACAATTTAACTTACCTGATCCTCAATGCCATCATTTGAAAAATAGGAATAATAATTGTGCCTACCTCACAGGATAATGGTAGGGTAATGTAACTTAATAAATATGCATGTGACATGCTTACAGCAGTGTTTGGCAAAGTGAAAGCACAATAAAAATGTTTGTTGTTATAATGCTGAATTGAAAAAAATGCCCCTTTGAGATTTCTACACTTTAGTCCTTGAACTGACCTCTGGAGAAACATAGAGAAAGGCTAATCCTTCCATGTCACAGTCCTCACCTACTTGTCTCTCTAATAAATATCCCTGATTGTTTAATCCATCCCTTATATGTATGGTTTTCATACATTCCACCACCTGTTTACTTGGTTGGTTAGAACAAACTGAATAAAGACTCCCAGACTAGGGATGCTATCTCACAGAGACCAAGGTGCTTCCCCATATTGTTTACCAAGTAAGTAAGTGCAATGCTAAGTATAAATAGCCCTACTACCTAAAAAATAGAGAAAGGAATAAATGAAGGATATCCCAGATTTAAAAAAATAATGAAAAGTTGGAAATAATATAAATGTTCACAATGAAATATTGGGTACCTACATTATAGTACATCCATACAACAAATATTATACAGCTATCAATATTAAGTTCTTCAATAACTATCAGTGATAATGGAAAATATTTCTGTAAAAAATTAGTATGAAAATAGGACACAGCCAGTTCCTATGGAAAAAAGCATGGAGGTATCTCAAAATATTAAAAAATAGATCTGCCATATAATCCAGCAACTTCATTCATGGGCATCTACATGAATAGTATGAAGACATCTACATGAATATTATGAAGACATTAATTTGAAGGGATATATGCACTTGTCAGTACCTTGCAGCACTGTTTACAATAGCCGTGTTATGGAAATAACCTAAGTGTCTGATGAAAGATGAGTAGATTAAGAAGATGTGATATATATACACACAATGGGATGTAACTCATTTATAAAAAATGATGAATTTTTTGCAATAAAATGGATGGAACTGGAGGGGATTATGCTAAGGGAAATAAGTCAGAAGAAGAAAGATAAATACTGGATAATTTCAACCATGTGAGGGAAACAAAACTAACAGAAAAAAAAAAAAACTAAAGCAAACAAGCTCTAGAAATCTGACTGCAGAATTAAGGCTACCAAAAGGGGAAGGTGGGGATGAGAATCATGGAGGGGCAGAGGCCCAGTGGATTATGGTGTAGGATTATGTGTGCTTTAGTGGGGGGTGGTAGGTGTGGTATAGTAAAAACAATACAATTTTTAAATAAATAAATAAAAATAAAAAATAAAATACAAAACAAATTAGGACAGAGACTTAATAGAAAAATGGCCAAAGGGTCTGATTAGACACTTATCCAAAAGAAGACATATAGAAGGCCAATAGCACATGAAAAGGCATTCAGCATCTCTTATTAGTGAAATGCAAGCCAAAACAACAATGGGATATTCACTCACACCTATAAGAATGGCTTTTATACAAACAACATGAAACAGAAAGTGTTAGAAATAACATGGAGAAAAAGGAGCAATTTGTTGCAGCTGTTATGGAAAACAGTGGCAATTCCTTAAATACTAAAAATAGAAATTCCATATGATCCAGTTATCCTACTTCTGGGTATTTATGCAGAAAATATGAAAACACTAATTTGAAGAGATGTGCCCCCACCTATCCATTGCAGCACTATTTAAAACAGCCAAGAGTTGGAAACAACCTAAGTGCTCACAAACAGATGATTGCATAAAGAAGTTGTGGCATATATACACAATGAAATGCTACTCAGTAATAAAGAAGATGAAATTCTGCCATGCACAATAACATGGATGGACCTTTAGGGAATTATGTTTAATGAAATAAGTCAAACAGAGAGAGACCAATACCATATGATTTTACTCCTATGTGATTCATAAAGAAACAAATGTATGAATTAAATAAAACAAAAATAAACTTTCAGACTTCAAGATTAAATTTGTAGATGCCACAAGGGAAAGAGAAATAGGGGAGGATAAAATGGGTAAAAAGGGTCAATTGTATAGTGAAGGATGGAATGAGACTTTTAGTGGTAAACTTAATGTAGTATATATAGATGTTGACTTATAATGATGCAACTTGAAACCCACATAATTTTATAAACCAGTTATTTCAATAAAAAATTAAAAAAATACTCAGGACAAAGAAGTATACTATCATTTACATTTTTTGCCAAAATGCCACACATTTTTACCAAGAAATAAGCACATTTTGGTATTAAAAAAGGTTGAGTAGTAGGAATACAAGAAAATTGTATTTCATTAATTTTTTTATAATGAGCATGAATTACTTTCATAATTTGGAAAATATCTGAGTTTAATATAGAATTACAGTTATAGGTGGTTAAAGGATTATGGAAATTTTATTAATATTATACTTCTCTGATTTTCAATTTCTTTAGAAAATTATATTATTTCTACAATTATTAATAGAAAAAATAATAAGGTGAATTGTTTGTAAATCACCATCTTATCATGACCCTCACTTGCCTGAATCACATTAACTCTAGTGATAGCAACTACTCACATAATTTCTTATCCAGACTAGCAAAATAATCTCCTACGTGGCCTATTTCTACTTGTTTCACTGCAGCTAGGATTGCTCCCAAATCAGAAATTTCTCAAAGGTGTCACACTGCCCACAGGATAAAAGTTAAAAACTTCTTAGAACTTCATAAATGGTTTATACTTTTTTCCTTAATCTCATTTCCTCAACCAGGACTAGTTACCTGCCCCAGACAATGCTTTGCAAGCCAAAGTACGGGGATTATGTCTGAGCATCTCTCCCCATGTACACATATGACAGGAAACTTATCCTTGGTAGCAGTAATAATTATTTTCAATTAGGTGTGCTGTCATTGTGTGGTTATATTTTTCTCTATGCATGACTCTTACAATAAAACTCTTTCTTGAATATCCAGGTTAATTGTACTCAGAGATGCAACTCAGTACTTGGAAGAGAGCAGTTGCCCAATAAATATTTGTTTACTTTGCTGCTGACTGAATAATATATGTATTTTTTTAATTTTACTACTACCACTATTATTATTATTATTATATATTTTACATTATTCTTCCTTTTTGTACAATGCATGCTTTCTCCTCTCAGATATAATCCCCATAGAATTCATACCACTAATTCACTCATGCACTTCCACCATAGTCCCTTATGTTCTTCCCTCCCCAGTTTTGAAACCTTTCCCTCCCCCTCCCCTGCAGTGTCTCTGATTAATAGGTGCCTGTTAATTTTGTTTTTAATTTACTTTATTTTTTCCCTGATCCCTTATTCGGTTCCCCTACATTCCTCCTATAAGTGAAACCATCTGCTATTTTTCTTTTTCCTTCTGGCTTATTTCACTGAGCATAAACCCTTCTAGCTCCATCCAAATTGCTGCAAGTGGCATGAGTTTATTGTTTTTGATTGCTGAATAGTATTCCTATATATATATATATATATATATATATTTCCATATCTCACCTATTGCAAATAGTGCTGCAATAAACATAGGGGTGCAGGTAACCTTTAGAATCAATGTTTTTGTGTCATTTGGATAGATTCCTAGGAGTGGAATTTCTGGGTCATATGGAAGCTCCACCTTCGGTAGTTTGAGGAACCTACACCCAGCTTTCCATAGTGGTTGGACCAGTTTGCATTCCCTCCAGAAGTGCAGGAGAGTTCCTATTTCTCCACATCCTCTCCAGCATTCATTGTTTCCAGTTTTTTTTTTTTTTAATATGTTCCATTCTCTCTGGTGTAAGGTGGTATCTCATTGTGGTTTTGATTTGCATTTCCCTAATAACAAGAGATGTTGAATATTTTTTTCGAATGCCTCTTGGCCATTTGCATTGCCTCTTTGGAGCAGTGTCTTTTTAGCTCTTCTGCCCATTTTTTCACTGGATTGTATACTTTGTTTTTGTTAAGTCTCGTCAGCTTTTTGTAGATGAGAACCTTACCAGCAGTATTGTGGGCAAAAATATTTACCCAATTAGTAGCGTGTATCATTGTTTTGGAAAATGTCGCCTTCGCTGTACAGAAGCTTTTTAATTTGATGAAATACCAGCTGTTCATCTTTTTCTTCACTTTCTTTGCTTTGGAGGATGGGTTTTTATAGATGTTACTGAGATGTATGTCATATAGTGTTTTGCTTATATTTTCTTTTATATATTTCAGTTTCAGATCTTATGTCTAAGTATTTTATTCATTTTGAGTTGGTTTTTGTGCATTGTGTGAGGTAGTAGTCTAGCTTCATTTTTTTTTTTTTTTGCATGTAGCAGTCCAGGTTTCCCAGCACCATTTACTGAATGAAATGTCCTTTTCTATTGCATAGTCTTTGCTCCTTTGTCAATGATTTGCTGCCCACATATTTGTGGGTTTATTTCTGAGTTTTTTATTCTATTCCATTGTTCTGTGTATGTTTTTATTCCAGTACCATACTGCTTTAATTGTTATAGCTTTGTATTATAGTTTGAAGTCTGGGAGTATGATATCTCCATTCTTCTTCCTTTTGGTCAGTAGAACTTTGACTATTCATGGTTTTGTTGTAGCTCCATCTGAATTTCATCGATATTTGTTCTATCTCTTTGAAGAATGTCATTGAAATTTTTATTGGAATAGCATTGAATCTGTAAATTGCTTTTGGTAGGATGGCCATTTTGATGTTAATTATTTCAATCCATAGCAGGGGATATCTTTCCATTTTTTGGGGGTGTTTTCTATTTCTTTTAACAATATTTTATAATTTTCTTTGCATAGGTCCTTCACCTCTTTTGATAGGTTTATTCAAAAGTATTTGAATTATTTTTTTGGTTTCAATTATAAAAGTAATGGTTTTCTTGATTTCTTCTTCTTCAGATTGTTTGCATACAGGAAGGCTACTGATTTTTGTTTGTTGATTTTATATCCTGTTACTTTACTAAACTGGTTAATTATTTTGATTATTTTTTCCTGTGGAGTTTTTTAATGTAAAGTGTTCATCTTTGAATTATGTGATATTAAAAAAAAAACTTCTGAATGTGCCTATATCAAGGGATCAAAGTAATGTGGCTAGGGTAGAGTAGTTTTTTCCTCCAATAATGAAAATTGGGAAAATAACTTGGAGCTGAAATTAGTTCACATTTGGTATTAGTAGCTGTAGTAGTAATAGTAGTAGTAGTAGTAGTAGTAGTAGTAGTAGTAGTAGTAGTAGCAGCAGCAGCAGCAGTGATAATAAAACATGAATTAGGTATAGTCACTGTTCTAAACAATTTATATGTAGTAAGACATTTAATGACTGCAACAACTCTGTATCATTATCACTATTTTACAGAGAAGCCCACTTAGGCAGACTTAACTGCCAAAATCACATAGCATATTACTCCTTTCAGTTATCCTCATTGTAGCTGGATCCAAGGAATATTGGACATGTCCCAGGATCCTCAGAAATAGGTTCCAGAGATTTGAGTAAGCAACTGTTTTAACCTGTACAAGTTTTTTCAAATGATAGTACTTTGTGCATGTTCCCATCTGTCCTTGGCTACACTGTATTGGAATGAGAACAGCAAACTTTCCTAATTACTCCAGTAGGAATGAAGCAAGAGACATTATTATTCCATGTTAACCAAAAAGGTCACTTTTTAGAGTTTGCTTTAAATCTAGTCCTCACAATTTCAGCAAGTATTATTGTCCCTATTTTACTGTCAGAAATCACAGTTTTATGAAAAAGTAGTACCTTGCATAAAATAAAAATTTTGTGACAGCACTTAAATCTCCAGTATATCATGTTTCTTGAGTGTGCATAAGTATCACCTGGAGAACTTGTTAAAACACAGATTTCTGGGTCCCACCACATAGTATGTCATGGATGATGGATGTCATGACATCCATAGTATGTCATGGATGTCATGGATGATTCCAAAAATGTGTAACAAGTTCTCAGGTGATTGTGATGCTGCTATGCTATTTTGAGGACCATATTTGGTAAACTAATGGTATGGGTTTTACTCATCCCACCAGCCTGTTTTTGCTCTACACGTGTTAGAAAACAAGAGTTGATCGATCCATATCTCAAGTACTTTTTCTTGATCTTCAGAGCAAGGGATGATTCCCATCATTAATTTAAAAAATTCCTATTTTATAGAAACAGCTAATAATAATGGTTATCATATCTTGAGAACTCACTCCCCTTCCATATACTTGATAGACATTCTCCATTTATTCCTCACTATAATATTTTACCCTGGGTAAGGTTAAAAACCCATTGCTTAAAGGGGCCTGAAAACAATGGTGGCTTTGTAGACATAATTGGAAAACTAAACAACAATAAAGTGCTAACATTAATGTAACTTTGTCAAAGCCCAATGTTGACTTTATTTAATCGATGCAATCACCCTTAGAGTTGATATCTCTCTTATGGCCAGGTACATGGTAGAGTGCATGCGTTTTTAACCCCTACTGCCTTCTGAGGTGAGGTTTGAGGTCAGCAGGCATCTCTAGCAGTAGGCCCCATGTGAATATTCTTGAATTCCAGTCGCATATAGTTAAGGATCATACTTTGTTTCTTCCTTATGTAGACTATTTTAGTATGACAAAAAAAATGATTCTGGTAGCTTTACCATGGCCTATTCCCAGTTGCTAATACATACAGCTAATACTGGAGTCCCTCACTTTTAATCACCTGTCTGCTCAGACCATCAGGCAGACCCATATTTTTGCTGGAGATGCTGTAGTAACTGGCCACTGATCATCTGTGATTAATGGAACTCATTTCTCAGAGAGGTCCTCAAAGAGATTTGGGTGCTTTTCATGATTTATCGCAGGCAGAGTCTAATAAAATAATTTGACTAAGGCCTCACAGTCCAAAATACATCAAATTTCATTTGTTTAAATATAATAAGAAATTGGATTTTATTTGTTGTATATATGAAGTTCAGAGGTAAAATTTTCTCATCCTTTTATATGTAATAGTGTACATTTGCAAGTAACTTAGAAAACATTTGGAGAATAATTTGATCATTCTAATTTTAATACAGAATGGTAGGGAATTATACTCTTCTCCACATTAGCAAATTGGATTCTCATGTTGTCCTTTCACTCTTGCTCAATTATAATTAACTATAGACCAGAGACACACTATGGGGGGTGGGGGGCAGGGGAGGAGAAAAGGGGAATATAGCCAAAATGTATGGGGAATATAGCCAAAATGAAAATGCATGCATTATGCAAAAATAAAAAAATGATGTAAGAATTATATAAAATAAAATAATTTATATAAAAAAAGAATTAGATAAGAGGTTAAAAAAAATAAATGGGAAAGTCACTGAAAGTTTCTTCCTCTGAAGTGCTTAGGGGCAGAATGAAAACCCAGTTTTCTTTCTCACTCTTTCACTTTTCTATGGAGCTCTGGGAATATTTTATTTTATTTATGTAGGCTCAGTATGATCAGCTCTCATTATTTCTACTGAATTTCTAGGCTGTTATGTAAAGAAGCATGTAAATTCCAAGATAGAGATATTAATTGTTTGGGTTATCACTGGTTTAGACTTTGCCACTCCTTTGTGTAAAATGGACCCATGTCTTCAAAGAGTAGTAAAAAGTTCTTGGAATGTAGAATAAAGCCTGCTATAACCTTAACAGCAACTTTTACAGATCCCATTTTTCCAGGTCACCTATCTGAGATCTGTAAAAGAGAAAAGACAAAAATCTGGAGAAAGCATAGAAGTCTTGTGGTTCTACCAAATCAGTCATCTTGGGAGCTAGGATTGAATTAGGAGCCCCAACAGGTCATTTCCAACTAGTAAAGGAAAATGAAGCCGTTATTATTATTATTATTATTATTATTATATTAAAATCTTCATTATTTATTTAATTTATTAACAAAAAGAAATAGAGGAAACAAAATTGTCTATTACTTGACATACTATATGTGTTTGTTTTCCTGCTCTGGAACATCATTAGTCCTTTCTTTCCTAACATTTTTATGATGTTTATCTTACTATGCATTGAGCATAAGTATTTCCAATATATGATCTTCTCTGCATCCTGACACATGGGAAGATGACTCTTTCTCGCCCCTTGAAGTCAGACACAATCATAGAACTTGTCCTGGCAATGAAATGTGAGAAGTGACTTAGGTCACATCTTGATTAGAGAAACTCAACTGCCAGTAGTTGATGATTCAGTTCACTCTTGCTCTTCAGCCTCCTTTTCACTTCCAGTGGTCATCACAGAAAAATGTCCCATTTGGATGTTCCTTGTGGTCAAAGTAGTAATGAATGCTGAGCCAAGACATGGAGGACACCGATCCTGGAGCACCTCCCAGCACACAGCACACTTCCTTTCTTTTAGCTGCATTTACAATTATTTTTTGCTTGTATTACCTATTTATTTTTTTAAATTACGTTACTTTTAAATGAAGTACCTTTTCTTATATGTTTGTTATGTTTTGGACAGTATAAGATTTCTCCCCTCAGTTGAGGTCACTCTAGTTCTCCCACCACCAGAGTAACTGTAGTCCATCACCATAGTCCTTTGTGCTGTTCCACCCACCCCTTCTTCAGCCTTTCCTTCCCTATCCACTCTCAGATGGGTAATATCTATAGTCAGATTTTATTGTTCATCTTTGTCTGACACTCTGTTTTGTCAATATTCTGCATGTAAATGACACCATCTGATATTTTTTTTTATCCTTCTGACTTATTTCAGCTACCATAATCCCTTTCAGCTCCATCCACATTGCTGCAAATGGCATGAGCTTATCTGCTTTGATTGCTGAGTAGTATTCCATTGTGTCCATATACCACATCTTCTTGATCCATTCATCTGTTTTAGGTTGTTTCCATATTTCTGGCTTTTGTAAATAGGATTGCAGTAATCACAGGAGTGCAGTTATCCTTTCAAATTAGTGTTTTTGTGTCCTCTGGGTAGATTCCTAGGAGTGGAATCCCGAGGTCATATGGTAGATCCATTTTTATTGTTTTGAGGAGCCTCCACACAGTTTTCCATAGGGGCTGGAGCAGCTTACATTAGCATCAAAAGAGGGTTCCTTTTTGACCACATCCTCACCCCACACTTTTTTCTTCTTTCCTCCCTCCATGCCTCCCTTCCTTCCATTTTTAATCTGGGCCATTCTCACTGGTGTGGAGTGCTATCTCATTGTGGTTTTGATTTGCATTTCCCTGATAATAAGTGATGTTGAACTTTTTTTTTTCCATATGCCTGTTGGCCATTTGCATGTATTCTTTGGAGAATTGTCTATTTATCTCTTCTGACCATTTTTTGATTGGGTTGCTTGCTGTGTTTTTGTTGAGTTGTGTGAGCTCTTTGTGGATCTTTGATATCATTCCCTCATCAGATGGATGGTGTGTCATTTTCTCCCATTCAGTGGGTGTCTCTTCATTTAGGTTGCTGTCTCTTTTGCTGTACAGAAGCATTTAAGTTTGATGTTTATATTCGCCTTTGTTTTCCTTGCTTCTGGAGTAAAGTCCTCAAACTTGTTTCTGAAATTCATGTCATGGAGAGTTTTGCCTATGTTTTCTTCTATACGTTTGATGGCTTCATGTCTTACATCCAAGTCCTTTACCCATTCAGAGTTGATTTTTGTGTACAGTGTGAGATAGTCTAGTTTCATTCTTTTGCATGTGGCAGTCCAGTTTTCCCAACACCACTTATTGAAGAGAACTTTCTGTTCTGGTTGCTGTTCCTGTCGCTCCTTTGTCATAAATGAGTTGACCATGTATGGTTGGTTTTATTCCTGGGCTTTCAATTCAATTTCATTGGTCTCTGTGTCTGTTGTCAATCCAGCACCATGCCGTTTTTATTATTATGGCTTTGTAATGTAGTTTGAAGACTGGGAGTGTAATATTCTCATTCTTTCCCTTCTTATTCAGGAGAGTTCTGGCTCTGGTTATTTGTTTTGTGTGCGTGCCTGCATGTGTGCATGCGTGCGTGCGTGCATGTGTGTGTGTGTGTGTGTGTGTGTGTGATTCCATATGAATTTCAGCATTTGTTCCATTTCCTTCAAGAATGGCATTGAGATTTTTATTGGAATTGCATTGAATTTGTGAAACACTTTGGGTAGGATGGCCATTTTTATAATGTTGATTCTTCCAATCCACAATTCATTTCCTTGTGCTTTATTCTATTTCTTTTAACCATGTTTTATTATTTTCCTTGTGTAGGTTTTTCACCTCCTTTCTTAGGTTTATTGCCACATATTAAACTATTTTGGGGGGCCTCCCCTGGTGGCGCAGGTGGTTGAGCGCAGCGCTGTGAAGCTGTCCACAGCCTCTGCAGCTCGGGTTTGATCCCGGCCGGCAGGCGAGGGTGCCGCATGGCAAGGCAGACCTCTCCTGTCTCGCCCGCTGCTCCCCTCAGCGGTATATTTCCTCAGTCTGCCAGTTCTGTTCCCCGCTCAGTCTCTGGTGAATCCTCTCACCCTCCTGTGCATCTGGTCTGTACACCGGTTCTTGTATAAGTAAATAAAAATAAATCTTTAAAAAAAACTATTTTTGTTCAATTGTAAATGGGATTTTTTAAATTGTCTTCCTCTTCATGCTTATTGTTTGCATATTGGAATGCTGCTGATTTTTGTATGTTGATTTTGTGGCCTGCCACTTAACTTGACTGGTTTGTAATTTATTTTCTGTGCATTTTTTTAGGGTTCTCTCTATATTTTATCATGTCATCTGCAAATAATGATAGCTTTATTTCTTCTTTCCCAATTTGTATTCCTTTTATGTCTTTCTCCTGCCTAATTGCTCTATCCAGGACTTCCGGTATTAAATTGAATAGCGGTGGTGAGAGTGGACATCCTTGAATTGTCCCAGATCCAAGTGGCGAGGCTTTAATTTTTTCATCTTGAGAATGATGTTAGCTGTGAGTTTGTCATATATGGCTTTTACTATGTTAAGATATGTTTCCTTTTATCCTGAGTATTTCATCATAAACGTATGTGGAACTTCAAATGTTTTCACAGCATCTGTTGATATGATCGTGTGGTTTTTATTTTTCTTGTTGTTGGTGTGGTGAATTATGTTAATTGATTTTCAGATGTTGAACCATATTTGTGTCCCAGGAATTAATCCCACTTGGTCATGATATATGATCCTTTTGATGCATTGTTGGATTCAGTTTGCTACAATTTTATTGGGATTTTAGTATCTGTGTTCATTAAGAGATTGCCCTGTAGTTTTCATTTTGTCTGTTGTCTTTGTTTGATTTTGGCATTAGTATGACGCTGACCTCATAAAATGTATTTGGTGTAGTCCTTCTTTCTCAATTTTTTTGAAATGGTTTTAGCAGGATAGGTATTAGTTTGTCTTTGACCATTTGATAGAGCTCACTGGTGAATCCATCTGGTTCTGGGCTTTTATTTATTGAGAGAGTTTTGATTACTGTTTGAATTTCCTTGCTGGTAACTGGTGTGTTCTCTAATTGGTGTGTTCTCTATTTCTTCTTTTTTCAGCCTTGTGTGGTTGTATAATTCTAAGAATTTGTCCATTTCATCTAGGTCGTTGAACTTGTCTCCATATAATTGTTCATCTCAGGTTGTCCAGGTGAGTGGCAGGCTGGAGGTCCGACCTTATACAGGTGGATACTTAGGAGAAGTGCCCCTTCTCACTCTGAATGCTCGAGAGAAAGCCTCACCCATGTTCAGTATATAAAGGATTGGTTTTATACTTTGTTTTTGTTTGACCCTTTGTTTGGTTTCTCTAAATGCCATCTGGCATTTATCTTTCTCTTTCTGGCTTATTTCACTTGGCATACTCCCTTCCACTTCCATCCATGTAGCTGTAAATGGCATGAGCTTGTCCCTTTTTGATCATTGAGTAGTATTCCATTCTGTAAATATACCACTTGTTGATATACTCATCTGTTTTGGAGCTCTCAGTTTGCTTCCGTAACTTTCCTATTACCAATACTGTTGCAATGAACATAGAAATGCAGGTTTCCTTTTGAATTAGTATTTTTGTGTTTTGATGGTGGATAGCTAGCATTGGAATTGCTGGGTTATATGGCACATCCATTTTCAGCCCCGTGAAAAACATCCATTCTGCTTTCTATAGGGGCTGGACCAGTCTACATTCCCATTAACAATTTAATAGGGTAACTTTTTCTCCATGTCATCGCCATTACTTGTGGTTCTTGGTCCTTTTGATGTAGGCCATTCTCACTGGTGTGTGGTGGTATCTCTTTGTGCTTTTTATTTGAATTTCCCTGATGATAAGAGGTAATGAACTTTTTTTTTTTTTCCCTGTGCCTGTGGGCCCTCTGTGTGTCTTCTTTGGAGCAGTGCCTATTTAGCTCCTCTGTCCATTTTTTGATTAGGTTATTTGCTTTCTTTGAGTTGAATTGTAGGAGTTCTTTGTAGTTGTTGGTTATCACACCTGTGTGAAATGCATGGTGTGAAAATACTTCGTCTCGTTCAATGTGGCGTCTCTTCGTTTTTGGTATGGTCTCTTTCACTGCGAAGAAACTTTTTACTTTGATGTAGTGCTACTTAATTATATTCACCTTTGTGTTCCATGCTGCTGGCGACAAATCCACGAAGATATCTCTGAAACTTATAATTTAACTATGCTGTCCTGAATGTATTTTATTGCTTTATTTACTTGGTTTCAGCTCTTACATCCAAGACTTACATGCACTTTGAGCTGATTTTTGTGTATGGTGTGAGATAGTAGTCTGGTTTTATTCCTTTGCATGAGGCTGTCTGATTTTCCCAACACTGTTGTTCCAATGTATGTTCTTAATTTCTTTGTTATGAATGAGTTTTCCATATACCTGTAGGTTTCTTTCTAGGCCCTCAATGGTGTTCCATTGGTCTGTGTGTCTGTTTTGCTCCAGTATCACGTTGTTTTTATTATTATGGCTTTATAGTATAGTTTGAAGCCTGGATGTGTGATGGTGCCTTTTTAATCTCCCCCCTCCACCTTTTTTTTTTTTTGTCATGAGAGTTTTGGTTATGTAGGGTCTTTTGTAGTTCCCTATAAAATTCAGTAATATCTCTTCCATTTCTTTGAAGAAAGCCATTGGTATTTTCATTTGGATTTCATTGAACACTTCAATTGCTTTGAGTAGGATGGCCGTTTTAACAATGTAGATTCTTCCGATCCATGAGCAGAGAACATCGTTCCAAATTTTTGTGTCTTATATGTCTTTAACAATGTTTTAGATATTTCCTTGGATAAGTCCTTCATCTCCTTTGTTAGGTTTACTCCTAGGCAATTAAATTTTTTTTGGTTTAATTATAAATGGGGTGGTTTTCATAATTTCTTGCTCTTCTAGCTCATTGTTTGTATACAGGAAGGTATCTGAGTTTAATGTATTGATATTTTAACCTGCCACTTTGCTGAACCAGCTTATTGTTTCAATGCATTTTTCCGTGGAGTCTTTAAAAGGTTCTCTATGTATATCATCATATCATCTGCCAATAATGATAGCTTTACTTCACCCATTGGGATGCGTTTTGTAGGTTTCTCTTGCCTATTTTGCTCTAGCTAGGACTTCTAATACTATGTTGAACAGTATTTGTGAGAGTGGACATTTTTTGTCTTATACCAGATCTTAGTTGAAAGGCTTTCAGTTTTTCACCATAGGAAATGATGTTAGCTGTGGGTTTGCCATGTATAGCTTTTATTATGTTAAGACATGTTCCATTTCTCCCCAGTTTTTCAAGGGTTTTTTGATATGATCATATGGTTTTAATCTTCCATTTTGTTCATATGTTGAATTACATTGATTGATTTTTGGATGTTGAACCATCCTTGTGACTCTGGTATAAATTCCACATAGTCATGATGATCCTTTATACCGTTGTTGGATTTGGCTTGCTAAGGTTATATTGTAGGCTATGCATCTGTGTTCATTAGCGAGATTGGTCTGTAGTTTTTGCGTGTGTGTTGTATTTTGTGTTTTTTTTTTTTTTTTTTTGGTGTTAGTATCAAAGTGGTTTGGACTCATACTATGTGTTTGGAAGGGTTCAAGTATTCTTTCCTTATTTTTTTATTTTTTATTGTTTTTGCCTTTGATCAGGTTAGGTATTAGTTCATCTTTGAAAGTTTGGTAGCATTTACTCGTGAAGCCATCTGGTCCTGGACTTTTGGTTTGGGGGAAGAGTTTTGGTTACTGTTTTCAATCGCCTGCTTGTAATTGGTTTGTTCAGGTGTTCTATTTCTTCTCAATTCCGCTTTGGATGAGTGTATAAGTCTAAAAATTTTTCCAACTCTCCTAGATTCTTAGTAAAATATTCTTAGTGAAAAAAATTCTTAGTAATCTTTTTGCACAGTCTGGGTTTCTACAGTGTTTGTCGCAACTTCTCTTTTGTTTTTGATCCTGTTTATGGGCGATTTCTCCGACATTTTCTTGGTGTGCCCTGCTAGAGGTCTGTCTATTTTGTTGACTTTTCAAAGAACCAGCTTTTGGTTATGTTGATATTGTGGGTTGTCTGTTTTCTAAGTTTCTATTTCATTATTTGTGCTCTGATTTTTATCATTTCCTTCCTTTCATGGGCATCTGAGTATTTTTGTTGTTCTTTTCCTAATTCCTAAAGATGAGAGACCAGGTTGTTTATTGGGGCACTTTCTTGTTTCTTGATGTGTGCCTTTATCACTATGTCCTTACTTCTTACTTTTTTTTTTTTTCAATTTCTTCTTTGATTTTCTCATTGATCCAGTGGTCTCTCAGTAGTGCGTTTTTCATTCTCCACATATTAGAGGGTTTCCCTGTTTTTGTTTTTGTTTGTTTGTTTGTTTGTAGTTGAGTTCTAGTTCAATACCTTTATGGTCAGAGAAGATGCCTGGTATGATTTCACACTTCATGGACTAGTTGATATTTGTCTTATGACCCATGTGTGGGCAACCCTGGAGAATGATCTACGTGCATTACAGAAAAAAAAAATTGTATTCGGTTTCTGGCAGGGTGGGGGAGGGGAGGGAAACAGTGCCTTGTAAATGTCTATTAGACACACTTGGTTTAATTCTTTGCTTAAGGTAAATTTTGTCCCTATTTATTTTGTGTACTTGATCGATCCATTGGTGAGAATGGGAAGTTGAAGTCTCCAACCACCCATATATTTTCTCCAATGTGTGTTTTCAGAGTTGATAATAATCGCCTAGTGTATTTTGGTATACATTCATTTGGTGAGAATATATTGATGAGTGTTATGTTCTCCTGATGCGTTGTTCCCTTAGTCATTACAAAGTGTCCTTCCCCATCACTTGTTACCTTTTTAAGCTGGAATTCTATTTTATTTGATGTAAGTACAGGTCCCAAATGTTTGTAGGATTGTTTCCCCATCCATTACATTCAGCCTATGTATATCCTTGGAATGTAGATATGTTTCCTACATACTGCAGAAGCTTGGATTCTGTTTTCTAATTTAACTAGATACTCGGTATCTGTTGATTGGTGATTTCAGTCCATTTACATTTAGAGTGATTATTGCTACATGAAAGTCTGTCACTACCATTTTGTCCATGATTTTGTGCTTCTATTTATTTCCTTGTTCATTTCTTTGTGTTGAATCAAAACAAACCTCTCTTTGGTTTAGGTATTGGAGCCCCTTTTCATAGTTCTTGGAGGAGGTTCTAGTGGTTGCAAACACCTTAAGATTCTGTTTGCCTGGGAAGGGCTTTATTTCTCCCTCATATCTGAAGGAGAGCTTTGTAGGATAGAATATTCTTCACTGGCAGCTTTTATCTTGGAATATTTCAATTATATCCTTCCGTTCTCTTCTTGCCTGTAGCATTTCTTCAGAGAAACTTGATGCTAGTTCAATCAGGATTCCTTTATAGGTTATCTGCTTCTTCCCTCTTTTCAGCTTCATTGTTCCTTCTTTGTCTTGAACTCTTGGAAGTTTTACTACTATAAGCCTTACTGTAGTTTTCATTGTATTTAGGTGGCTTGATTTTCTTCCAGTTTCTTGTATTTCTATGTTTAATCTCTTTTCTGCATTGGGAAGTTTTCTGCCAGTAGTTCTTTAAATACATTTTTTTTTTCATTTCCCTTCTCTCTCATTTCCCCTTCTGACATACCAAGTATTCTTATATTTCCATTCTTGTGGAGTCAGATAATTTTCGATGTGTTGCTTACTTTTGTTAATTTTGTTTCTCTATTTCTTTGTCTGTCTGTGTTCTTTCTCCATTTGCGTCTTTGAGGTCATTAATTCAATCTTCCGTGGCTCTCTGCAGAATTTTTCATCTCCTCTATTAATCTTTTTACATCCTGCAATTCCATTATTTTCTTACTTAACAGTTCAGTTTCTATCTTCTGCTCATTATGTTTCTCATACCATCATTTGCTTTTCTGAGGTATTTCTTTTTTTCTGCATATCTGTTTTTCTGTATTTTCTTTGGATCGTTCCATTGCTCAGAATTTCTTCATCATGGTGATTTGGAGTCCAGAATTTGATAGGAAGAACTCTTTGATGTCTCTGTGGTTGACTTCTGGAGATTTGTTCTCTCTGTGGTGCATTATTCCCCTGAGGGCTTATGTTGCCATTTGTATTTTTCTTTCTCTCCATTATTTGCTTTCAGGGCTGCACTGCTGTAGTTTGGGCTTCCCCTGAGTGTGGGCCCCCATCCCCCTAACCCCCCCCCCACATGGTTCCGGGCAATCACCAGGCGATTGCAAACACACAGTGGGTGCAGTAGTTGGGGCCTTGCATGGTCTGGGATGGTTCAGGGTCTGCCCCTGATGCTGCTCTGGACAGGCACATTGCCTCACCCTGGTGGGCGATTTGTAGATATTGCACCAGCCATGCAGATATATTGTTCAATTAGGTTTGCTAAGATTGTGTTGAGGGGGCGCATGGGTTAAAGACAACACTGTCAAGCTACTGCCAGCCATTACAGCATGAGTTCAATCCCCAGCCTGCCAGGGAGCAACCCACATGGCGCAGCAGACCTCTCCTGTTTTGCCCGCTGCTCCCTTCAGCAGTGTATTTCAGTCAGTCTGCCTGCTCCCCACTCCATCTGCCTGCTCCCCACTCCGTCTCTGGTGAATCCTCTCACCTCCCGCACCTCTGCCCTACACCCCAGTTTTTGTATGCATAAATAAATCAATCTTTAAAAAAAAAGTTTGTGTTGAGGGTGTTTGCATCGATGTTCATCAGGGATTTTAATCTGTAATTTTACTTAATTTTTTTGGTGCTGTCCTTGTCTGATTTTTGTGTCAGAATAATGTGGGCCTCAGAAATTTGCTTGGATGAATTCCCTCTTCTGCAATATTTTGGAAGAGTTTGAGAAGGAGTGGTACTAGTTATCTTTCAAGGTTTGGACAAACAAACAGTAGTGAAACCATCTGGTTCTGGGATTTTGCTTTTTGTGAGAGTTTTGATTACTATTTCAATTCTTTGCTTGCAATTCCTCTATTCAGTCTGATTCAGTCTTGACAGGTTGTCTACATCTAAATATTTGTCTGTTTCTCCTAGTTTATACAATTCATTGGCATAAAGATGTTTATGATAGTCTCATATGATCCTTTCTGAGATATCTGTTGCAATTTCTCTTTTGTGTTTCTGGTTATATTCATCCATTTTCCCCCCTTTTTCTTAGTGAGTTGAGCTAGAGGTTTGCCCTTTTTTAAAATTTATCAAGAACCAGTTTTTATTTTTTATTTTTTAAAGATTTATTTATTTGTTTATACAAGCACTGGGTACAGCCAGAAGTGCGGGAGGGTGAGAGAATTCACCAGAGCCAGAGTGGGGACCAGAACAGGCAGAAGAAACGAAGTACACTGCTGAGGGGAGCAGCGGGCGGCAGGAGAGGTCTGTGCGCCATGTGGGACCCTCACGGAGGCCGGGGATGGAACCGGCGCTGCAGAGGCTGTGGGCAGCTTCGCAGCCCAGCGCTCAACCACTGGCCACCAGGGGAGGCCCAAGAACCAGTTTTTAAACTTAGCGAACATTGGTGCTACCTTTTGGAATTCTATTTCACTTGTTTCTGTTTTAATTTTTATAATTTACTTCCTTCTAATACCTTTTGCTCTTAATTTGCTTTTTTTTTCTAGTTCCTTGAGGCTAAATTATTCATTTGATTTCTTGTTTCTTATGTAAGTCTTAAATGAGTGTGTATTGCTATATACTTCCCACTTATTGTTGCTATTGCTGCATCCCAAAGGTTCTAGTAGCTTGTCTTCAGTTTCACTTGTCTCTAGGTACCTTTTAGTTTCTTTTTTTGATTTCCCCATTATCCCAATAGCCATTCAGTAGCATGTTTAAGTTTAGTCTCCCCATATCTGAGACTTGCCCTGCTTTCTTTTTGTGGTTGACTTCTAGATTGATACCATGATTTCAATGATGATGACTAATATGACTTCAATGTTCATTGATTTATTGCCACTTTGTTTTGTGAGCCAGCATTTGGCTATCTTCTAAGATGTTCCATGTGCCCTTGAGAAGAAGGTGTTCTCAGCTTTCTGGGAGTGCAGTTCCCTATAATCCCTATTAAGCTCATCTGGTCTAATTCCTCATTTAAGGCTATTGTTTCCTTATTAATTTTGTGTCTGCTTGATCTGCCCATTTATGTAAGTGGGTATTGAAATCCTCTACTACTATCGTGTTTCTACCAATTTCTATTATTTTTTTTTAAAGATTTATTTTATTTATACAAGAGCCAGGGTACAATCCAGATGCGCGGGAGGGTGAGAGCAGGGAGCAGAACAAGGAGACTGACGAAATACACTGCTGAGGAGAGCAGCGGAAGAGACAGGAGAGGTCTGCTTGCCATGTGGGTTGCTCCGAGGCCAGCGGGGATCGAACTGGCACTGCAGAGGCTGCGGACAGCTTCACAGCGCTGCGCTCAACCAACTGTGCCACCAGGGAGGCCCTCTTTTTTTTATTTTTATTTTTATTGTTTTTTCTTTTTTAATAGTAGCTTTATATATTTTGGTGCTCCTGCATTTGCTGCATATACATTGAGGATTGTTTTGTCCTTTTGATGTATTGCTTCCTTCGTTATTATATAATGACCACCCCAGTCTCTTGTTGCCCCTTTTTAGCTGGATGTCTGTTATATGCGGTTCATGAATAGCTGCTCCTGTCTTCTGGGGAAACTTTTTGTAAGATTGCTTACAAAAAGCAATTGACTTTGAGCCTATGATTATCTTTGCAGTCGCCTCCTAGAGGCAACAGAAAGTTAGGTTGTTTGGTTTCTGATAAACCAGCCATGCCACTCTGTGCATTTTGATTGGTGAGTTCAGTCTATTTAGATTAAGGGTGATTGTTGATATATGAGGGCTTGCTATTACAATTTTCACTTTAGTTTTCTGGTTCCATCTGTATATTCCCTTGTTCAATTCTTTGTGGACTTTCTCCTCTGTGATGTAGGTAAGGGACCTCCTTTAACTGGTTCTTGTAGGGCCTCCCTGGTGGTGCAAGGGGTTAGGCACAGCACTGTGAAGCCATCTGCAGCCACTGCAGCATGAGTTTGATCCCCGGCCAGGGGGCTACCCACATGGTGCAGCAGACCTCTCCTGTATCACCTGCTGCTCCCCTCAGCAGTGTATTTCAGTCAGTCTGCCTGTTCTGATCCCCACTCTGTCTCTGGTGAATCCTCTCAACCCCTGCACCTCTGGCCTGTACCCCAGTTCTTGTATGCATAAATAAATATTTTTTATTTTATTTTTATTTTTTTAATAATAAATTTTATTTTTATATTCCCCATACACTTGCAACCCCCTTATTTTGACCCCAATCCCTCCCCTCCCGCCCCCTACCCCCCATAGAGTGTCTCCGGTTCATAGTTTTTTGTTGATTTTGATTTTCACTTTCTTATAGTTATTCATTTTCCTGGTCCCTTATTTAAGTTTTCTAGATTCCTGCTATGAGTGAGACCATCTGGTATTTTTCTTTTTCTTTCTGGCTTATTTCGCTGAGCATGACCCCTTCCAGCGCCATCCATGTTGCTGCAAATTGCATGTGTTTATCTTTTTTGAATGCTGAGTAATGTTCCATGGTGTATATGTACCACATCTTCTTGATCCAGTCATCTATTTTTGGGCATTTGGGTTGTTTCCAAAGCTTAGCTATTGTAAACAGTGATGCTATAAACATAGGGGTGCAGGTGCTCTTTGGAATTGATGTTTCTGTGTCCTTTGGGTAAATACCTAGGAGTGGAATTGCTGGATCATATGGAAGCTCTATGTTTAGTAGGTCCAGAAATCTCCACACAGCTCTCCATAGTGGTTGGACCAGTTTGCACTCCCACCAACAGTGCAGAAGAGTTCCTTTTTCTCCACACCCTCGCCAACATTTGTTGTTGCTAGTTTTTGTAATATGTACCATTCTCACTGGTGTTAGATGGTATCTCATGGTAGTTTTGATTTGCATTTCCCTGATTACAAGTGATGTTGAACATTTTTTTCATATGCCTGTTGGCCATTTGCATTTCCTCTTCAGAGAAGTTTCTTTTTAGCTCTTCTGCCCATTTTTTGACTGGATTATTTTCTTTGTTGTTGTTGAGTCTCATCAGCTCTTTGCAGATTTTTGTGATCAGTCCTTTATCATTAGTGTTGGGTGCAAAAATGTTCTCCCAGTTGGTGGGGTTTCTCTTTGTTTTTGTTATTGTCTCTTTTGCTGTGCAGAAGCTCTTTAATTTGATGTAGTCCCAGCTGTTTATCTTAGCCTTCACTATCACTGCTCTGGGTGATGTGTCTGTAAAGATGTCTTTGATGTGAATATCACGTAGTGTTTCACCTATATTTCCTTCTATGTATTTTATGGTTTCAGGTCTTATGTTTAGTTCTTTAATCCATTTTGAGTTGATTTTTGTGTATGGTGTGAGGTAGTGGTCAAGATTCATTCTTTTGCATGTAGCGACCCAGTTTTCCCAGCACCATTTATTGAACAAAGTTTCTTTGCTCCAATGCATAGTCTTTGCTAGAGAACCCCACAAAATCCACAGAAAAACTAATTCAACTCATCAATCAGTTCAGTAAAGTGGCAGTATATAGAATCAACATGCAAAAGTCAGTAAATAAATAAATCTTAAAAAAAAATAAATGCTGGATAACTATAAGAAAGTGAAAATCAAAATCAACAAAAAACTATGAACCAGAGACACTTTTAGGGGGGCGGGGGTGGGAGGGGAGGGATTGGGGTCAGAATGGGGGGGGGCTGCAATTGTATGGGGAATATAAAAATAAAATTTATTATTTAAAATAAATAAATAAATAAATAAATAAATGCTGGGCCTCCCCTGGTGGCGCAGCGGTTGAGCGCTGGGCTGCTGAAGCTGCCCACAGCTTCTGCAGCGTCGGTTTGATCCGTGGCCGCTGGCGAGGGTCCCACCTGGCACGCAGACCTCTCCTGCCGCGCCCGCTGCTCCCCTCAGCAGTGTATTTCGTCAATCTGCATGTTCTGTTCCCCGCTCTGGCTCTGGTGAATTCTCTCACCCTCCCACACTTCTGACTGTACCCAGTGCTTGAATAAATAAATTAAAAAAAAGAAATTTCTTTAAAAAAAAATAAATGCTTCTTGTAGGGGAGGTCTAGTGCTGGCAAACGTCTTCAGCTTTTGTTTGTCTGGGAAGAACTTTATTTCTCTCCCATATCTTAAAGAGTGTCTTGCAGTATATAATATTTTTCTTGGCAGTTTTTAGCTTTGAGTATTTTTTTATGTGTTATTCCATTCTCTCCTGACTGACAGAGTTTCTGCTGAGAATTATGATGATAGTCTTGTGGGAGTACCTTTATAAGTTACCTGCTTTCCTTCCCTTGCCACCTTTAATATCCTTTCTTTGTCTTTGAGTTCTTTTTTTAAAAAAAGATTTGTCTATGCGTACAAGAACTGGGGTACAAGCCAGAGGTGCGGGGCATGAGAGGATTCACCAGAGACAGACTGGGGAACAGAACAGGCAGTTTGACCAAAGTACACTGCTGAGGGGAGCAGTGGTGTGAGTCAGGAGAGGTCTGCTGTGCCATGTGGGCAACTCCCTGGTTGGGGATCGAACTCTTGCTGCAGTGGCTGCAAATAACTTCATTAGGTTGCGTCTTAACCCCTTGCGCCACCAGGGAGGCCCGGTCTTTGAATTCTTGATAGCCTCACTACTTTGTACCTTGGTGTAGCTGACTGCAGTTAGAAAATAAGGTGTTCTTTTGATGCCACGAACTTTTATATTAGCTTCCTCCCCAGGTTTTGGAAGTTTCCTCTTATTGTTTATTTGAATAAGATCTTGGTTCACCTCTCTCTCTCTCTCTCTCTCTCTCTCTCTCTCTCTCTCTTCTCCTTCTGGGATACCCATTATCCTTGTGTTGCCTTTCCTAATGGAACAGGCTTGTTCTAGACGTGCTTCTTCATCTTTGAAACATATAGTTCTCTCTCTTGTTCCACCTGGATCCTTTGTTCACTACTGTCCTTGATGTCACTAATTTGATCCTGCATTTGATCTGCTTTCATAGCTTTCTCTGAAATTTTTTTCTACCTCATTTATTGAGCACTTTAAATTCTGAATATTTTATTTTCTTACTTGCCTTAGTTTTACTTTGTTTGCTAACTTTATTTCTGGCTCATTCATTTGTTTTTCAGAGTTTTGTTTTCTCCCGTTGAGTAACTTTCTGAGTTCTCTTACATCACTTGACTTGACTTTCTGCATTTTCCATTATTTTTGAGTTTCTTTATTTTAGAAATGCTCAACTCTCTATCTGATAGGATACATATTCTCACATGTGCTTGTGGTTGGAGTCCCTTGAGGTCTCCAGGTGCCATGTGTTGTATGACTTTCGTCTGCCTCGTTTGCTGTTCAAACTTTCTGTTTTTAAAAACATTTCCGTATCCATACATTAGAGTGTGAAACTACTTTTACTTTCCCCATAGTGACACTGTCACTTGATTTGACTTTCATTTTTTATTGCTTGTTGGGTTAGTATGTACTGAGACTTGGTTTTGCACTTTCTGCATGAGCAGGATTGCTGGAGGTGTCCAGCTGTTGGTACAAATGTGCTGGAGGAGGATAACTCTCTAGTATTTGTGCCACCACTGATACCACTCCTGTCTAGGATCGCAGATGTGGTATTCTGAACTATGTAGGTTGTCAGTGTGCCTCATGAGGCCGGTAGGAGATGGGGCAGTCTAGAGCTCTCTGTGTTTTCCTCACTGGGACCGTGGCCTGTGTGGAGCACCCCAACACCTACATGTGTGTTTCCCCTTGTTCAAGGGTGTGTACCTCTACACCAGTTCCACTCTTCCCTCCCCAGGGACCCCGGCTGACCTGGCAACCACAGTGTCTGTGTCCCCCAACCAGGACAACAGCTCCCAGGTGTTTCTCTCCACCCGACTCTTGTTCAGGGACTTGTGTCTCTCTGTGTGTCTCCTCTGCCCGGTGTGTGTTAGACCCTGATGTCCAAAGGGTGTTTTGTTTTCACCTGGAGCCAGAGGACTCTCACAGTGTAGTTTCCCTCTGGTTAATTGTTAAATGTTTCTCTCAAGAGTGAAACAAGGAACCTCTTCTAAGATCACTTAGATAGTGATCTTAGTCAATATCCTCCATATAGGCTTTATATATGGCACTCTTTTTGGAGTGCTAATTTGTTTTCCATTTCTGCCTAGTTTACTAATCCTTCCTAAGACAACTCTTCTTTGGCCTACTGAAGAGATCTAGTTATCCGTTATAGCATGAAAACACAATATGTTTTTATTCAGTACACTTATCATAGACACAATTTGATATTTATGTGATCACTGAGGTTTCTTATCAACAACCATGTAAGTAAAGCATTTTGGAAGGTGACTTTTCAGACCAAGTCAAGCCTTTAGATGAGTGCATCCCTCCTTAGGCAAGACGGATACTCCTGACGTGTGGAGGAAGAGAAGGGATATTTTCATTGGGACAGCCCAAGGACAGAAGGGAAGCTATGGAGCTGGATAATGTTGACCAAAGAGAGGTTTCTTCAAGGGACTGCAGGGCAATAGGATACAGTATTCATATCCAGGGAGGTGTCCCCAAAGTTTCTACATCTCTCCTAACTCACTTTTCCTTTATTGATCCAGATGATAAATAGCCATTTGATTCAAAAAAAAAAAAGAAGAAAAAGAAAGAAAGAAAAGAAAATCTAGTGCATGTGCTGGATGCTACATTGTGTGCTGGAATTACCGTAAATATCAAAATTGCTTTAACCTCAGCACTTTCACAGGAATAATACTAAAAGAGCAGCATCTAAACTTCTAAAATTAATGTGAGGTTTTTTTTTTGTTTTTTTTTTAATAGTCATCCATAACAGCTGAGGTAGAGGTTGGTGGTAGGGTCACTAAGTTAAAGTAGGGAGACAGAAATCTGCTCTTCTGGAAATAGAGCTCCAGGTTCATCCCATCATTGATTTCATTGAAGTGAAGGGGCTAAGAAATCCTTACTCTTGGTGCACCCTTCTCCCCCATTCACCCACAGTTGAGTGAAGATAACCTTTGGGAAGAGGTGGGAGAGGGATCAGAGGGAGGGAGGGAGGAGCACAGGGGACTGAGGTGATGGTGCACGGGTGAATTGGTGAAGGAAATTCTATGGGGACTACCCGGAGAGGGGGACATTTATAAAATGAACAATGATGTAAAATATATATAAATAAAATAAAATGGAAAAGAAAAGATAAATTTTGGGCTCAGCCCAAGGCTGAGGATGTCACATTAAATGTGGCCATTTGCGCCATCCTACCAAAAGCAATATACAGATTCAGTGCTATTCCAATAAAAGTTTCAATGACATTCTTCAAAGAAATAGAACAAATATTGATGAAATTCATACAGAGCCACCCCAAACCCCAAATAGCCAAACCTCTCCTGGAAAAAAAAAAAAGGAAGGGAATGGAGGCATCACACTCCCAGATTTCAAACTATACTACAAAGCCATAATAATTAAAACTGCCTGGTATTGGAAAAAGAACAGACACACAGAACCAAACAGACACCAATGGAACTGAATAGAAAATCCAGAAATAACCCCACAGATTTACGGTCAACTAATATTTGACAAAGGAGCAAAGAATATGCAGTGGAGCAAAGAAAGCGTGTTCAATAAATGGTGCTGGAAAATCTCGGTTGCTACATGCAAAAGAATGAAGCTTGACTACCACCACACACCATACACAAAAACCAACTCAAACTGGATTGAAGAACTAGACATAAGACCTGAAACCATAAAATATATAGAAGGAAATACAGGCAAAACACTACATGACATACACCTCAGCAACATCTTTAAAGACTCATCACCCAAAGCAGTGATAGTGAAGGCAAAGATAAACTGCTGGGACTACATCAGATTAAAGAGGTTCTGTACAGCAAAAGAGACAGTAACCAAAACAAACAGACACCCCACCAACTGGGAGAAAATTTTTTTCACACAACACTAATGATAAAGGACTGATCACAAAAATCTACAAAGAGCTGAAGAGACTCAGCAAAAACAAAGTAAATAATCCAGTCAAAAAAATGGGCAGAAGAGCTAGAAAGGAACTTCTCCAAAGAGGAAATGCAAATGGCCAACAGGCATATGAAAATATGCTCAGCATCACTTGTAATCAGGGAAATGCAAATCAAAACTACAATGAGATACCATCTTACACCAGTGAGAATGGCACATATTAAAAAAAAAAAATCTAGCTGCAACAAATGTTGGCGAGGTTGTGGAGAAAAAGGAACTCTCCTGCACTGCTGGTGGAAATGCAAACTGGTCCAAATACTGTGGAAAGCTGTGTGGAGATTCCTCAACCTGCTGAAGGTGGAAGTTCAATATGACCCAGCAATTCCACTCCTATGTATTTACCCAAAGGACACAGAATCATTAATTCAAAAGGGCACCTGCAACCCTATCTTTTTACCAGTACTATTTACAATAGCTAAGCTATGGAAACAACCCAAATGCCCAAAAAATAGATAACTGGATCAAGAAGATGTGGTACATATACACAATGGGGTATTACTCAGCAATCAAAAAAGATAAACTCATGCAATTTGCAGCAACATGGATGGAGCTGGAAGAGATCCTGCTCAGTGAAATAAGCCAGAAAGAAAAAGAAATATACCGGGTGGTCTCACTCATAGTGGGAATTTAGAAAACCCAAATCGTGGACCATGAAAAAGACTAATTATAATAAAGTAAAGATCAAAATCAACAAGCAACTATAAAGCAGAGACACACTATGGGGGGAGGGGAGGGGAGGAAGGATTGGAGTCAAAATGGGGTGGGTGGGAATTGTGTGGGGAATATAACCAAGATGAAAATGTATACATTGTGCAAAAATGAAAAATGAAGTAGAAAATACATAAAATAAAATATAATATTTAAAAAGTGGCCATTTGACTTGAAAAGAACCCCAAATTTAAAATCATTTCATTGTCCAGTGTTTTGCACAAAAGCTGCCCAAGACACAGGGAAATGAAAGTATCTGTTGAACCCAGGGCTCAACAGTACATATTTTGAATAGCAAAGAGAGAATATACAATTTTTCATGGAATTCCAAGCATTTAAAAAAAAATTATATGGCCTCCCTGGTGGCACAAGGGGTTGAGCACAGCACTATGAAGCTATCCGCAGCCTCTACAGCACGAGTTCGATCCCTGGCCGGCCAGGGAACTAAGAACATGCTGCAGCAGACCTCTCCTGTCTCACCTGCTGCGCCCTCAGCAGTGTATTTCAGTCAGTCTGCCAGTTCTGCTCCCCTCTCTGTCTCTGGTGAATCCTCTCACCCCCCACACCTCTGGCTTGTACCCCAGTTCTTGAATGCATAAATAAATCTTTGAAAAAAAAAAAAACATCTAGAGTTTGTGAAAATGTAGGTGTTGTAGCATGAAAGTGGAATTGTAATGAAACTTTAATTGCTATTAATGTGTCATTAAAGTTGAGGATGGGGAAGAACTCTGGGTTGAAGTGTATCATCAAAGCAAGCAACATAAGGGGCAGGGTGGTGCAGAAGAAAGAATTTTCAAGTTAGAACCACGCAGAGACTGTCACAGTCATAAAAAAGTGACAGCTCTAACTTTCTGGGGTGGTAGGACAGAACTTACAAAATATAAATAACCCAAATATGAATGTAATGAGTCATTAATAAGGGAAAGTTACTGAGACTACTGAATGCGCTCTAAAATTTGGACAATTACTGATATCTGGAGTATGGTTGGTAATTTCAAACTTGAGACACCTGAGCAGATCAATGCAAATCTCTGATCATAATGAGTTTTTTGCCGTGGAAATTCTTTTACTTTAAGAAAGTAAAGTATTTACCCGAAGGACACAGAAACATTAATTCAACAGGGAACCTGCACCCCTATGTTTATAGCAGCACTATTTTATTTACAATAGCTAAGCTATGGAAAAAACCCAAATGCCCAAAAATAGGTAACTGGATCAAGAAGATATGGTGCATATACACAATGGACTATTACTCAGCAATAAAAAAAGGATAAACTAGTGCAATTTGCAGCAACATGGATGGAACCGGAAGGGATTATGCTCAGTGAAATAAGCCAGAAAGAAAAAGAAAAATACCGGATGGTCTCACTCATAGCCAGAATTTAGAAAACCTAAATAAGGGATCAGGAAAAAGACTAATTATAATAAAGTAAAAATCAAAATCAACAAGCAACTATACACCAGAGACACAATATGGGGGGAGGGGCAGTGAGTAGGATGAAAACAAGGGGGGTGGGAATTGTATGGGGACTATAACCATGAGGAAAATGCATACATTGTGCAAAAATGAAAAATGATGGGAAAATATATATGAAATTAAAAAGTAAAGTTTATTTATACTTTTTTGGGGGGTATGTATGTGAGTATATGTTGTGTATATCTAAAAGGAATAAAATGTGGAATAGAAAGCTCAAACCATAAGAGTGATGGGTGGGGAATGTTTCCACTCATGTGCATTCTGCATAGGATCAATAGTCTAGGATGAGTGCAATTTGATCACAAATGGGGGACTGAGGTTGTGTGAAGGACAGAATGAGAACAGGTATTACACTTACATTTTAGTATATAAAAATCAAAGATTATCCTAAGAGGCAAGTGTTTTGCCTTGGACAACCAGGAAAATACTACTCCCGTGATCCTCAAAGGGAAAGTTGTGAAGGGGCAACTTTTTAAGGGTCAGTGAAGAATGCTATGGTCCTTAGCTGTGCTTTCAGTTTCATCTAAAGAACAGTCATAAAGGTTAAGGGTTGGGTTCTATAGGCAAGAATCTGGAACCTCATGAATAAGCCAACGCCACAGGAGCATCCAAGGCTAATCTTTGGAAATTTTATCTCCCAAAACATTACGGTCTTCCTCTCTCTATCTTTCTTTAGCTTTATAGTTTGTATATAACCATATGTACTTTCTAAGCTTTTGCATGAAGACAAAAGTGGTATCCAATACACTTTTTCCTCATTAACGCTCTCTGTGCCCCCAGTCACACCTAGTTTCTTCCAGGTTCATACAGATTAGGGCACTGTCACCAAGAGGGTAACAAGTACGGATGATCTTGACAAGACGTGAGGCTCTGATGTTTGAGCAGAGTAAAAAGTGACCAACAACACTACACTTAACTGTGTAGAGCAAATACAAGTTTGAAAATAAGTCAAAATAAATGACAGTATTGGCGTTTCCAAGTAGAGGTATAAATAAGATAAAATGGAAGTATATAATGATCATGGTAATGCAAACATGAACCCAAGGTAGTAACAGCCAATATTTTGAGTACTCTGTATTAATATTAATATATTAACTCATTTAATCTTAAAATAGCGGTATGGAAAAACTTCTGTTACACCTGTTTCACAGATAAAGAAAATTAAGAGAGTGAGCAATAGCTAATAAGGAAGATAGATGGAATTTGGATCCAGATAGTCTGGCTCCAGAATCCATGGTCTGAAGTACGATGCTATATTGTTTTCTAAGCGATAAAATAATTTTGAAATATAAAATGTGTAATGAAATGTATAGAATTTATAAAAAAAAAGTTGCTACATTTTCAGTATTTAAATTGCAACTGAAAACATATGTAGGAGGTGACTTTCCTTTTTTCGTTTCATGCTAACCAGAAAAGTCTTAAATCAGCAAGTACAGAAGATCATTATATTTAAGGAAGGAAGGGATATAAACCAATGTTTATTTGTGGTATTATTCCATCCACACACAAAAAAGTGTTATTATCTCCAAGGTGACACAGCCAGTAAGCCCTATAGCTGAAATTGAAACCTAGGTCTATTTGAGTTGATGCTTAAACTCATCTTACAACACCACAGCACATCATTGGGCCTCAGAGGCTGGTGAGGTTAAAATATCATGAATATAAAATACATGAATAAAAAATTAATGCAACACAAATTTTTTTACACATTTCTCTAAACGATATAAAATCCATTTTCCTAACTGCTTAATGACATCATCCGCACTACACTTTGTATCACCTCTCTACAACATTGCTCATTTGAATGCTACCTTTACCACCCACTCTCAATGCAGGTGTTTTTATATCTAAACGTCAAGAGCACTTTGATCTTCACTCTGAATTTCAGCACTTTCCTCAAAAACCTTCTGTCCATTATTTTTCCCTCTTATGATCCTTCTTAGAACATAAAGACACACACCTGACACGTTCTCCAGTACCGGGAGGACTACCTAAGGTGGGTAGTGCAGATACCCATCATCCTTTCACTTCGGTGGACACAGCCACTACTGAGACCTATGTAACCACTCAAGACTGCTCTGTCTTCTAGATCTCAAACTTTGTAATTCTTTTCTGTGACTACCACCTCCTAGCTTTCCAATTTTCCCCACTCCCATCTTCCTACTGAATTGATTATTCATTCTGATCAATATCTCTGGTCCCTGAGTCCCTCCATATTTTTCCAGGTTTTCAGTCCCCGTATGCTTTTACGTCAAGTTTCACCCAACCTAGACGGCCATATGGTTGGTCATTCAGTAACACTGTCCATAACAATCTCAGTTGCTATGCTTCTGTGTCCTTCTGCTTTGTAAATCACAGACTGTGGGTAAACCCCATCATCTTTGTTTTCTGATATTACACCTGGGATGCAAGTTCTTGTTGGGGAAAGTTGAGAAAATGAACTGATTGGTTTCACTAAGTGTGCTTTTCATCCTGGATGGACCTGCCCTGCCCATACTGCTTGGCAATTGTTTTACTCATTTCTGGTCAACTATTTTATTCTCTCTAGAGACAGACATAAATCTTCTTTATCAATTTTAACTCACTCACCCCAAGCCTCTTCCCATTGTGAGCTACAGATAATTTAATTGACTTGTCAGCGGAGTATAAAGATTAAGGTCCAATTGATGTAATTTTTCATAACTTCCTTCCTTTGTACCATTGTAACACACTTCTCTGTATCTTTTCCCATTATTTTATCATGTTCCTCTTCCAAAAAATATTTTCTTCATCCCATCTATGAAAATGTTTGCCTTAGGACCTTCTTTTCTGGGGCCTTGCTTCATCTATCTTTACCTTTCCTTCCACATATATTCTATCTCCACCTTTCCATTCTGTCCTTCCCCTACACATATAATCAGCTTTGCTAATTCCATCCCCAAGATATCACAAACCACAAAAGCCCAGTACTCTCCTTTGATTCAACTACCTGCACCATCCTTTATCCTCCTTGACCTTTCCTCTTTTGCCTGGAATTTAGAAAGAACAGTTTATTTTTTATCTCAACTATTCCCTGACCATTTTCTAGCTTCAGGAACTCTTTCTTTATGAGGCCATTCTGAGGATATGTTCACTTAAGTGCTACCGAAGAAATACCTACAGCATTGCCACAAAGTTGGGAGCAATATAGTGTTAGTTGCTTGGCAACTGTCAGAACAAAGCCAGAGTGGTATTTAGTGGGGAGAGCTGAATAAGTAGATAATACTAGGAAATAAGTCTGGAAAGAGGAACAAGATCTGACACCTTTTATGAATCTGGCACCATGGCTACAGTGAGATTGAAGATGAGAGTTAAGCTGACGTTGGAAAAAGGAAGCACTTGAGACCCCTGGAGTTGGCCAAATGAAGCCTTGATACCAAGAGTTGGTGGGAGATGAGATGTAGTAAGGGTCACAAGTTTAGCCAAAATGTTCTAATGCTGGGGAGATAGGTTCTATATGCTTTGGAGAAGACAGCTTGTCCAAACATCCCTAGGATTTACCAACTGTTATGGCTTGAAATGTGTCACCATGAAATTGAACTCCTAACCCCCTGTAGCTCAGAACATGACTTTTCTAGGAAATAGGGTAATTGCAACTGTAATTAGTTAAGATGAGCTCAAACTGGAGAAAGGTGGGCCACTAATCCAGTGTACCTAGTGTCTTTATACGAAGTGGAAATTTGGGTACACACATGCACACAGCAAAAACACCATGTGAAGCTGAAGGCAGAGATCAGGGTGATGTTTCTACAAGCCAAGGATCACAAAAGACTGCCAGTGCACCATCAGAAGCTAGGAGAGAGGCATGGAATAGCTGTTCCCTCAGAAGGAACCAATCCTTCCCACATTGCGAGCTCAGACTTCTAGCCTCCATAAATTTGAGACAATAAATGTCTCTCATTCTAAGTCACCCAACTTTTGGTGCTCTGCTATAGGACCCCTAGTAATCTAAGAAATCCATTAAAGAGACAGATTGTAGTGGTCAATGGTTCTTTCACTCTGGCTTCTTGCTTTGCCATTCCACTGAAATTCCTTTCTTAAACGGATTGCCTAACCACCATCAACCAATGGGTACTTTTCCTCAGAAATCATTCCGCTTGATCCTTCTTAGGGGAATCTAACATCACTGCTGCCCCTCCTTATAACTCTCTCTTCCGCCATCTTCGGTAACACAGTTTGCTTCTCCCATTCCTGCTCTTCTTCTCTGTTCCCTTCTTGTTTCTTCCACCTTCTCTCTCCCCATAGGTGCAAACTTTCCCTCAAGCACAACTATCTTATCATTCTTCACCTGGGCATGAAATTCAAATACCTACAGGAGCCAGAGAGTGGTAAATGAAGTGAACACTGCTAAATGGGAAATTTAGAAAACTGGACTATGCATGTCACATCTAAAATGGATAGTAGTTACTTAGCTTTAGTGAGAATGTAAGCCCAGTGTTGCCAGATCTTTGGATTTTCTAGGAGAAACAGGGAATCTGGAACTTTCTGTAGAATCTTAGCATTTTCAATGTTGACAAGTTAAAATTTTTCAGTTAATCTTTGAGACACTGTGAGCCTGGGGATCAGCCATTTTCAGCCGATGCTTTGTACTCTCTCCCTTCGAATCTCATGAGATATCATTTAGGTGAACCCTAAATCTTGATTTCCAGGCCTGAGCACTGTCCTTTCAGATATTTATCTCCAGTTATCCACTAAATGTCTCTATTTGAATGTAGGTATAAATGTGCCCAATTGTCTTTATTTCTACCATCACAGCCCAAGCCTCAGCCTCCAACATTTGTTACCTGGACTACCTCTCCATTGTCCTCTGCTTCCATTCTTCCAACAATCAATTTACCACCCAGCAAAACCATTCCATTATATTTTGAATAAAACTCCCATTTCATAGAGCCACTCATCTGCTCATGGACAATTAGGAGCTTGTCTCCATGTTCTGGCTCTTGTGCACAATGCTGCAGTAAACATGAGAGTGCAGATATCTCTTCACGATACTGATTTCAGGGCCTCCGTGTTGGCGCAAGGGGTTAAGTCTCAGCGCTAACAAGCTATCAGCAGCCACTGCAGCACGAGTTCGATCCCTGGTCAGGGAGCTAACGCACACACAGCGCAGCGGACCTCTCCTGTCTTGCCCTCTGCTCCCCTCAGCAGTGTATTTTAGTGGATCTGCCTGTTTGGCTCCCCATTCTGTCTCTGGTGAATCCTCTCACCAACCCCCCACCACCCGCCACACCTCTGGCCTGCACCTCTGTTCTTGTATGAATAAATAAATATATAATAAATCTTTTTTTTTTTTTTTTTAGAAAATACTGGTTTTATCTCCTTTGAATATGGTAACTATATTTTAACCTTTTGAGAACCCTCCATAATGTTTTCAATAGTGGCTGCACCAATTTACATTCCCACCAAGAGTATACCAAGGTTCCTTCTACGCACAACCTCATGAGCAGCTGTTATCTTTTGTCCTTCTGAACAACAGTTATCCTAGCAGGTATGAGGTGTTAACTCAGTGTGGTTTTGATTTGTATAATCAGTGATGTTGAACATTTTTTCATGTACTTGTTTGAAATTTGCATATCTTATTTGTAAAAAAAAAATGTTTATTCAGGTGGTGAGTCCATTTTAAGATTGGATCATTTGTTATTTTGCTACTGAGTTATATGTGTCCCTTGTATAGTTAGAATATTACTCCCTTATCAGGTAGATGGTTAATAGGTATTTTTGCTCCCATCCCATATATTGCTTTTGCATTTTGGTGATAGTTTCTTTTGCTGTGAAGAAGCCCTGCAGTTTTATGTAGTCCCACTTGCTTATTTTTGCTTTTGTTGCTTGAACTTTTGGAGTCATAGCCAAAAGATTGCTGCCAAGACCAATGTCAAAGAGCTTTTTACTTATGTCATCTCAAGGAATTTTATGGTTTTGGGTCTTTATTTTATATTTTTAAAGATTTATTTATTTTTATACAAGAATCGGGGTACAGGCCAGATGTGTGGGAGGGTGAGAGGATTCACCGGAGACAGAGTGGGAAACAGAACAGGCAGAGTGACGAAATACACTGCTGAGGGGAGCAGCGGGCGAGACAGGAGAGGTCTGCCGCGCCATGTGGGATTCTTGCTGGCCAGCCGGGATCGAACTCGCGCTGCAGAGGCTGCGGACAGCTTCACAGTGAGGCGCTCAACCGCCCGCGCCACCAGGGCAGCCCAGGTCTTTATTTTTTGTGGGTGGTGTAAGACAGGGATCTATCAATAGTTTCATTCTGTTGTATGTGAACATCCAGTTTCTCCAATACTATTTATTGAAAAAAGGAATTGTTCCCCACTGAATAATCTTGGTTGCCTTGCCAAATAATAATTGACTGTATACATAGAGGTTTGTTTCTGAATTCTTGATTCTGGTCCATTGATTTACATGTCTGTTTTTATCCCAGTGTTGTACTGTTTTCATTACTATAGCTTTGTCATATAGATTGAAATCAGAAAGTGTGATGCCTCCCTCACTTCATTACCTTTCTCTCTCAAGAGTGTTCTAGCCCTCCCTGGTGGCCTAGGGGTTAAATCTTAACACTGTCACCACCGCGGCCTAATTTTGTTCCCTGGCCATATGAGAGAGCTATCTCACATATGGCACAGCAGACCTCTCCTGTCTCGTGCACAGTGTATCTCAGTAGTATTTCAGTATCATTCAGTAGTATTTCAGAGTACTTCAGTGTATTTCAGACCCTGTTGTGCTCCCCACTCTGTCTCTGGTGAATTCTCTCACCCCCCCTCCCCCAACCTCTGGCCCAGTCCCCAGTACTTGCATGTGTAAATAAATAAAAATAAATTTAAAAAAAGTGTTCTGGGTATTGTGTGATTCCAAAAGAATTTTCGTATTTTTTAAAATATTCTATTTCTTTAATATATACCATTAGAATCTTTATAGGAATTGCATTCAATCTATAGATGACCTAAGGTATTATGGCCACTTTAACATTTTAATTAATTGTTCTGCTCCATGAACATGGGGTATCTTTCCATTTATTTGCATCTGCTTCAACTTCTTTCATCAGTGTCTCATAGTTTACACTATATAGGTCTTCTACTTCCATGGGGCAAATCTATCCTTAAGTATTTTACTGGTTTTGATGCTACTGTGAATGAGATTTTTTTATTTATTTCTTTTTCAGATGGTTCATTGCTAGTATACAAACACAAGTGATCTGTGAATGTTGATTTTATATCCTGCAACTACACTGAATTTGTTTATTAGTTCTAACAGTTTCTGGTAGCATCTTTAGGGTTTCTCTATACAAGATCATGTCTTCTGAAAACAGACAATTTTATTCCTTTCTGTCTGATTTGGATGTATTTTATTTTTCTTGTTTGATGCTCTGGCTAGGACATCCAGTATGCTATGTTGAATAGGAGTGGTGGGGGTAGGCCCCCTTTTCTTGTTCCTAATCTCACAGGAATTATCTTTCAGCTTTTCAGCGTTGATTATAATGTGGGCTCAGTTTGTCACGTATGGCCTTTACTATATTTATGTGTATTCCTTCTATAACTAATTTGTTTAGCATTTTGTATAATGAAAGGATATTGACTTTTGCAAAATGTTTTTATTCTTCTCTTGAGATGATCACAAGATTTTATCATTCATTGCATTAATGTGGTATACCACATATATTGATTTGAACATGTTGAATCATCCTAGCACTCCAGGGGATCATGGTGTACGATGTTTTAGCTATTATGTTAAATTAGGTTTGCTAGATATGTGTTGAGGATTTTTGCCTTTACATTCATCTGGGATATTGACATATAGTTTTTGGGTAGTGTCCTCATTTGTCTTTGGTGTCTGGGTAATGCTGGCTTTATAAAATGAGTTTGTGAGTGTTCTCATCACTCCAGTATTTTTTAAGAGTTGTAAAGGATTTGTTTTATCCTTTAAATGGTTGGTAGAGTTCATGAATGGATCATCTTGTCCAGGCTTTACCTTGTTAGGAGGTTTTTATTCTTCTTATTATGTATTCACCACCCTGCTCAGTATTGGCTTGTTCATATTTTCTATTTCTTCACAATGCAGTCACGTTAGGCTGCATATTTACATAAAGTTACCCGCATTTATAGAAAATTGACCATATATTTTCTTGGTTATCCAGTTTTTGGTATTTTATTTGCAGTAGATACATATGAACCTTTGTGTTTCTGTGCTGGGAGTTGTGATATTTCCCCTTCCATTTCTGGAAGTTCAATTGAATATTATCTTGTTTTCTACCTAGTTAACCTAGCAAAAGATTTGTCTATTTTGTTTAGCCTTTCAAATTTTGATTAGCCTTCACTTACTAATCTTTTCTGTTGTTTTTCTATTGTCTTTTTCATTTTTCTAAAAAAAATATTTATTTATTTATGCATACAAGAACTGGGGTACAGGCCAGAGGTGCAGGGGTTGAGAGGATTCACCAGAGACAAAATGGGGAACAGAACAGGCAGACTGACTGAAATACACTGTTGAGGGGAGCAGCGGGTGAGACAGGAGAGGTCTGCCGCACCATGTGGGTTGCTTCCTGGCAGGCCGGGGACCGAACTCATGCTGCAGAGGTTGCGGATTGCTTCAGAGTGCTGTGCTTAAGCCCTTGCACCAGCAGGGAGGCCCTATTTCATTTATTTCTAATCTGATCTTTGTTAACTTTTTTTCTGCCAACTTTAGATGTAGTTTGGTCTTGTTTCTGTAGTTCCTTAATGTGTAGCACTAGTTTGTTTGAGATGTTTATTTTTCCTTAGTGAAGACATTCATTGTTATGACACTACTTCTTAGAAATGCTTGTGCAGCATCCAATAAGTTTGGGTATGTTGTATTTCCATTTGTTTCAATATGTTTTTAAATTTCCCTTTTATTTTCTTCTTTGACTCAATTTTGTGTTGCTTAATTTCCATACATTTCCTAATTTTCCCTGTTACTGTTTCTGTTTTGTTTTGCTTAGTTTTATTTGTTTGTTTGTTTTAGTTTCACATTATTGATTTTTGGGAAAAAGTTTTTATCATTTCAATCTTTTTTTAAGTTTGCTAAGACTTTCTTTGTGATCTAATATATGATCTGCCCTGCATTTAGTTCCATGTCCCCCCGCCCCTCAGAAGAATGTGTATTCTGCTAATGGTGGGCAGAATTGTGTGCGTGTGTCTGATACACCTCTTTTGACTATAAATTTGGTCTAAAGTATAGTCCTGGACCTTTGTTTCCCTATTAATTTTACTGACTGGATAATCTAGGAATTCTGGAAGTGAAATGTTGAACTCACCTACTATCATTACATTACATTTCTGCTTTCATATCTGTATTTCACTAATATACAAAGTGTTCTGATCTGATGCTGGATGCATATTTATTTACAATTGACACATCCCCTTGCAGAAATGACCCCTTTATAATGAGATAATAACTTTACACTCCACAGTACGGTTTCTTACTAAAGTCTAATTTGTCTGATATAAATGTAGCTACCCATGTTCTCTTTTGGTTTCCACTTCGATTAAACATATATCTATCTGTTTACCTTGCATCTTTGTCTATCCTTGAAGATCAAGTGAGTATCTTATAAGCAGCATATAGTTGGGGCTTTTTTTTTTATTATTGAGGTAACATTGGTTTACAATTTTGCTTATTTGTGATTTAGAGGTATAAGATCTCCTCCTTGAGGTTCTGTTACCACACCACAAACCACCACCAAATCACCCATAGCCCTTCACCATAGCCCAAATGTGATCCCTCCTCACTTTATTCTCTCCCTCCCATTTCCCCTATGGTAGACTCAGTTCCACAGTCAGATTTGCAGGGTTTGTTATTGGTCTGGCTTTACCTGATCCTGTGTTTTGTTTCTCTACATTCCACATATAAGTGACACCATGTGGTTTTTGTCTGACTTATTTCACTTAGCATAATTCTCTCCAGTTTCATCCATGTTGTTGCCAATGGCAAGGATTCACCTTTTTTTTTTTTTTTCTTGTTTGTTTGTCTTTTGGTAGATGAGTAGTATCCCATTGTATATAAAAACTGCATTGTCCTGGTCCACTCCTTTGGGTTTGGGGCACTTAGGTTGTTTCCATAGCTTGACTATTGTAAATAGCCCTGCAGTGAACATAGGAGTTCATATAATCTCTTTGAGTCAATGTGTTTGCATACCTCGAGTAGATACCCAGGCATGGAATTGCCATATCATATGGTAGATCCATTTTTAAATAATTTTGGGAAACTGCCATACTGTTTCCCATATGGGCTGGATCAATCTACGTTCCCACCAACAGCGACTGAGTGATCCTTTTACTTCCACATCCTTGCCAACACTTGTTTGTAGTCTTTTTCACAGGGGCAGTTCTCACAGGTGTGAGGTGGTATCCCACTGTGGTTTGGATATGCATCTCCCTCACCATAATGGGCATTCTTTCATGTGCCTGTTGGCCATCCGTATGTCTTCTTTGAAGAAGTGCCTATTTAGCGCCTCTACCCATTTTTTTTTCTTTTTGTTGATTTTATGATTTCCTCATAGATTTTCGATATCAGCCCCTTGTCAGATGTATGGTGTGCAGATATCTTCTCCTATTCAGCAGGGTGTCTTTAATGATGGTTTCTTTTTAAAAAAAAGAAAAAAAAAGATTTGTTTATTTATACAAGAACCGGGGTACAGGCCAGATGCGTGGGAGGGTGAGAGGATTCACCAGAGACAGAGTGGGGAACAGAGCAGGCAGACTGATGAAATACACTGCTGAGGAGAGCAGCGGGCGAGACAGGAGAGGTCTGCCGCGCCATGTGGGACCCTCGCCCGCTGGCCGGGATGGAACCATCACTGCAGCGGCTGCAGACAGCTTCACAGTGCGGTGCTCAACCGCCTGCGCCACCAGGGAGGCCCCCAATGATGGTTTCTTTTGCTGTACAGCTTTTTAGTTTGATGTAGTTCCAATAGTTTATAGTCTCCTTAGTTTCCTTCGAGATGAATCCACAAAGACATCTCTGAGGCATAAGTCATAGAGGGTTTTATCTACGTTTTCATCTTTGTATTTTATGACTTCATGCCTTACACCCATATCTTTTAATCATTTTGAGTGATTTTTTTTTTTTTTTGGTTTTTGCTGTGAGATAGTAGTCTACTTTGATTTTTTGCATGTGTCTGTCCAGTTTTCCTAACACTATAATTGAGGAAGCTTTCATTTCTCTAATGGATTTTCTTGGCTCCTTTGTCATAGATTAACTGTCCATATAAATGTGAATTTATTTCTAGGCTCTCAATTCTATTCCATTGCTTTTTGTGTCCATTTTAGTTCCAGTACCATAGCGTTGTGATTACTATAGCCTTGTACTATAGTTTGAAGTCTGGGAGTGTGATATTACCATTCATCCTCTTTTCTTTTTTTTTTTTTTTTTGTGTCAGTATTATCTGGGCTACTCAGCTGTCCTTTGTTGGTCCGTATGAATTTCAGTCATGTTTTGTTCTATTTCTTTGAAAATTACCTTTGAAATTTTGATAGGGATTGCATTGAATCTGTATAATGCTTTGTGTAAGATGACCGTTTTGACAATGGTAACTATTCCAATCCATGAGTAGGAGATATCTTTCTATTTCTTTGTGTCCTCCTCTCTTTTAATAATGTCTTATATGTATATATTTTTTTCTTTATGTAGTGTCTTCACCTCCCTTGGGTATTTTATTCTTTATGATGTAAAGGTAAATTGGAGTGTCTTCTTGATTTCTCCTTCTAGCTCATTGTTTGCTTATAGGAAGCCATCTTATTTCTGTATATTGATTTTGTAACCTGACACTTTGCTGAGCTGCAGAGCTCCTACTTTTCCAGTAGACGGCACTGCATATAAGGGAGAATTAATCTTTAGCTGCCTCTTCTGGGGCTGCGGGAGGGGCCTGCAAGGGTCCATCACTAGTGAAGGTGGTTTGCAGGTGGGAGGCTCCTGCTTTGGTACCACTGATAAGCCCTTCTCTCTGAGTTTTAGACCCTTGTCTCTGTAGTCTCTGAGCAGGGATTTCAGTGCAACTTTGTGGCAGAGCTTTCAAACACAGCTTCACTGTATCAGCTGGAGCCCTGAGGGAATTGGAAGAAGGTGCCATGCCTTTCTGTGCTCTGTCTTCTTCACTGGGGGCCCTGTCCGCCTGGCTCACCCCAGCACTTTTGCCCACAGATTCTCCACAGTTTGGTCCATACTAAGCAGTGGTACCCTCCCCAGGAGTGTCTAATCATGGGCGCATGGGTTTGAACCGGAGTTCCCCCCCTGGCTGCTTTATCCAGGTGCCTCTCACCACACCAGCCACCTTTTGTTTTTAAGAGTAGAATTTCCTCAGTTTCTTTTCTGCTGTGCACAGTTATCCAATGTACAGGAGGTGCTATAGTTTTGCCCAAGTCACAACGCCCTCTGAGTCCAGTGCCTGTCTGGACTATAGATTTTTCTCCCTGGGGATAAGCAGGGAGCCTCCTGTGACGCCATCTTCCCCTCTCTCCTATTCAAATATTGGTTCTGAAGAATTTCATGTTCTTCATCTCAATATGTCAACCAGGGTGTGCAGAGGGTGGACTTTCTTTTTTCCTCATCAGCTGAAAGTCTGAAGGAGGTTAGGTGATGGCTTTTTGTTTGTTTGTTGTTCATCAGGTCACTCTGTCTTTCAATTGCATATCTTAATCCATTTATTTGTAGTGCAATGGTTGAGAGGTATTACTAATACCATTATTGTTTTCTATTTTTGTAGTTCTTTGTTCCTTTCTTCCTCCCTTGCTGTTATCTGTGGATTGCTGCTCTTTAATGGTATGCTTTGATTCCTTTCTCTTTATCACTTGTATATATACTGTAGGTTTTTGATTTGTAGATAGGATGTCAAGACTTGCATGGTGATATAGCAGACTCATGAACTCCCCTTTCCCCAGGAATTTTCAACAACAAATGGAGCAGCTCACTCTTAAAAACATCCCCAGAAATTAGTTTAGGGACAACTACATATTGGGAATGAGAAAATGCCCCACATCAAAATAAGAAGAAACAGCTAATCATGCTCTCGCCATAAGCTCTATGTCCCCCAAATCCAAACACTGCCATATTATTGGGAGGAAACTCCCAAGTCCAAAGTTCTCCCAGAGGAGTTAAGGACTTTGATGCCACATTTGGTATCCCACTTTTTAAGATTCCCACCTGAGGGATGGACCCCCCAAACATTTGAAAGCTAATGAGGCTTGCAAGAAGCCATGAGGCATGCAAGACTATGGCAAATAAAAAGCAGTTCCTAGCAAGTGCATGAGCAATTGCCACAGCATCCTCAATAGGGCTAAGCACAGGTGGAGCATACAGAAAATGCTTTTCACTAAGAGAGTTCCCTCTGCATATTTTAAAGTTGCTGACTAAGGTTCAGGTTTCTAACTTAGCACATATGTAGGGGCTGGCTGTGATCCTCCACAGAGAATAAGGAAACTGGTGCTTTCCTCTTCTGCTGTCTCCATCTAGTCTGCTTTAAGTCACCTGTACCTCTCTAGAAGGGATTATACCTGAGCTTTTATACTGCCACCCAAAGGAAGGGACCCCGGATTTCCTGACTCTGATAGCCATTAGGGCTTCTCTTCATATGTCCCATAGCACACAAACATCCTAGGGCTCAGTGTAGAGGCAGCAGATGAAAATTCCCATCTCCAAGTCTTTCACTGAAAGGGGTATAGCTGTATACTTTAAAAGTTCCTGCCTGGGGTTGGTTCAGGCTTCTAACTTAGCATACATCTTGGGATTGGCTTTGACTCTTTTCAGAGACCAGGGATCAGTGGGAAAAAACTCCCCTACCTTCTCCTTCTCACCCTTCCTATGTTGCCAATACCTGATTGAAAGGAACTTATACAGATGAACTTGTTCCAGCCATTGCAGCTACACTCCAATGGGAGGGTTCCCATATCTCGTAGTCTTATAGCCAATAGGGTTTGATTTCATGAGTTCCAAAGCACTGTAAGAAGAACTAAATTGGACAGGGGCGGAGCAACATGGCGGCGAGGAGACGCTGCGAGTAAGATCTCCCATTAAAAAAAGTTAATAGGGAGGAAAAGCGGCAGGTCCCAGTGAGAACTGGGACACGGAAGATAAACGGACGACTCCAGCAAACTGCCCGAAGAAGAAAGTTGCCATAAAAGAGGACCAGAAGGGAGGGAAGCGCAGAACCCTGCTCCCCTCCCCCGCCCACAAAGGCGGCACTCTCCGACCGGCAGAGAGGAGGGAAACAACAAACCAAAACGGCCAACAAGAAAAACGGACGCAGCAAGTGGGACTGTGAGTGGAAAGGAACTATTTCAGCCACCACACCCCGTGAACGGGAGCTGTGGAGAACCCTGCAGGATCCGCCGCGGAGGTGAGCTCCAGGCGCCATTAAAGAGAGCCCCGCCCCCCAGGAGGAGACCAGCACCAGCACACAGCCCCGGCCACCCGGTAAGCTTGCGCAGAAAGTGGCGCGCTGATCCAGATCGGATCGCAGCTGCCCAGGTCCCCGCGCCTGCGACCTAGGCTTGCAGGGAGACCGCGGAGGCCCTCCCTGAGTGAGCAGGAACAAGGCGCCCAGGCAGGGAAGCGGGATTCAAAAGGCGCCATTCCCGCGCCACTGATCTGGGCTACAGCCCGCGTCCTGGAACTGAGGGCTTTGGAACTGAGACCCGGGGCACGAAATTAGGGGCGTGGGTTCCCCACGACGGTGGGGCACAAGGCAGACACAGCACCCCAAAGCCGTTGCGGTGTATCCTACCATCCCCGCTCTGCTCCCTGTCCCACGGGGTGGAAAATCAGCTCCCCAAGGGCTCTAGGAGAGATCTCTGGCGCCACCTAGCGACTTGAAGCCAGCAGAGGCTCCTGAAGAAGCTAGTGGCCAGCTGGGGAGTTAGCCCACACCGGGCCCCTTCCGAACAAGTAGTCTGAGCCCACAGGGAGAGCGAGCACCCACAGCCGGGGCAGACCAGGCGCGCAGAAGAGTGTGCCTGAGACCAGACGTGCAGGGAGTGTGTCCCACATCACCATTTTAGAACAGGGACATTTCTTCAGTAAAGACTACCTGCAGAAGGCTTCCTCAGGAGCCAGAGGTGAGCGGGGGAAGTTCACCCACACCAGACCCCCTCTGGCCTGCAGTCCAAGCCCAGAGTGGGAGCAGGAACCCACCGCCGGGGCAGACCAGGCGCACAGGGGAGTGTGTCCCCACATCGGCATTTTAGAACAGGGACCTTTCTCCAGTAAAGACTGCTTGAAACTGACAGATGACTCCTGGAGGAACCAGAGGGGAGCAGAGAAGCCCACCCAAGATGCCGGCCAGTCCCAACAACACAGTGTCCCAACGCATACGGCAAATTAGAAAACAGACAGTAGGGAGGAGAAGAACCACACGCAACCTAGCAACTCTCCAGAGAAAAAGCACACCACAAAAAGAAAACCAGCCCCCAGATTGCAACGACAATAACTTGGAAGAATTTCTGAGCCTTCCAGAAAGAGAATTTAAAATTGCCGTGATTAAAAAACTGACAGAAGTCATAAAGGAAAACAATGATAAGGGAAAAATAATCAATGATCAGAGGAATGCAATTGAGTCCCTAGAGAGGGAAAACAATGGTCAGAAGAAAGAAATTGAGTCCCTAAAGAGGGAAGTAAAAGAAATGCAGGAGATCAAAGAATTAATGGAAGAACTAAAGAATTCTGGGAAAAGCAATGAAAGCAGAATAGATGAAATGGAAGAACGAATAAGTAATCTTGAAGACACAGAAATAAAAAGAACCAAAACAGAAAAGGAAAGAGAAGTACGAAGGAAAAAGAATGAGGAAAGACTTCGGGAACTATCTGACTCCATGAGGAAAGGAAATATAAGAGTTATAGGAATACCAGAAGGAGAGGAGAGAGATGTAGGAACAGAGAAAATATTCAAAGAGATAATTGAAGACAACTTCCCAAATGTGAAGAAGGAGCTGAAAATTGATATACAAGAAGCAAGAAGAACACCAAACTTCCACGACGAAAGGAAAAATACAGCAAGACACATAATAGTAAAGCTCCCAAGAATCCAGGACAAGGAAAAAATAATGAAGCTGGCAAGAGGGAAGAAACAGATAACATTCAAAGGAAAACCAATCAGGCTGACATCAGACTTCTCCGAAGAAACACTACGGGCAAGGAGAGAGTGGAGGGACATAGTCAACAGACTCCAAGAAAACAGATGCCAACCAAGAATACTCTATCCCGCAAAGCTCTCCTTCCTCTTTGAAGAAAGAATATGGACCTTCCCAGACAAACAGAAACTCCGGAATTTCATTGCAACTAAACCCCCACTCCAAAAAATACTACAAGGAGTCCTAAAGCCAGAACCTCAGAGGGACGAATAACAATGAAAGAAGGCCAAAAAAAAAAGTTATTACAAGAATTAATAAATAAAATCAAAAGAAAGACAAACACAATGGCAAATACAGATGTTAACATATCAATATTAACTCTAAATGTAAATGGACTAAACTCTTCAATAAAAAGACACAGAGTTGCAGCCTGGATTAAGAAACAAAACCCAACCTTTTGCTGTCTCCAGGAAACACATTTAGCTACAAAAGATAAAAATAGGCTCAAAGTTAAAGGATGGAAAACAATCCTACAAGCAAATGGACCAAAAAAGAAAGCAGGAACAGCTATACTTATATCAGATAAAACAGATTTCAAACTCAAAAAGATAAAAAGAGACCCCAATGGTCACTACATTATGATCAAGGGGACAATACTTCAAGAAGAAATAACACTCATTAACATATACTCACCAAACGAAGGAGCACCAAAATATATCAGACAACTGTTGTCCTCTCTGAAAACAGACATCAGAGAAAACACATACGTAGTGGGAGACTTCAACACACCGCTATCAACAATGGATAGGTCAACAAGACAAAAAATAAGTAAAGAAACCAAAGCTCTAAATAAGGACCTAGAGCAATTGGGCTTAACAGACATCTATAGAACACTAAACCCCAAAAAAACGGAGTACACATTTTTCTCAAGCGCACACGGATCATTCTCCAGGATCGATCACATACTGGGGCACAAGACAAACATCAACAGATACACCAAGATTGAAATCATATCAACCATCTTTTCTGACCATGAAGGCATCAAACTAGAAATAAACCATAAAAAGAAGGCAAGGAACTTTCCTACCTCATGGAGATTAAAAACCACACTACTGGAAGACCATTGGACTAATGAGGAGATCAAAGAAGAAATTAAAAATTTTTTTGAATTGAACGACAAGGAGGACACCAATATCCTAAATGTATGGGATGCAGCAAAAGCAGTAATAAGAGGAAAATATATAGCAATAGAAGCTCACATCAAGAAACAAGAAAGAACGCAAAGAAACAACCTAATCTCGAAGCTCAAAGATCTAGAAAAAGAACAACAAAAAAACCCCAAAACCAGTAGAAGAAAAGAAATAATAAAAACCAAAGCAGAAATAAATGAAATTGAAACTAAAAAAACAATCCAAAAGATCAATGAAACCAAGAGCTGGTTCTTTGAAAAAATCAATAAAATAGACAAACCCCTAGCCAGGCTCACAAAGGAAAAAAGGGAGAAAGCACAAATAAACAGGATCATCAATGAAAGAGGAGAAATCACAACGGACACAGCAGAAATCAAAACAATAATCAGTAACTACTATGAACAGTTATATGGAAACAAGTTTAACAATCTAGAGGAGATGGACAAATTCCTACAACTCCACAATCACCCAAAGCTAGATAGAGAAGAAATAGAACACCTAAACAGACCTATTACAATTAGCGAAATTGAAATGGTAATCAAAAACCTCCCCAAAAACAAAAGCCCAGGACCTGATGGATTTACAAATGAATTCTACCAAACATTCAGAGACGAATTAGTGCCTATCCTTCACAAACTCTTCCAAAAAATTGAGAAGGAAGGGACAATACCAAACACGTTTTATGAAGCCAACATTACACTAATACCAAAACCGAACAAGGACAACACAAAAAAGGAATACTACAGGCCAATCTCCCTAATGAACACTGATGCAAAAATCCTCAATAAAATTTTAGCTATCAGAATCCAACAATGTATCCATAAGATAATTCACCACGACCAAGTAGGATTCATTCCAGGGGCACAAGGATGGTTTAACATCCGAAAATCAATCAACGTTATCCAACACATCAACAAAAAGAAATATAAAAACCATATGATAATATCAATAGATGCTGAGAAAGCTTTCGACAAAGTGCAACACCCATTCATGATAAAAGCCCTTGAAATTCTTGGGATACAAGGAACATACCTCAACGTCATAAAGGACATCTATGACAAGCCAACAGCCAGTATCATTCTCAATGGTGAAAAGCTGAAAGCAATTCCATTAAGATCTGGAACAAGACAAGGATGTCCACTCTCACCACTGCTTTTCAATATAATACTGGAAGTCCTAGCCAGGGCAATAAGACAAGAGAAAGACATCCAAGGAATCCAAATAGGAAAAGAAGAAGTCAAACTATCACTATTTGCAGACGATATGATATTATACATAGAGAACCCCAAAAACTCCACAGAAAAGCTAATTCAACTCATCAATCAGTTCAGTAAAGTGGCAGGATACAAAATCAACATGCAAAAGTCAGTAGCCTTCCTATACACAAACAATAAATCTGAAGAAGAAGAAATCAAAAAAACCATCCCTTTTGTTATTGAAACAAAAAAAATCAAATATTTGGGAATAAATCTAACAAAAGAGGTAAAGGACCTATACAAAGAAAACTATAAAACACTGTTAAAAGAAATTGAAGAAGACACAAAGAAATGGAGAGACATCCCCTGCTCATGGATTGGAAGAATAAACATTATTAAAATGGCCATCCTTCCAAAAGCAATATACAGATTCAATGCTATTCCAATCAAAATTTCAATGTCATTCTTCAAAGAAATAGAACAATTATTGATGAAATTCATATGGAATCACAAAAAACCCCGAGTAGCCAAAGCTCTCCTGAAAAAAAAAGAAGGGAATGGAGGCATCACACTCCCAGACTTCAAACTATACTACAAAGCCATAATCATCAAAACTGCATGGTATTGGAACAAGAACAGACATACAGACCAATGGAATCGAATAGAAAATCCAGAAATAAACCCACAGATTTATGGTCAACTAATCTTTGACAAAGGAGCAAAGAATATGCATTGGAGCAAAGAAAGTTTGTTCAATAAATGGTGCTGGGAAAACTGGGTCGCTACATGCAAAAGAATGAAGCTTGACCACTACCTCACACCATACACAAAAATCAACTCAAAATGGATTAAAGAACTAAACATAAGACCTGAAACCATAAAATACATAGAAGGAAATATAGGCGAAACACTATGTATGTGATATTCACATCAAAGACATCTTTACAGACACATCACCCAAAGCAGTGATAGTGAAGGCAAAGATAAACAGCTGGGACTACATCAAATTAAAGAGCTTTTGCACAGCAAAAGAGACAATAACAAAAACAAAGAGAAACCCCACCAACTGGGAGAACATTTTTGCACCCAACACTAATGATAAAGGACTGATCACAAAAATCTGCAAAGAGCTGATGAGACTCAACAACAACAAAGAAAATAATCCAGTCAAAAAATGGGCAGAAGAGCTAAAAAGAAACTTCTCTGAAGAGGAAATGCAAATGGCCAACAGGCATATGAAAAAATGTTCAACATCACTTGTAATCAGGGAAATGCAAATCAAAACTACCATGAGATACCATCTTACACCAGTGAGAATGGCACATATTAAAAAAACTAGCAACAACAAATGTTGGCGAGGGTATGGAGAAAAAGGAACTCTTCTGCACTGTTGGTGGGAGTGCAAACTGATCCTACCACTGTGGAAAGCTGTGTGGAGATTTCTGGACCTACTAAACATAGAGCTTCCATAGGATCCAGCAATTCCACTCCTAGATATTTACCCAAAGGACACAGAAATATCCATTCCAAAGAACACCTGCACCCCTATGTTTATAGCAGCACTGTTTACAATAGCTAAGCTTTGGAAACAACCCAAATGCCCAAAAATAGATGACTGGAACAAGAAGATGTGGTACATATATACCATGGAATATTACTCAGCATTCAAAAAAGATAAACACATGCAATTTGCAGCAACATGGATGGCGCTGGAAGGGATCATGCTCAGCGAAATAAGCCAGAAAGAAAAAGAAAAATACCGGATGGTCTCACTCATAGCAGGTATCTAGAAAACTTAAATAAGGGACCAGGAAAATTTATAACTATAAGAAAGTGAAAATCAAAATCAACAAAAAGTATGAACCAGAGACACTCTATTGGGGGATAGGGGGCAGGAGGGGAAGGATTGGGGTCAAAATAAGGGGGTTGCAATTGTATGGGCAATATAAAAATAAAATTTATTATAAAATAAAATAAAAAAAAACTAGACTAGCAAAATGAATGAATTCCAAGGAGACCCACTATAAGATGTAGTACAATTAAATAAACAAAAGAGTAAGACAAAGAGAGAAACTAAGAAGCTCTAAGAGAAAAACAACTTATTACATATCAGGGAATTGCCATAATATAACTAGCATATTTTTAAACAAAAACTTTGTAGGCCAAAAGGGAATGGGATTATACATCATTTTTTTTTGCTTGAAAAATACTGCCAAAAAATAATAATCTACTCAGCAAAGCTGTTCTTAATAACTGAATGAAAGAGAAAGACTATGCCACACAAACAAAAGCTCAAGGAGTTCATCTCCACTAGACTTCCCTTGCAAAAAATGTTAGAAGAAGTTATTTAAGCTAAAAAAGGGATACCAATTAATAATAGTAAAATGTATCAAAGCATATAACTCACTGGTAAAAGAAAATATATAGTTAAATTCATAATGTTGTAATTGTGTGTATATGACATAAATCTAGCATGAAGATGAAAGAAAAAAAGTATTAAATGTTACTACATCAATTTGCTGATACATATACAATGCAAAATGATATAAACTGTGGCATCAAAAACAATGTTTGGGAGTAATGTATAAAAGTAGAGATTTTATGCATTCAAAGTGAAGTTTTTAATCAGCTTAAAAGAGACCATTGTAAATGTGATATATATTATGTAAACCTCATGGCTACCATAAACAAAAACCTATAGTTGATATACAAAAATTAAATTAATAAAACATGCCATTATAAAAAATATAAAAATGAGGAAAGAAAAGAACAAATGACTGATAAGACAACCAGTAAACAATCAACAAAATGGTAACAGCCAATCGATACGTCAGTAAGTACTGTAAATAGACTAAATTCTTTTATCAAAAGATGGTAACAGTAAAAATTTAAAAAAAAGCCAGACCCACAATTTAAATGAACTACTTAAAAGAGATTCAATTACACTTTTAGGACACATATAGATTAAAAGTAAAGGGATAGAAAAATACATTCCATGCAAATGTAAATAGGACAGTTTTCTTTGCCAGTTTATAAAAGAAAAAATAATTGAGAATTCCTTGGATGGTGCTTATTGACGCTTAACGTTGAGGGAGGAGTCAACACTGTTAGAAATCACTGAGAAATCAACACTGCCCTAACAGCCTAGCCACGCAAGGAAGAGGAAATTCATTCCTCTGAAGATGGGTTAGTCTTCGTTCATTCAAAGACTGGGAAGTCAAGTGCAGAGGTCAGGTTCACTACGTGATATAGAGAAGTGGGAGTAGAGCTGCAATGAACCCCATTCTGGCTCCTCAAAAACCAGGGGATAAACAGATGCACTTGCTTGCTGGGGTTGGATTTCTTGATCATTGAACTTACTTATTTGTTTATTATTTTATGTATATTTCTTCATTTTTGTACAATGTATGCTTTCTTCACTCAGGTGTAGTCCCCGTGAAATTCCCACCATCAGTTCACCCATGTATAATCGCCATAGTCCCTTGTGCTCATCTCACCCGTTTTGATTCTTCACCTTCCTCCTACCCTGCAGAATGTCTGATTTTAGTTGCCTGTTGATTTTATTATAATTACTTTTTTTTACTGATCACTTATTTGTTTCCCCTACATTCCTCCTATAAGTGAAACCATCCAATAATTTACTTATCTTTTATAAGGCTGTCATTTCCCTGGGTAATACTTTCATTCTGTATTAGAGCACAGGTTTGTCAGCAGTAAGACAGACTTGATTCCATAAGGTGTCAATGGTCTTGGAGATAGACTGGATCTTATGTAGTCTGATTAATCTGGATTCTTGCTCAATGCTTCTCTCAGCATCTTGGCAGCCTCAGTCTCTCCCTCAGCCTACATGATCTGCCATCGTTCCAGCTTAGCTTTTTCTACCAGGAACTAGGCCAGATGGGCCTCCTGAGGGTCCACATGTTTGGTTCCACAGTAGCTGTTTATTGTAGGGTGAGGCTCAACTCTGTGTTGGCTAAATCATCCAGGATGAAGCTGATTTCATTCACTCTCTCAGTCCCTGTTGGATAAACAGGGACACCAGGGCTTTCTGGATGACTAACCAGTAGACACTGAACTTGGCCACCACACTTCTGAGTACCTTGTTGGCAATGGAGACATATGGCAAGGATAGAAATACACTGTAGCCTAGCCCTAGGTGCTGTTATATGCTTGGAAGCTCCATAACATTGGATAAAGACAGCACTTGCAGGAAGATGTTCAACATCTGCAGGTCTTTGGAGCCTGTGGAGAGAAAAATATTTTGGGTCTGGCCTGAATGTCATATATTATATAGGCTATAGGAACCAGGGGATCCTGAAGTGATGGCCATTCGCTAACATGGTTTCCTCTTGCAATCCAGTGGTCGTAAAAATAGGCACTGTATCTGCCTTCCACAGTGAACAGACTCACAAACGCCACAGGCCAAACTACTGACACCAAGTAGCAGCTTCAGTGCTGTGTCCATGCCACAGGTCTGGAGAACAGCAATCCTGCTAACTCCTTCAGTATCTGGACCATGTCTGATCCTGAGCCAGTGGCACCAGAGGATGGGATGCCAGCTCACCTCTATCCCACTCTAGTTTAGGATCATCCAGATAAAACAGACTACAAGTGAAAGATTATAAAAATAAACAGATATCATTATCTAATAATCAATGATCAATTAATTAAAATGACATAAGGAAATATTTATGTGCCCAACATAGGTGTACATAAATGTATGTAGCAAATACTGAAAAACATCTAAAGAGACAAATAGATGACAATAGAGTAATAGTATGGGACATTAAAATCTTGCTTTCAACAATGAATATATCATACAGATAGAAAATCAATAAGGAAATATTGGCCTTTCACATGAAAAAATATTAATCATCACTTATCAGGAAAATGCACATCTCACCTGTGAGTGTGACCCATATCGAAAAGAACAGAAACCACAAGTGCTGGTGAGTATGTGGAGAAAAAGGAACCCTCTTACACTGTTGGTGGTGTTGGTGTGGTGGATGGTGAAATACAGAGACTGTTCCAGCCCCTATGAAAAGCAGTGTGAAGGTTACTCAAAAGACTAAAAATTGATCTTCATATGACACAGTAATTCCACTCCTAGGTATGTACCTGAAAAATTCAAAAATACTAATGTGAAAGGAAATTTTCCCTTCCATGTTTATTGCAGCACTATTTTTTAAAGATTTATTTGCATTTATTTATGCATACAGGAACTGGGGCGTAGGCCAGAGGCATAGGGGGTGAGAGGATTCACCGGAGACAGAGTGGGGAGCAGAACAGTCAGATCTACTGAAATACACTGCTGAGGGGAGCAGTGGGTGAAACAGGAGAATTCTGCTGTGCCATGATGTTTAGCTCCATGGCTAAGGATTGAACTCCTGTTTCAGTGGCTGCCAATACCTTGATAGCGCTGACATTAACCCCTGTGCCACCAGGGAGGCCCTATTGCAGCACCATTTACAATAAATAAAAGATGGAAACAACCTAAGTCTCCCCAAAACAGATGAGTGTATCAAGAAGATATGGTGGTATATATATATACACAATGGAATATTATTCAGGTATTAAAAAGATAGCTAATGCCTTTTGCAGCAACATAGATGGAACCGTGAGGGATAATGTTACGTGAAATAAGCCAGAAGTAGAAAGATAAACACTGGGTGGTGAAATACAGAGAACCAAAGTAAGGGTTAGATAAAGACAAGCTTTTAAAAAGTAAAATTTAAATGGTGAGTATAAACATGATGTATCCAGAGAGGGGATTGGGTGGAGGAGATATGAGAACCAAGAAGGAAGGGAGCACAGTGTAATATGGTGGTAGACTATTGGTGAATTGGTGGTGGGTGCACTATGGTAGTGATCCCTGAGGAGGTGGGAGGGGGTTCCTATACTTCCAAAATACCAACAGTAACATATGACAATGTTACCTCAATTAAAAAATGATTTAAAAAGAAACAATGGCCTTTAACCACACATTTGACCAGATGTACAACTGAAAATCCATCCAGAAAAGGGCAAACATGTAATGTGATGATTTATTAATTAGCTCAATATACACATGAATGAAATCATCACACTGCATTTTAAATAGACAATTTTATTTGTTAATTATATCAACCCCTGAAATAAATCTCTTAGATGTCTATTTTAGGCTAATATAACATAGATTTGATAACATACAGAAAGTACATTTTTACTTTTCCTACAAAAATGTTTTTGATATCAAAATTTGTCTTTCTATATTTTATATCCTTTAAGAATTTATTGTCTGTGATAGCTTGGATTGTCATGTACCTCAATTATTGTGTGTCTTTGCCTTGATTATTCTTTGCTTTCACCATCCTGTTCCTCACAGTGTGCAGAAACAGGGAAAGTTGATAAGGAACCTCTTAAGGCAGAAGTTCTGGTATGAGGATCTATACATAATGAAAACAGCATGTGCAGAAACAGCAATAGGTGTTATGGTTAGAGTACCATAAACAATGAGATTTTCCTTGGCATTCTCACTATTTCCCAACCTTCGTGGGGGGAGCTGATTACATATCACACACACACTTGTGCATTCTCCTTTTGGCTGCTTGCTTCTTTGTTCTTTTGTATTTTCTGTTTGATTCTAAATGAAAAGAAGACTTCCCTTGGAGCTGGACTGCAACTTCGTGGTGTAGTCCCTCTAAGATTCTCATTGTTCTAGATATGGAATCTGAGTAATGTTTTCTCATCCCGACATCACACATCATAATGAGACAATTGTAGCTATGCTTGTTTTATACTGTTATTATACATTTACCTTCAGTTTAAAGTCATCATATTATATTAGAATATTTTTTACTATACACTTCCCTTTAACAGTGATAATATTTTTACAAATTATGAAGGATTTCATGTTTCATATTAATATTGGCCTTAAAAATTTATTTGGGAGGGCCTCCTGGTGGTGAAGGTGGTTGAGCGCAGTGCTGCAAAGCTATCCGTAGCATCTGCAGTGCAGGTTCAATCCCCGCGGGCCTTGGAGATACCCACATGGCGAGCAGACCTCTCCTGTCTTGCCCACTACTCCTCTCAGCGGTGTATTTTGGTCGGTCTGCCTGTTTTGTTGCCCACTCTGTCTTTGGTGAATCCTCTCACTCTCCCGCACATCTGTCCTGTGCCCTGGCTCTTATATAAATTAAAAAAAAAAATTCTGAATTGTTCCTTCTTTCTCATTTTTTTGAAAGTATTTGAGCAGGAAAGGCATTATTTTGACTTTGAAAGTTTGGGAGAACTTGCTTGTGAAGCCATCTGGTCCTGGACTATTTTGGGGAGAGTTTTGATTTACTTTAGTTTCCTTGGTTGTGATTAAAATTTTCAGCTTTTCTGTTTCTTCCCCATTCAATCTTGGATGATTATATAATTCTAAGAATCTTCCCATTGCATCTAGGTTGTTGAACTTGCTTGTGCATTAATGTTCTTAGTAATTGCTTGTTATCCTCTGAATTTCTCCAGTGTCCACTGTGACCTCTCCTCTTCATTTTGGATCATATTTATTTGGGTTTTCTCCCTTCTATTCTTAGGGAGACTAGCTAGTGTTTTGCCTATCTTGTTTACTTATTCAAAGAACCAACTTTGGTTTCACTGACCTTTTGGACAGTTCTTTTGATTTTTATTTCTTTTATGTGTGCTCTAGTTATTATTATTTCCTTCCTTTTACTAGTTTTTGGATTTTTTTCTTTTTGGTTTTTCTTTTTCTAGTTCCTTCAGATGGGAGACAAAACTTTTCTTGGGCTCTTTCTTGTTTCTTGATGTGGACCTGTCTTGCTATATACTTCCCCCTTAGTACTGCTTTCAATATGTCCCAGACATTCTGGACGATTGTGTCTTCATTGTCACTTGTCTCGAGGTAAAACTTTATTTCTTCTTTGATCCTTGTTGACCCAATGGTCTTTCAATAGTGTGTTATTTAGTCTTCACATTTTAGGGGTTTTCCCTCCTTTCTTTTTGTAGATGATTTCCAGTTTGATTCCTGTATGGTCTGGGAAGGTATTTTGTATGATTTCAAGCTTCATGAATTTGTTCTTATGTGTCTTGTGGCTCAATACGTGGTCAGTCCTGGAGAAGGTCCCATGTGCACTTGGAAAAAAAATGTATATTCTGTTTTTGAGGTTCAAGGTCCTACAGATGTCTATTATGTCTAATATGGTCTACTTCTTTGTTTAAAACTATTATGCCCCCTCCCTTCATTTTTGGTCTCATTGATTTGTCCATTATTGAGAGTGGGGTATTGAAGTCTCTTATCACGAATGTGTTTTTCACAACATTTGTTTTCAGAGTTGATAGCAGTTGCCTAATATATTTTGATGCTCCTTTGTTTGGTGAGTATATGTTGGCAAGTGTTTTGTCCTTTTGATGTGTCATTCCCTTAATCATTGTGCACTGTCCATCCCTGTCTCTTGTTTACCCTTTTTAACTAGAAATCTATTTTGAGTATGGCTGTTCTTGACCCTTCCTTTGGGTCCCATTCTCCTGTAGGATTGCTTTCCAGCCCTTTACCTTGAGTTTTTGCTTATTTTTGGTACTCAGGTATGTCTCCTTGAGACAGCAGAAGGTTGGATACTGTTTCCTAATGCAAGCGGAAACTGTGTCTTTTAGTGGTTGAGTTTAGCCTGTTAACATTTAGAGTGATTATTGCTATATGATTGTCTGTTGCTGCCATTTTGTCTTCAGGTTTGTGTTTGTGTCTATTTCCTTTTTCAAGTCTGTTTGTGTGTTTCTCTCTGGCTTTGATAGTAGAGTTCCTTTGAATATTTCTTGGGGCGGTTGTCTAGATTTTGCAAACTCCCTCAGGTTTTCTGTGCCAGAGAAGGCCTTTAATTCTCCCTCATATCTAAAGGGGAGCCTGGCAGGATATAATATTGTTGGTTGGCGGTTTTTAATCTTTAAGGTGTTGTTCTTTTTTTTTGTTTTGTTTTGTTTTTTAATCACATCTTCCCTTTCACTCCTTGCCCACAGTGTTTCTTCTGAGAAGCCTGATGTTAGCCTGATCTGGGTTTCTTTATATGTTATCTGCTCCTTGTCCCTCACCAACTTCAATATTCTTTCTTTGTTTAGAACTCTTGGAAGCTTCACTTTGGTGTAGATCTCATTTTGCTTAGGTAAGTGCCCTGGCATTCCTTTAGCTTCCTGGATTTGTATCTTCATTTCCTTCTCCGAGTTTGGGTAGTTTTCTTCTGTTATTTCTTTAAATATGTTTTCTGTTTCTTTATGTCTCTCTTCCCCTTCTAGGATACCCATTATTCTCAGATTGCCTTTCTTCATGGTGTTCCTTCATTTTTTTTAACCTCATTTCTCTATTTCTTCTTCCATTTTCGTAAATTTCTAACCCCTCACTCACTCTTCCATTTGGTTTATTCCACTTCTGTAGCTTTCTATAGTATTTTCTTTCTTTTTTTAAGATTTATTTATTTATTTATACAAGAACCAGGGTACAGACCAGATGTGCGGGAGGGTGAGAAGATTCACCAGAGACAGAGTGGGGAACAGAACAGGCAGACTGAGGAAATACACTGCTGACGGGAGCAGCGGGTGAGACAGGAGAGGTCTGCCGCGCCATGTGGGACCCTCGCCGGCCGGCCGGGATCGAACCCGTGCTGCAGAGGCTATGGACAGCTTCACAGTGCGGCGCTCAACCTGCTGCGCTACCAGGAGGAGGCCCTCTATAGTATTTTCTATGCCCTCTTTTCATCATTTTTCTGCCTTCAGCTCCTTCTTCTTCTTTGGAGTATTTTTTGATCTTCTGTTCATTGGTTTCGTTTCTCAGGACATACACTTGTTTTTCTGAATTTTCCTATATATCCTTGACCTGTTTTTCTGAATCTTCTCTGATTCTTTGAATTTCTTTGTGATGGCAAGCTTCAATTCTGTGCTTGGTAGGAGGAGTGGCTCTTCGATATCTTTATGATTGGGTTCTGGAGATTTGTTTCCTTTCTGTAGCACAGTATTCCCCTTAGGACCACTGCAGCTATTGTTTGTGTTATTCCGCCTCCACATTGCTTTCAGGACCTCGCTACAGTGTACTTGTCCTCTGCTAGGCATGTCTCCAGCCCTACCACGCTGGGCCCCAGCCCTCACCTGAAGCTGGCTGGAGGTTGCTGATGGTGTCAGTTGGAGCCTGTCATGGCCAGATTGCAGCATGTGCCAATTCCCAAGGTCCTGATGGATGTGACCTGGGTGGGTGGGGTGCTTCCCAGAGAGTGACTGAGGATCGCTGTTGTCAGGCATGGTCCTGGGACTTGAGCCACTTCCCGAGGCACTGGTGTGTATGTGTGTGTGTTTGGTCGGAGATCCTTCCCTGAGTGTCGCTGAGGGTCACAGGTGTCAGGCAGTGCCCTTCGAGGCCCAGACTGGGGCTTGAGCCAGTTTCTGAGGTGCTGCTGGGTGTGTGTCCAGGGTCAGGGGCACTTATCCGAGGGTAGGTGAGGGTTGTTTATGTTGGGTAGGGCCCTACAGGACCTGTACTGGGGCCTATTCATGTTCCTGAGGCTGTCTTTGTCCTTCTGACTCATTTTGTTTAGCATAAACCCTCCAGCTCCATCCATGTTGCTGTAAATGGCAGGAGTTTATCTTGTTTCACAACTGCCATATGCCCCAGCAACTCGACTCCTAGGTATATACCCAAAGAATACAAAAACCCAAAGTTGAAGGGAAACATGCATGCTCATATTCATTGCAGCACTATTTACAATCGCCAGGCTATGGAAACAACCTAAGTGCCCACATACAGATGAGTGAATCAGGTGATACGGTATGCATCACCTTTGTTCTGAGTGACTCCCAGAAGTTGAATGTGTGCCAACTCCCATCAGTGGCAAAAGGGGACCACATTCAACACCTACATGAAGGCCGACTGTAAGCCAAACCCTCAGACAGAGCTTGGAAAGTACGTAGCTAACTCCCGTCATGGGTGAAACTGTGACTGAGAATTTTTGCCTCTTCCCTCTACACTGGGCCTAGATTTATAGGCACAGGGGGGAGTAATCATGCTCCCATTGAAAACTCCTTTGTTGCTTGCTACAATACTATGGGACGCACGTGTGCAAACTCTGTTCACTATCAGAGTCATGCTGTCCATTTTCCTGACCCTTGGGAAGCAGCGTCCAGGGATATACTGGAAATTTGGCAGGAGGACTAGATGGAAAAGGTGGATGAGGTGTACACCATATCCCTTGGTCTCTAGGGAGCATCATAGTCAACCTGTAGATGTTAAATTAGAAGCTTGACCCTCAGGCAGCAGTTTTTTATGTATGCACATGGAACTCTTTCAAGGAAATACTGGTAGGTATGTTACAGGGCAGGGAGAGGGGCAGCCCAAACCCCGCACCCCTGCCTATTCGAAATAGGTTCTGCCATCCACCGCATCAACACAAAACATATGACACTTTAATGGGAAGGAACTTTAATACAACTAGGAAACAATACAGGAAAGGCAAAGAATCTAGTTTCTAAATCAAGCACCCAAAGTTACCCGTCCCCTCGTGGGTAAAACTCCATCCAAATGGGATTGGCCCAGAGCAAGGCCCCAAAGCCTGCCACAAGTCTAAAGCATCTTCCAGTGGGGACCCACAGAAAAGGGTCAGAAACAACCAGACAAGCCCGGAAGGAAAAGAGCAAAATCAAAATCAAGATAAAAGCTGCCATTGTCACCTCCCCACGGGTCTCACCCACATCAGTGTCTCACAGTCCACGACCAAAAGGCAAGCGCAGTTTCTTCACATGTCTCTAGGCTCCATGTGCCTCCACCAGGTCTCCTTCTGACTCTGCATCCTGCTTCCTTCCTTCCTCAGTCTCCTCTGCAGCTTCTTCTCTCCCTGCTCAGCTCCACCCTCCATTTGGGTGGGGCAGGGAACCTGGAACCTCCCCCTTTTCTGGGGACCACCCTTTTACAGGTACATATTTTTGCCTGCTCTATCTGAGCTGAACACTGGGGGATAGCAAGTGCTCGTGCCATTTAAGAATCAATTTAGTTCTTCTTTTTTTTTTATTTTTTTTATTTTTTTTATTTTTTTTATTTTTTTTATTTATTTTTTTTAATAAATTTTATTGTTATATTCCCCATACAATTGCAGCCCCCCCATTCTGACCCCAATCCCTCCCCTCCCGCCCCCGCCCCCCTAAAAGTGTCTCTGGTTCATAGTTTTTTGTGGATTTTGATTTTCACTTTCTTATATTCATTTTCCTGGTCCCTTATTTAAGTTTTCTAGATTCCTGCTATGAGTGAGACCATCGGTATCTTTCTTTTTCTTTTTGGCTTATTTCGCTGAGCATGATCCCATCCAGCGCCATCCATGTTGCTGCAAATTGCATGTGTTTATCTTTTTTGAATGCTGAGTAATATTCCATGGTATATATGTACCACATCTTCTTGTTCCAGTCATCTATTTTTGGGCATTTGGGTTGTTTCCAAAGCTTAGCTATTGTAAACAGTGCTGCTATAAACATAGGGGTGCAGGTGTTCTTTGGAATGGATGTTTCTGTGTCCTTTGGGTAAATATCTAGGAGTGGAATTGCTGGATCCTATGGAAGCTCTATGTTTAGTAGGTCCAGAAATCTCCACACAGCTTTCCACAGTGGTAGGATCAGTTTGCACTCCCACCAACAGTGCAGAAGAGTTCCTTTTTCTCCATACCCTCGCCAACATTTGTTGTTGCTAGTTTTTTTAATATGTGCCATTCTCACTGGTGTAAGATGGTATCTCATGGTAGTTTTGATTTGCATTTCCCTGATGACAAGTGATGTTGAACATTTTTTCATATGCCTGTTGGCCATTTGCATTTCCTCTTCAGAGAAGTTTCTTTTTAGCTCTTCTGCCCATTTTTTGACTGGATTATTTTCTTTGTTGTTGTTGAGTCTCATCAGCTCTTTGCAGATTTTTGTGATCAGTCCTTTATCATTAGTGTTGGGTGCAAAAATGTTCTCCCAGTCGGTGGGGTTTCTCTTTGTTTTTGTTATTGTCTCTTTTGCTGTGCAAAAGCTCTTTAATTTGATGTAGTCCCAGCTGTTTATCTTTGCCTTCACTATCACTGCTTTGGGTGATGTGTCTGTAAAGATGTCTTTGATGTGAATATCACATACATAGTGTTTCGCCTATATTTCCTTCTATGTATTTTATGGTTTCAGGTCTTATGTTTAGTTCTTTAATCCATTTTGAGTTGATTTTTGTGTATGGTGTGAGGTAGTGGTCAAGCTTCATTCTTTTGCATGTAGCGACCCAGTTTTCCCAGCACCATTTATTGAACAAACTTTCTTTGCTCCAATGCATATTCTTTGCTCCTTTGTCAAAGATTAGTTGACCATAAATCTGTGGGTTTATTTCTGGATTTTCTATTCGATTCCATTGGTCTGTATGTCTGTTCTTGTTCCAATACCATGCAGTTTTGATGATTATGGCTTTGTAGTATAGTTTGAAGTCTGGGAGTGTGATGCCTCCATTCCCTTCTTTTTTTTTCAGGAGAGCTTTGGCTACTCGGGGTTTTTTGTGATTCCATATGAATTTCATCAATAATTGTTCTATTTCTTTGAAGAATGACATTGAAATTTTGATTGGAATAGCATTGAATCTGTATATTGCTTTTGGAAGGATGGCCATTTTAATAATGTTTATTCTTCCAATCCATGAGCAGGGGATGTCTCTCCATTTCTTTGTGTCTTCTTCAATTTCTTTAACAGTGTTTTATAGTTTTCTTTGTATAGGTCCTTTACCTCTTTTGTTAGATTTATTCCCAAATATTTGATTTTTTTTGTTTCAATAACAAAAGGGATGGTTTTTTTGATTTCTTCTTCTTCAGATTTATTGTTTGTGTATAGGAAGGCTACTGACTTTTGCATGTTGATTTTGTATCCTGCCACTTTACTGAACTGATTGATGAGTTGAATTAGCTTTTCTGTGGAGTTTTTGGGGTTCTCTATGTATAATATCATATCGTCTGCAAATAGTGATAGTTTGACTTCTTCTTTTCCTATTTGGATTCCTTGGATGTCTTTCTCTTGTCTTATTGCCCTGGCTAGGACTTCCAGTATTATATTGAAAAGCAGTGGTGAGAGTGGACATCCTTGTCTTGTTCCAGATCTTAATGGAATTGCTTTCAGCTTTTCACCATTGAGAATGATACTGGCTGTTGGCTTGTCATAGATGTCCTTTATGACGTTGAGGTATGTTCCTTGTATCCCAAGAATTTCAAGGGCTTTTATCATGAATGGGTGTTGCACTTTGTCGAAAGCTTTCTCAGCATCTATTGATATTATCATATGGTTTTTATATTTCTTTTTGTTGATGTGTTGGATAACGTTGATTGATTTTCGGATGTTAAACCATCCTTGTGCCCCTGGAATGAATCCTACTTGGTCGTGGTGAATTATCTTATGGATACATTGTTGGATTCTGATAGCTAAAATTTTATTGAGGATTTTTGCATCAGTGTTCATTAGGGAGATTGGCCTGTAGTATTCCTTTTTTGTGTTGTCCTTGTTCGGTTTTGGTATTAGTGTAATGTTGGCTTCATAAAACGTGTTTGGTATTGTCCCTTCCTTCTCAATTTTTTGGAAGAGTTTGTGAAGGATAGGCACTAATTCGTCTCTGAATGTTTGGTAGAATTCATTTGTAAATCCATCAGGTCCTGGGCTTTTGTTTTTGGGGAGGTTTTTGATTACCATTTCAATTTCGCTAATTGTAATAGGTCTGTTTAGGTGTTCTATTTCTTCTCTATCTAGCTTTGGGTGATTGTGGAGTTGTAGGAATTTGTCCATCTCCTCTAGATTGTTAAACTTGTTTCCATATAACTGTTCATAGTAGTTACTGATTATTGTTTTGATTTCTGCTGTGTCCGTTGTGATTTCTCCTCTTTCATTGATGATCCTGTTTATTTGTGCTTTCTCCCTTTTTTCCTTTGTGAGCCTGGCTAGGGGTTTGTCTATTTTATTGATTTTTTCAAAGAACCAGCTCTTGGTTTCATTGATCTTTTGGATTGTTTTTTTAGTTTCAATTTCATTTATTTCTGCTTTGGTTTTTATTATTTCTTTTCTTCTACTGGTTTTGGGGTTTTTTTGTTGTTCTTTTTCTAGATCTTTGAGCTTCGAGATTAGGTTGTTTCTTTGCGTTCTTTCTTGTTTCTTGATGTGAGCTTCTATTGCTATATATTTTCCTCTTATTACTGCTTTTGCTGCATCCCATACATTTAGGATATTGGTGTCCTCCTTGTCGTTCAATTCAAAAAAATTTTTAATTTCTTCTTTGATCTCCTCATTAGTCCAATGGTCTTCCAGTAGTGTGGTTTTTAATCTCCATGAGGTAGGAAAGTTCCTTGCCTTCTTTTTATGGTTTATTTCTAGTTTGATGCCTTCATGGTCAGAAAAGATGGTTGATATGATTTCAATCTTGGTGTATCTGTTGATGTTTGTCTTGTGCCCCAGTATGTGATCGATCCTGGAGAATGATCCGTGTGCGCTTGAGAAAAATGTGTACTCCGTTTTTTTGGGGTTTAGTGTTCTATAGATGTCTGTTAAGCCCAATTGCTCTAGGTCCTTATTTAGAGCTTTGTTTTCTTTACTTATTTTTTGTCTTGTTGACCTATCCATTGTTGATAGCGGTGTGTTGAAGTCTCCCACTACGTATGTGTTTTCTCTGATGTCTGTTTTCAGAGAGGACAACAGTTGTCTGATATATTTTGGTGCTCCTTCGTTTGGTGAGTATATGTTAATGAGTGTTATTTCTTCTTGAAGTATTGTCCCCTTGATCATAATGTAGTGACCATTGGGGTCTCTTTTTATCTTTTTGAGTTTGAAATCTGTTTTATCTGATATAAGTATAGCTGTTCCTGCTTTCTTTTTTGGTCCATTTGCTTGTAGGATTGTTTTCCATCCTTTAACTTTGAGCCTATTTTTATCTTTTGTAGCTAAATGTGTTTCCTGGAGACAGCAAAAGGTTGGGTTTTGTTTCTTAATCCAGGCTGCAACTCTGTGTCTTTTTATTGAAGAGTTTAGTCCATTTACATTTAGAGTTAATATTGATATGTTAACATCTGTATTTGCCATTGTGTTTGTCTTTCTTTTGATTTTATTTATTAATTCTTGTAATAACTTTTTTTTTTGGCCTTCTTTCATTGTTATTCGTCCCTCTGAGGTTCTGGCTTTAGGACTCCTTGTAGTATTTTTTGGAGTGGGGGTTTAGTTGCAATGAAATTCCGGAGTTTCTGTTTGTCTGGGAAGGTCCATATTCTTTCTTCAAAGAGGAAGGAGAGCTTTGCGGGATAGAGTATTCTTGGTTGGCATCTGTTTTCTTGGAGTCTGTTGACTATGTCCCTCCACTCTCTCCTTGCCCGTAGTGTTTCTTCGGAGAAGTCTGATGTCAGCCTGATTGGTTTTCCTTTGAATGTTATCTGTTTCTTCCCTCTTGCCAGCTTCATTATTTTTTCCTTGTCCTGGATTCTTGGGAGCTTTACTATTATGTGTCTTGCTGTATTTTTCCTTTCGTCGTGGAAGTTTGGTGTTCTTCTTGCTTCTTGTATATCAATTTTCAGCTCCTTCTTCACATTTGGGAAGTTGTCTTCAATTATCTCTTTGAATATTTTCTCTGTTCCTACATCTCTCTCCTCTCCTTCTGGTATTCCTATAACTCTTATATTTCCTTTCCTCATGGAGTCAGATAGTTCCCGAAGTCTTTCCTCATTCTTTTTCCTTCGTACTTCTCTTTCCTTTTCTGTTTTGGTTCTTTTTATTTCTGTGTCTTCAAGATTACTTATTCGTTCTTCCATTTCATCTATTCTGCTTTCATTGCTTTTCCCAGAATTCTTTAGTTCTTCCATTAATTCTTTGATCTCCTGCATTTCTTTTACTTCCCTCTTTAGGGACTCAATTTCTTTCTTCTGACCATTGTTTTCCCTCTCTAGGGACTCAATTGCATTCCTCTGATCATTGATTATTTTTCCCTTATCATTGTTTTCCTTTATGACTTCTGTCAGTTTTTTAATCACGGCAATTTTAAATTCTCTTTCTGGAAGGCTCAGAAATTCTTCCAAGTTATTGTCGTTGCAATCTGGGGGCTGGTTTTCTTTTTGTGGTGTGCTTTTTCTCTGGAGAGTTGCTAGGTTGCGTGTGGTTCTTCTCCTCCCTACTGTCTGTTTTCTAATTTGCCGTATGCGTTGGGACACTGTGTTGTTGGGACTGGCCGGCATCTTGGGTGGGCTTCTCTGCTCCCCTCTGGTTCCTCCAGGAGTCATCTGTCAGTTTCAAGCAGTCTTTACTGGAGAAAGGTCCCTGATCTAAAATGCCGATGTGGGGACACACTCCCCTGTGCGCCTGGTCTGCCCCGGCGGTGGGTTCCTGCTCCCACTCTGGGCTTGGACTGCAGGCCAGAGGGGGTCTGGTGTGGGTGAACTTCCCCCGCTCACCTCTGGCTCCTGAGGAAGCCTTCTGCAGGTAGTCTTTACTGAAGAAATGTCCCTGTTCTAAAATGGTGATGTGGGACACACTCCCTGCACGTCTGGTCTCAGGCACACTCTTCTGCGCGCCTGGTCTGCCCCGGCTGTGGGTGCTCGCTCTCCCTGTGGGCTCAGACTACTTGTTCGGAAGGGGCCCGGTGTGGGCTAACTCCCCAGCTGGCCACTAGCTTCTTCAGGAGCCTCTGCTGGCTTCAAGTCGCTAGGTGGCGCCAGAGATCTCTCCTAGAGCCCTTGGGGAGCTGATTTTCCACCCCGTGGGACAGGGAGCAGAGCGGGGATGGTAGGATACACCGCAACGGCTTTGGGGTGCTGTGTCTGCCTTGTGCCCCACCGTCGTGGGGAACCCACGCCCCTAATTTCGTGCCCCGGGTCTCAGTTCCAAAGCCCTCAGTTCCAGGACGCGGGCTGTAGCCCAGATCAGTGGCGCGGGAATGGCGCCTTTTGAATCCCGCTTCCCTGCCTGGGCGCCTTGTTCCTGCTCACTCAGGGAGGGCCTCCGCGGTCTCCCTGCAAGCCTAGGTCGCAGGCGCGGGGACCTGGGCAGCTGCGATCCGATCTGGATCAGCGCGCCACTTTCTGCGCAAGCTTACCGGGTGGCCGGGGCTGTGTGCTGGTGCTGGTCTCCTCCTGGGGGGCGGGGCTCTCTTTAATGGCGCCTGGAGCTCACCTCCGCGGCGGATCCTGCAGGGTTCTCCACAGCTCCCGTTCACGGGGTGTGGTGGCTGAAATAGTTCCTTTCCACTCACAGTCCCACTTGCTGCGTCCGTTTTTCTTGTTGGCTGTTTTGGTTTGTTGTTTCCCTCCTCTCTGCCGGTCGGAGAGTGCCGCCTTTGTGGGCGGGGGAGGGGAGCAGGGTTCTGCGCTTCCCTCCCTTCTGGTCCTCTTTTATGGCAACTTTCTTCTTCGGGCAGTTTGCTGGAGTCGTCCGTTTATCTTCCGTGTCCCAGTTCTCACTGGGACCTGCCGCTTTTCCTCCCTATTAACTTTTTTTAATGGGAGATCTTACTCGCAGCGTCTCCTCGCCGCCATGTTGCTCCGCCCCTGTCCAATTTAGTTCTTCTTACAGTGCTTTGGAACTCATGAAATCAAACCCTATTGGCTATAAGACTACGAGATATGGGAACCCTCCCATTGGAGTGTAGCTGCAATGGCTGGAACAAGTTCATCTGTATAAGTTCCTTTCAATCAGGTATTGGCAACATAGGAAGGGTGAGAAGGAGAAGGTAGGGGAGTTTTTTCCCACTGATCCCTGGTCTCTGAAAAGAGTCAAAGCCAATCCCAAGATGTATGCTAAGTTAGAAGCCTGAACCAACCCCAGGCAGGAACTTTTAAAGTATACAGCTATACCCCTTTCAGTGAAAGACTTGGAGATGGGAATTTTCATCTGCTGCCTCTACACTGAGCCCTAGGATGTTTGTGTGCTATGGGACATATGAAGAGAAGCCCTAATGGCTATCAGAGTCAGGAAATCCGGGGTCCCTTCCTTTGGGTGGCAGTATAAAAGCTCAGGTATAATCCCTTCTAGAGAGGTACAGGTGACTTAAAGCAGACTAGATGGAGACAGCAGAAGAGGAAAGCACCAGTTTCCTTATTCTCTGTGGAGGATCACAGCCAGCCCCTACATATGTGCTAAGTTAGAAACCTGAACCTTAGTCAGCAACTTTAAAATATGCAGAGGGAACTCTCTTAGTGAAAAGCATTTTCTGTATGCTCCACCTGTGCTTAGCCCTATTGAGGATGCTGTGGCAATTGCTCATGCACTTGCTAGGAACTGCTTTTTATTTGCCATAGTCTTGCATGCCTCATGGCTTCTTGCAAGCCTCATTAGCTTTCAAATGTTTGGGGGGTCCATCCCTCAGGTGGGAATCTTAAAAAGTGGGATACCAAATGTGGCATCAAAGTCCTTAACTCCTCTGGGAGAACTTTGGACTTGGGAGTTTCCTCCCAATAATATGGCAGTGTTTGGATTTGGGGGACATAGAGCTTATGGCGAGAGCATGATTAGCTGTTTCTTCTTATTTTGATGTGGGGCATTTTCTCATTCCCAATATGTAGTTGTCCCTAAACTAATTTCTGGGGATGTTTTTAAGAGTGAGCTGCTCCATTTGTTGTTGAAAATTCCTGGGGAAAGGGGAGTTCATGAGTCTGCTATATCACCATGCAAGTCTTGACATCCTATCTACAAATCAAAAACCTACAGTATATATACAAGTGATAAAGAGAAAGGAATCAAAGCATACCATTAAAGAGCAGCAATCCACAGATAACAGCAAGGGAGGAAGAAAGGAACAAAGAACTACAAAAATAGAAAACAATAATGGTATTAGTAATACCTCTCAACCATTGCACTACAAATAAATGGATTAAGATATGCAATTGAAAGACAGAGTGACCTGATGAACAACAAACAAACAAAAAGCCATCACCTAACCTCCTTCAGACTTTCAGCTGATGAGGAAAAAAGAAAGTCCACCCTCTGCACACCCTGGTTGACATATTGAGATGAAGAACATGAAATTCTTCAGAACCAATATTTGAATAGGAGAGAGGGGAAGATGGCGTCACAGGAGGCTCCCTGCTTATCCCCAGGGAGAAAAATCTATAGTCCAGACAGGCACTGGACTCAGAGGGCGTTGTGACTTGGGCAAAACTATAGCACCTCCTGTACATTGGATAACTGTGCACAGCAGAAAAGAAACTGAGGAAATTCTACTCTTAAAAACAAAAGGTGGCTGGTGTGGTGAGAGGCACCTGGATAAAGCAGCCAGGGGGGGAACTCCGGTTCAAACCCATGCGCCCATGATTAGACACTCCTGGGGAGGGTACCACTGCTTAGTATGGACCAAACTGTGGAGAATCTGTGGGCAAAAGTGCTGGGGTGAGCCAGGCGGACAGGGCCCCCAGTGAAGAAGACAGAGCACAGAAAGGCATGGCACCTTCTTCCAATTCCCTCAGGGCTCCAGCTGATACAGTGAAGCTGTGTTTGAAAGCTCTGCCACAAAGTTGCACTGAAATCCCTGCTCAGAGACTACAGAGACAAGGGTCTAAAACTCAGAGAGAAGGGCTTATCAGTGGTACCAAAGCAGGAGCCTCCCACCTGCAAACCACCTTCACTAGTGATGGACCCTTGCAGGCCCCTCCCGCAGCCCCAGAAGAGGCAGCTAAAGATTAATTCTCCCTTATATGCAGTGCCGTCTACTGGAAAAGTAGGAGCTCTGCAGCTCAGCAAAGTGTCAGGTTACAAAATCAATATACAGAAATAAGATGGCTTCCTATAAGCAAACAATGAGCTAGAAGGAGAAATCAAGAAGACACTCCAATTTACCTTTACATCATAAAGAATAAAATACCCAAGGGAGGTGAAGACACTACATAAAGAAAAAAATATATACATATAAGACATTATTAAAAGAGAGGAGGACACAAAGAAATAGAAAGATATCTCCTACTCATGGATTGGAATAGTTACCATTGTCAAAACGGTCATCTTACACAAAGCATTATACAGATTCAATGCAATCCCTATCAAAATTTCAAAGGTAATTTTCAAAGAAATAGAACAAAACATGACTGAAATTCATACGGACCAACAAAGGACAGCTGAGTAGCCCAGATAATACTGACACAAAAAAAAAAAAAAAAAGAAAAGAGGATGAATGGTAATATCACACTCCCAGACTTCAAACTATAGTACAAGGCTATAGTAATCACAACGCTATGGTACTGGAACTAAAATGGACACAAAAAGCAATGGAATAGAATTGAGAGCCTAGAAATAAATTCACATTTATATGGACAGTTAATCTATGACAAAGGAGCCAAGAAAATCCATTAGAGAAATGAAAGCTTCCTCAATTATAGTGTTAGGAAAACTGGACAGACACATGCAAAAAATCAAAGTAGACTACTATCTCACAGCAAAAACCAAAAAAAAAAAAAAATCACTCAAAATGATTAAAAGATATGGGTGTAAGGCATGAAGTCATAAAATACAAAGATGAAAACGTAGATAAAACCCTCTATGACTTATGCCTCAGAGATGTCTTTGTGGATTCATCTCGAAGGAAACTAAGGAGACTATAAACTATTGGAACTACATCAAACTAAAAAGCTGTACAGCAAAAGAAACCATCATTGGGGGCCTCCCTGGTGGCGCAGGCGGTTGAGCACCGCACTGTGAAGCTGTCTGCAGCCGCTGCAGTGATGGTTCCATCCCGGCCAGCGGGCGAGGGTCCCACATGGCGCGGCAGACCTCTCCTGTCTCGCCCGCTGCTCTCCTCAGCAGTGTATTTCATCAGTCTGCCTGCTCTGTTCCCCACTCTGTCTCTGGTGAATCCTCTCACCCTCCCACGCATCTGGCCTGTACCCCGGTTCTTGTATAAATAAACAAATCTTTTTTTTTCTTTTTTTTAAAAAGAAACCATCATTAAAGACACCCTGCTGAATAGGAGAAGATATCTGCACACCATACATCTGACAAGGGGCTGATATCGAAAATCTATGAGGAAATCATAAAATCAACAAAAAGAAAAAAAAATGGGTAGAGGCGCTAAATAGGCACTTCTTCAAAGAAGACATACGGATGGCCAACAGGCACATGAAAGAATGCCCATTATGGTGAGGGAGATGCATATCCAAACCACAGTGGGATACCACCTCACACCTGTGAGAACTGCCCCTGTGAAAAAGACTACAAACAAGTGTTGGCAAGGATGTGGAAGTAAAAGGATCACTCAGTCGCTGTTGGTGGGAACGTAGATTGATCCAGCCCATATGGGAAACAGTATGGCAGTTTCCCAAAATTATTTAAAAATGGATCTACCATATGATATGGCAATTCCATGCCTGGGTATCTACTCGAGGTATGCAAACACATTGACTCAAAGAGATTATATGAACTCCTATGTTCACTGCAGGGCTATTTACAATAGTCAAGCTATGGAAACAACCTAAGTGCCCCAAACCCAAAGGAGTGGACCAGGACAATGCAGTTTTTATATACAATGGGATACTACTCATCTACCAAAAGACAAACAAACAAGAAAAAAAAAAAAAAAGGTGAATCCTTGCCATTGGCAACAACATGGATGAAACTGGAGAGAATTATGCTAAGTGAAATAAGTCAGACAAAAACCACATGGTGTCACTTATATGTGGAATGTAGAGAAACAAAACACAGGATCAGGTAAAGCCAGACCAATAACAAACCCTGCAAATCTGACTGTGGAACTGAGTCTACCATAGGGGAAATGGGAGGGAGAGAATAAAGTGAGGAGGGATCACATTTGGGCTATGGTGAAGGGCTATGGGTGATTTGGTGGTGGTTTGTGGTGTGGTAACAGAACCTCAAGGAGGAGATCTTATACCTCTAAATCACAAATAAGCAAAATTGTAAACCAATGTTACCTCAATAATAAAAAAAAAAGCCCCAACTATATGCTGCTTATAAGATACTCACTTGATCTTCAAGGATAGACAAAGATGCAAGGTAAACAGATAGATATATGTTTAATCGAAGTGGAAACCAAAAGAGAACATGGGTAGCTACATTTATATCAGACAAATTAGACTTTAGTAAGAAACCGTACTGTGGAGTGTAAAGTTATTATCTCATTATAAAGGGGTCATTTCTGCAAGGGGATGTGTCAATTGTAAATAAATATGCATCCAGCATCAGATCAGAACACTTTGTATATTAGTGAAATACAGATATGAAAGCAGAAATGTAATGTAATGATAGTAGGTGAGTTCAACATTTCACTTCCAGAATTCCTAGATTATCCAGTCAGTAAAATTAATAGGGAAACAAAGGTCCAGGACTATACTTTAGACCAAATTTATAGTCAAAAGAGGTGTATCAGACACACGCACACAATTCTGCCCACCATTAGCAGAATACACATTCTTCTGAGGGGCGGGGGGACATGGAACTAAATGCAGGGCAGATCATATATTAGATCACAAAGAAAGTCTTAGCAAACTTAAAAAAAGATTGAAATGATAAAAACTTTTTCCCAAAAATCAATAATGTGAAACTAAAACAAACAAACAAATAAAACTAAGCAAAACAAAACAGAAACAGTAACAGGGAAAATTAGGAAATGTATGGAAATTAAGCAACACAAAATTGAGTCAAAGAAGAAAATAAAAGGGAAATTTAAAAACATATTGAAACAAATGGAAATACAACATACCCAAACTTATTGGATGCTGCACAAGCATTTCTAAGAAGTAGTGTCATAACAATGAATGTCTTCACTAAGGAAAAATAAACATCTCAAACAAACTAGTGCTACACATTAAGGAACTACAGAAACAAGACCAAACTACATCTAAAGTTGGCAGAAAAAAAGTTAACAAAGATCAGATTAGAAATAAATGAAATAGGGCCTCCCTGCTGGTGCAAGGGCTTAAGCACAGCACTCTGAAGCAATCCGCAACCTCTGCAGCATGAGTTCGGTCCCCGGCCTGCCAGGAAGCAACCCACATGGTGCGGCAGACCTCTCCTGTCTCACCCGCTGCTCCCCTCAACAGTGTATTTCAGTCAGTCTGCCTGTTCTGTTCCCCATTTTGTCTCTGGTGAATCCTCTCAACCCCTGCACCTCTGGCCTGTACCCCAGTTCTTGTATGCATAAATAAATAAATATTTTTTTTAGAAAAATGAAAAAGACAATAGAAAAACAACAGAAAAGATTAGTAAGTGAAGGCTAATCAAAATTTGAAAGGCTAAACAAAATAGACAAATCTTTTGCTAGGTTAACTAGGTAGAAAACAAGATAATATTCAATTGAACTTCCAGAAATGGAAGGGGAAATATCACAACTCCCAGCACAGAAACACAAAGGTTCATATGTATCTACTGCAAATAAAATACCAAAAACTGGATAACCAAGAAAATATATGGTCAATTTTCTATAAATGCGGGTAACTTTATGTAAATATGCAGCCTAACGTGACTGCATTGTGAAGAAATAGAAAATATGAACAAGCCAATACTGAGCAGGGTGGTGAATACATAATAAGAAGAATAAAAACCTCCTAACAAGGTAAAGCCTGGACAAGATGATCCATTCATGAACTCTACCAACCATTTAAAGGATAAAACAAATCCTTTACAACTCTTAAAAAATACTGGAGTGATGAGAACACTCACAAACTCATTTTATAAAGCCAGCATTACCCAGACACCAAAGACAAATGAGGACACTACCCAAAAACTATATGTCAATATCCCAGATGAATGTAAAGGCAAAAATCCTCAACACATATCTAGCAAACCTAATTTAACATAATAGCTAAAACATCGTACACCATGATCCCCTGGAGTGCTAGGATGATTCAACATGTTCAAATCAATATATGTGGTATACCACATTAATGCAATGAATGATAAAATCTTGTGATCATCTCAAGAGAAGAATAAAAACATTTTGCAAAAGTCAATATCCTTTCATTATACAAAATGCTAAACAAATTAGTTATAGAAGGAATACACATAAATATAGTAAAGGCCATACGTGACAAACTGAGCCCACATTATAATCAACGCTGAAAAGCTGAAAGATAATTCCTGTGAGATTAGGAACAAGAAAAGGGGGCCTACCCCCACCACTCCTATTCAACATAGCATACTGGATGTCCTAGCCAGAGCATCAAACAAGAAAAATAAAATACATCCAAATCAGACAGAAAGGAATAAAATTGTCTGTTTTCAGAAGACATGATCTTGTATAGAGAAACCCTAAAGATGCTACCAGAAACTGTTAGAACTAATAAACAAATTCAGTGTAGTTGCAGGATATAAAATCAACATTCACAGATCACTTGTGTTTGTATACTAGCAATGAACCATCTGAAAAAGAAATAAATAAAAAAATCTCATTCACAGTAGCATCAAAACCAGTAAAATACTTAAGGATAGATTTGCCCCATGGAAGTAGAAGACCTATATAGTGTAAACTATGAGACACTGATGAAAGAAGTTGAAGCAGATGCAAATAAATGGAAAGATACCCCATGTTCATGGAGCAGAACAATTAATTAAAATGTTAAAGTGGCCATAATACCTTAGGTCATCTATAGATTGAATGCAATTCCTATAAAGATTCTAATGGTATATATTAAAGAAATAGAATATTTTAAAAAATACGAAAATTCTTTTGGAATCACACAATACCCAGAACACTTTTTTTAAATTTATTTTTATTTATTTACACATGCAAGTACTGGGGACTGGGCCAGAGGTTGGGGGAGGGGGGGTGAGAGAATTCACCAGAGACAGAGTGGGGAGCACAACAGGGTCTGAAATACACTGAAGTACTCTGAAATACTACTGAATGATACTGAAATACTACTGAGATACACTGTGCACGAGACAGGAGAGGTCTGCTGTGCCATATGTGAGATAGCTCTCTCATATGGCCAGGGAACAAAATTAGGCCGCGGTGGTGACAGTGTTAAGATTTAACCCCTAGGCCACCAGGGAGGGCTAGAACACTCTTGAGAGAGAAAGGTAATGAAGTGAGGGAGGCATCACACTTTCTGATTTCAATCTATATGACAAAGCTATAGTAATGAAAACAGTACAACACTGGGATAAAAACAGACATGTAAATCAATGGACCAGAATCAAGAATTCAGAAACAAACCTCTATGTATACAGTCAATTATTATTTGGCAAGGCAACCAAGATTATTCAGTGGGGAACAATTCCTTTTTTCAATAAATAGTATTGGAGAAACTGGATGTTCACATACAACAGAATGAAACTATTGATAGATCCCTGTCTTACACCACCCACAAAAAATAAAGACCTGGGCTGCCCTGGTGGCGCGGGCGGTTGAGCGCCTCACTGTGAAGCTGTCCGCAGCCTCTGCAGCGCGAGTTCGATCCCGGCTGGCCAGCAAGAATCCCACATGGCGCGGCAGACCTCTCCTGTCTCGCCCGCTGCTCCCCTCAGCAGTGTATTTCGTCACTCTGCCTGTTCTGTTTCCCACTCTGTCTCCGGTGAATCCTCTCACCCTCCCACACATCTGGCCTGTACCCCGATTCTTGTATAAAAATAAATAAATCTTTAAAAATATAAAATAAAGACCCAAAACCATAAAATTCCTTGAGATGACATAAGTAAAAAGCTCTTTGACATTGGTCTTGGCAGCAATCTTTTGGCTATGACTCCAAAAGTTCAAGCAACAAAAGCAAAAATAAGCAAGTGGGACTACATAAAACTGCAGGGCTTCTTCACAGCAAAAGAAACTATCACCAAAATGCAAAAGCAATATATGGGATGGGAGCAAAAATACCTATTAACCATCTACCTGATAAGGGAGTAATATTCTAACTATACAAGGGACACATATAACTCAGTAGCAAAATAACAAATGATCCAATCTTAAAATGGACTCACCACCTGAATAAACATTTTTTTTTACAAATAAGATATGCAAATTTCAAACAAGTACGTGAAAAAATGTTCAACATCACTGATTATACAAATCAAAACCACACTGAGTTAACACCTCATACCTGCTAGGATAACTGTTGTTCAGAAGGACAAAAGATAACAGCTGCTCATGAGGTTGTGCGTAGAAGGAACCTTGGTATACTCTTGGTGGGAATGTAAATTGGTGCAGCCACTATTGAAAACATTATGGAGGGTTCTCAAAAGGTTAAAATATAGTTACCATATTCAAAGGAGATAAAACCAGTATTTTCTAAAAAAAAAAAAAAAAGATTTATTATATATTTATTTATTCATACAAGAACAGAGGTGCAGGCCAGAGGTGTGGCGGGTGGTGGGGGGTTGGTGAGAGGATTCACCAGAGACAGAATGGGGAGCCAAACAGGCAGATCCACTAAAATACACTGCTGAGGGGAGCAGAGGGCAAGACAGGAGAGGTCCGCTGCGCTGTGTGTGCGTTAGCTCCCTGACCAGGGATCGAACTCGTGCTGCAGTGGCTGCTGATAGCTTGTTAGCGCTGAGACTTAACCCCTTGCGCCAACACGGAGGCCCTGAAATCAGTATCGTGAAGAGATATCTGCACTCTCATGTTTACTGCAGCATTGTGCACAAGAGCCAGAACATGGAGACAAGCTCCTAATTGTCCATGAGCAGATGAGTGGCTCTATGAAATGGGAGTTTTATTCAAAATATAATGGAATGGTTTTGCTGGGTGGTAAATTGATTGTTGGAAGAATGGAAGCAGAGGACAATGGAGAGGTAGTCCAGGTAACAAATGTTGGAGGCTGAGGCTTGGGCTGTGATGGTAGAAATAAAGACAATTGGGCACATTTATACCTACATTCAAATGGAGACATTTAGTGGATAACTGGAGATAAATATCTGAAAGGACAGTGCTCAGGCCTGGAAATCAAGATTTAGGGTTCACCTAAATGATATCTCATGAGATTCGAAGGGAGAGAGTACAAAGCATCGGCTGAAAATGGCTGATCCCCAGGCTCACAGTGTCTCAAAGATTAACTGAAAAATTTTAACTTGTCAACATTGAAAATGCCAAGATTCTACAGAAAGTTCCAGATTCCCTGTTTCTCCTAGAAAATCCAAAGATCTGGCAACACTGGGCTTACATTCTCACTAAAGCTAAGTAACTACTATCCATTTTAGATGTGACATGCATAGTCCAGTTTTCTAAATTTCCCATTTAGCAGTGTTCACTTCATTTACCACTCTCTGGCTCCTGTAGGTATTTGAATTTCATGCCCAGGTGAAGAATGATAAGATAGTTGTGCTTGAGGGAAAGTTTGCACCTATGGGGAGAGAGAAGGTGGAAGAAACAAGAAGGGAACAGAGAAGAAGAGCAGGAATGGGAGAAGCAAACTGTGTTACCGAAGATGGCGGAAGAGAGAGTTATAAGGAGGGGCAGCAGTGATGTTAGATTCCCCTAAGAAGGATCAAGCGGAATGATTTCTGAGGAAAAGTACCCATTGGTTGATGGTGGTTAGGCAATCCGTTTAAGAAAGGAATTTCAGTGGGATGGCAAAGCAAGAAGCCAGAGTGAAAGAACCATTGACCACTACAATCTGTCTCTTTAATGGATTTCTTAGATTACTAGGGGTCCTATAGCAGAGCACCAAAAGTTGGGTGACTTAGAATGAGAGACATTTATTGTCTCAAATTTATGGAGGCTAGAAGTCTGAGCTCGCAATGTGGGAAGGATTGGTTCCTTCTGAGGGAACAGCTATTCCATGCCTCTCTCCTAGCTTCTGATGGTGCACTGGCAGTCTTTTGTGATCCTTGGCTTGTAGAAACATCACCCTGATCTCTGCCTTCAGCTTCACATGGTGTTTTTGCTGTGTGCATGTGTGTACCCAAATTTCCACTTCGTATAAAGACACTAGGTACACTGGATTAGTGGCCCACCTTTCTCCAGTTTGAGCTCATCTTAACTAATTACAGTTGCAATTACCCTATTTCCTAGAAAAGTCATGTTCTGAGCTACAGGGGGTTAGGAGTTCAATTTCATGGTGACACATTTCAAGCCATAACAGTTGGTAAATCCTAGGGATGTTTGGACAAGCTGTCTTCTCCAAAGCATATAGAACCTATCTCCCCAGCATTAGAACATTTTGGCTAAACTTGTGACCCTTACTACATCTCATCTCCCACCAACTCTTGGTATCAAGGCTTCATTTGGCCAACTCCAGGGGTCTCAAGTGCTTCCTTTTTCCAACGTCAGCTTAACTCTCATCTTCAATCTCACTGTAGCCATGGTGCCAGATTCATAAAAGGTGTCAGATCTTGTTCCTCTTTCCAGACTTATTTCCTAGTATTATCTACTTATTCAGCTCTCCCCACTAAATACCACTCTGGCTTTGTTCTGACAGTTGCCAAGCAACTAACACTATATTGCTCCCAACTTTGTGGCAATGCTGTAGGTATTTCTTCGGTAGCACTTAAGTGAACATATCCTCAGAATGGCCTCATAAAGAAAGAGTTCCTGAAGCTAGAAAATGGTCAGGGAATAGTTGAGATAAAAAATAAACTGTTCTTTCTAAATTCCAGGCAAAAGAGGAAAGGTCAAGGAGGATAAAGGATGGTGCAGGTAGTTGAATCAAAGGAGAGTACTGGGCTTTTGTGGTTTGTGATATCTTGGGGATGGAATTAGCAAAGCTGATTATATGTGTAGGGGAAGGACAGAATGGAAAGGTGGAGATAGAATATATGTGGAAGGAAAGGTAAAGATAGATGAAGCAAGGCCCCAGAAAAGAAGGTCCTAAGGCAAACATTTTCATAGATGGGATGAAGAAAATATTTTTTGGAAGAGGAACATGATAAAATAATGGGAAAAGATACAGAGAAGTGTGTTACAATGGTACAAAGGAAGGAAGTTATGAAAAATTACATCAATTGGACCTTAATCTTTATACTCCGCTGACAAGTCAATTAAATTATCTGTAGCTCACAATGGGAAGAGGCTTGGGGTGAGTGAGTTAAAATTGATAAAGAAGATTTATGTCTGTCTCTAGAGAGAATAAAATAGTTGACCAGAAATGAGTAAAACAATTGCCAAGCAGTATGGGCAGGGCAGGTCCATCCAGGATGAAAAGCACACTTAGTGAAACCAATCAGTTCATTTTCTCAACTTTCCCCAACAAGAACTTGCATCCCAGGTGTAATATCAGAAAACAAAGATGATGGGGTTTACCCACAGTCTGTGATTTACAAAGCAGAAGGACACAGAAGCATAGCAACTGAGATTGTTATGGACAGTGTTACTGAATGACCAACCATATGGCCGTCTAGGTTGGGTGAAACTTGACGTAAAAGCATACGGGGACTGAAAACCTGGAAAAATATGGAGGGACTCAGGGACCAGAGATATTGATCAGAATGAATAATCAATTCAGTAGGAAGATGGGAGTGGGGAAAATTGGAAAGCTAGGAGGTGGTAGTCACAGAAAAGAATTACAAAGTTTGAGATCTAGAAGACAGAGCAGTCTTGAGTGGTTACATAGGTCTCAGTAGTGGCTGTGTCCACCGAAGTGAAAGGATGATGGGTATCTGCACTACCCACCTTAGGTAGTCCTCCCGGTACTGGAGAACGTGTCAGGTGTGTGTCTTTATGTTCTAAGAAGGATCATAAGAGGGAAAAATAATGGACAGAAGGTTTTTGAGGAAAGTGCTGAAATTCAGAGTGAAGATCAAAGTGCTCTTGACGTTTAGATATAAAAACACCTGCATTGAGAGTGGGTGGTAAAGGTAGCATTCAAATGAGCAATGTTGTAGAGAGGTGATACAAAGTGTAGTGCGGATGATGTCATTAAGCAGTTAGGAAAATGGATTTTATATCGTTTAGAGAAATGTGTAAAAAAATTTGTGTTGCATTAATTTTTTATTCATGTATTTTATATTCATGATATTTTAACCTCACCAGCCTCTGAGGCCCAATGATGTGCTGTGGTGTTGTAAGATGAGTTTAAGCATCAACTCAAATAGACCTAGGTTTCAATTTCAGCTATAGGGCTTACTGGCTGTGTCACCTTGGAGATAATAACACTTTTTTGTGTGTGGATGGAATAATACCACAAATAAACATTGGTTTATATCCCTTCCTTCCTTAAATATAATGATCTTCTGTACTTGCTGATTTAAGACTTTTCTGGTTAGCATGAAACGAAAAAAGGAAAGTCACCTCCTACATATGTTTTCAGTTGCAATTTAAATACTGAAAATGTAGCAACTTTTTTTTTATAAATTCTATACATTTCATTACACATTTTATATTTCAAAATTATTTTATCGCTTAGAAAACAATATAGCATCGTACTTCAGACCATGGATTCTGGAGCCAGACTATCTGGATCCAAATTCCATCTATCTTCCTTATTAGCTATTGCTCACTCTCTTAATTTTCTTTATCTGTGAAACAGGTGTAACAGAAGTTTTTCCATACCGCTATTTTAAGATTAAATGAGTTAATATATTAATATTAATACAGAGTACTCAAAATATTGGCTGTTACTACCTTGGGTTCATGTTTGCATTACCATGATCATTATATACTTCCATTTTATCTTATTTATACCTCTACTTGGAAACGCCAATACTGTCATTTATTTTGACTTATTTTCAAACTTGTATTTGCTCTACACAGTTAAGTGTAGTGTTGTTGGTCACTTTTTACTCTGCTCAAACATCAGAGCCTCACGTCTTGTCAAGATCATCCGTACTTGTTACCCTCTTGGTGACAGTGCCCTAATCTGTATGAACCTGGAAGAAACTAGGTGTGACTGGGGGCACAGAGAGCGTTAATGAGGAAAAAGTGTATTGGATACCACTTTTGTCTTCATGCAAAAGCTTAGAAAGTACATATGGTTATATACAAACTATAAAGCTAAAGAAAGATAGAGAGAGGAAGACCGTAATGTTTTGGGAGATAAAATTTCCAAAGATTAGCCTTGGATGCTCCTGTGGCGTTGGCTTATTCATGAGGTTCCAGATTCTTGCCTATAGAACCCAACCCTTAACCTTTATGACTGTTCTTTAGATGAAACTGAAAGCACAGCTAAGGACCATAGCATTCTTCACTGACCCTTAAAAAGTTGCCCCTTCACAACTTTCCCTTTGAGGATCACGGGAGTAGTATTTTCCTGGTTGTCCAAGGCAAAACACTTGCCTCTTAGGATAATCTTTGATTTTTATATACTAAAATGTAAGTGTAATACCTGTTCTCATTCTGTCCTTCACACAACCTCAGTCCCCCATTTGTGATCAAATTGCACTCATCCTAGACTATTGATCCTATGCAGAATGCACATGAGTGGAAACATTCCCCACCCATCACTCTTATGGTTTGAGCTTTCTATTCCACATTTTATTCCTTTTAGATATACACAACATATACTCACATACATACCCCCCAAAAAGTATAAATAAACTTTACTTTTTAATTTCATATATATTTTCCCATCATTTTTCATTTTTGCACAATGTATGCATTTTCCTCATGGTTATAGTCCCCATACAATTCCCACCCCCCTTGTTTTCATCCTACTCACTGCCCCTCCCCCCATATTGTGTCTCTGGTGTATAGTTGCTTGTTGATTTTGATTTTTACTTTATTATAATTAGTCTTTTTCCTGATCCCTTATTTAGGTTTTCTAAATTCTGGCTATGAGTGAGACCATCCGGTATTTTTCTTTTTCTTTCTGGCTTATTTCACTGAGCATAATCCCTTCCGGTTCCATCCATGTTGCTGCAAATTGCACTAGTTTATCCTTTTTTTATTGCTGAGTAATAGTCCATTGTGTATATGCACCATATCTTCTTGATCCAGTTACCTATTTTTGGGCATTTGGGTCTTTTCCATAGCTTAGCTATTGTAAATAAAATAGTGCTGCTATAAACATAGGGGTGCAGGTTCCCTGTTGAATTAATGTTTCTGTGTCCTTCGGGTAAATACTTTACTTTCTTAAAGTAAAAGAATTTCCACGGCAAAAAACTCATTATGATCAGAGATTTGCATTGATCTGCTCAGGTGTCTCAAGTTTGAAATTACCAACCATACTCCAGATATCAGTAATTGTCCAAATTTTAGAGCGCATTCAGTAGTCTCAGTAACTTTCCCTTATTAATGACTCATTACATTCATATTTGGGTTATTTATATTTTGTAAGTTCTGTCCTACCACCCCAGAAAGTTAGAGCTGTCACTTTTTTATGACTGTGACAGTCTCTGCGTGGTTCTAACTTGAAAATTCTTTCTTCTGCACCACCCTGCCCCTTATGTTGCTTGCTTTGATGATACACTTCAACCCAGAGTTCTTCCCCATCCTCAACTTTAATGACACATTAATAGCAATTAAAGTTTCATTACAATTCCACTTTCATGCTACAACACCTACATTTTCACAAACTCTAGATGTTTTTTTTTTTTCAAAGATTTATTTATGCATTCAAGAACTGGGGTACAAGCCAGAGGTGTGGGGGGTGAGAGGATTCACCAGAGACAGAGAGGGGAGCAGAACTGGCAGACTGACTGAAATACACTGCTGAGGGCGCAGCAGGTGAGACAGGAGAGGTCTGCTGCAGCATGTTCTTAGTTCCCTGGCCGGCCAGGGATCGAACTCGTGCTGTAGAGGCTGCGGATAGCTTCATAGTGCTGTGCTCAACCCCTTGTGCCACCAGGGAGGCCATATAATTTTTTTTTAAATGCTTGGAATTCCATGAAAAATTGTATATTCTCTCTTTGCTATTCAAAATATGTACTGTTGAGCCCTGGGTTCAACAGATACTTTCATTTCCCTGTGTCTTGGGCAGCTTTTGTGCAAAACACTGGACAATGAAATGATTTTAAATTTGGGGTTCTTTTCAAGTCAAATGGCCACTTTTTAAATATTATATTTTATTTTATGTATTTTCTACTTCATTTTTCATTTTTGCACAATGTATACATTTTCATCTTGGTTATATTCCCCACACAATTCCCACCCACCCCATTTTGACTCCAATCCTTCCTCCCCTCCCCTCCCCCCATAGTGTGTCTCTGCTTTATAGTTGCTTGTTGATTTTGATCTTTACTTTATTATAATTAGTCTTTTTCATGGTCCACGATTTGGGTTTTCTAAATTCCCACTATGAGTGAGACCACCCGGTATATTTCTTTTTCTTTCTGGCTTATTTCACTGAGCAGGATCTCTTCCAGCTCCATCCATGTTGCTGCAAATTGCATGAGTTTATCTTTTTTGATTGCTGAGTAATACCCCATTGTGTATATGTACCACATCTTCTTGATCCAGTTATCTATTTTTTGGGCATTTGGGTTGTTTCCATAGCTTAGCTATTGTAAATAGTACTGGTAAAAAGATAGGGTTGCAGGTGCCCTTTTGAATTAATGATTCTGTGTCCTTTGGGTAAATACATAGGAGTGGAATTGCTGGGTCATATTGAACTTCCACCTTCAGCAGGTTGAGGAATCTCCACACAGCTTTCCACAGTATTTGGACCAGTTTGCATTTCCACCAGCAGTGCAGGAGAGTTCCTTTTTCTCCACAACCTCGCCAACATTTGTTGCAGCTAGATTTTTTTTTTTTAATATGTGCCATTCTCACTGGTGTAAGATGGTATCTCATTGTAGTTTTGATTTGCATTTCCCTGATTACAAGTGATGCTGAGCATATTTTCATATGCCTGTTGGCCATTTGCATTTCCTCTTTGGAGAAGTTCCTTTCTAGCTCTTCTGCCCATTTTTTTGACTGGATTATTTACTTTGTTTTTGCTGAGTCTCTTCAGCTCTTTGTAGATTTTTGTGATCAGTCCTTTATCATTAGTGTTGTGTGAAAAAAATTTTCTCCCAGTTGGTGGGGTGTCTGTTTGTTTTGGTTACTGTCTCTTTTGCTGTGCAGAACCTCTTTAATCTGATGTAGTCCCAGCAGTTTATCTTTGCCTTCACTATCACTGCTTTGGGTGATGAGTCTTTAAAGATGTTGCTGAGGTGTATGTCATGTAGTGTTTTGCCTGTATTTCCTTCTATATATTTTATGGTTTCAGGTCTTATGTCTAGTTCTTCAATCCAGTTTGAGTTGGTTTTTGTGTATGGTGTGTGGTGGTAGTCAAGCTTCATTCTTTTGCATGTAGCAACCGAGATTTTCCAGCACCATTTATTGAACACGCTTTCTTTGCTCCACTGCATATTCTTTGCTCCTTTGTCAAATATTAGTTGACCGTAAATCTGTGGGGTTATTTCTGGATTTTCTATTCAGTTCCATTGGTGTCTGTTTGGTTCTGTGTGTCTGTTCTTTTTCCAATACCAGGCAGTTTTAATTATTATGGCTTTGTAGTATAGTTTGAAATCTGGGAGTGTGATGCCTCCATTCCCTTCCTTTTTTTTTTTTCCAGGAGAGGTTTGGCTATTTGGGGTTTGGGGTGGCTCTGTATGAATTTCATCAATATTTGTTCTATTTCTTTGAAGAATGTCATTGAAACTTTTATTGGAATAGCACTGAATCTGTATATTGCTTTTGGTAGGATGGCGCAAATGGCCACATTTAATGTGACATCCTCAGCCTTGGGCTGAGCCCAAAATTTATCTTTTCTTTTCCATTTTATTTTATTTATATATATTTTACATCATTGTTCATTTTATAAATGTCCCCCTCTCCGGGTAGTCCCCATAGAATTTCCTTCACCAATTCACCCGTGCACCATCACCTCAGTCCCCTGTGCTCCTCCCTCCCTCCCTCTGATCCCTCTCCCACCTCTTCCCAAAGGTTATCTTCACTCAACTGTGGGTGAATGGGGGAGAAGGGTGCACCAAGAGTAAGGATTTCTTAGCCCCTTCACTTCAATGAAATCAATGATGGGATGAACCTGGAGCTCTATTTCCAGAAGAGCAGATTTCTGTCTCCCTACTTTAACTTAGTGACCCTACCACCAACCTCTACCTCAGCTGTTATGGATGACTATTAAAAAAAAACAAAAAAAAAACCTCACATTAATTTTAGAAGTTTAGATGCTGCTCTTTTAGTATTATTCCTGTGAAAGTGCTGAGGTTAAAGCAATTTTGATATTTACGGTAATTCCAGCACACAATGTAGCATCCAGCACATGCACTAGGTTTTCTTTTCTTTCTTTCTTTTTCTTCTTTTTTTTTTTTTGAATCAAATGGCTATTTATCATCTGGATCAATAAAGGAAAAGTGAGTTAGGAGAGATGTAGAAACTTTGGGGACACCTCCCTGGATATGAATACTGTATCCTATTGCCCTGCAGTCCCTTGAAGAAACCTCTCTTTGGTCAACATTATCCAGCTCCATAGCTTCCCTTCTGTCCTTGGGCTGTCCCAATGAAAATATCCCTTCTCTTCCTCCACACGTCAGGAGTATCCGTCTTGCCTAAGGAGGGATGCACTCATCTAAAGGCTTGACTTGGTCTGAAAAGTCACCTTCCAAAATGCTTTACTTACATGGTTGTTGATAAGAAACCTCAGTGATCACATAAATATCAAATTGTGTCTATGATAAGTGTACTGAATAAAAACATATTGTGTTTTCATGCTATAACGGATAACTAGATCTCTTCAGTAGGCCAAAGAAGAGTTGTCTTAGGAAGGATTAGTAAACTAGGCAGAAATGGAAAACAAATTAGCACTCCAAAAAGAGTGCCATATATAAAGCCTATATGGAGGATATTGACTAAGATCACTATCTAAGTGATCTTAGAAGAGGTTCCTTGTTTCACTCTTGAGAGAAACATTTAACAATTAACCAGAGGGAAACTACACTGTGAGAGTCCTCTGGCTCCAGGTGAAAACAAAACACCCTTTGGACATCAGGGTCTAACACACACCGGGCAGAGGAGACACACAGAGAGACACAAGTCCCTGAACAAGAGTCGGGTGGAGAGAAACACCTGGGAGCTGTTGTCCTGGTTGGGGGACACAGACACTGTGGTTGCCAGGTCAGCCGGGGTCCCTGGGGAGGGAAGAGTGGAACTGGTGTAGAGGTACACACCCTTGAACAAGGGGAAACACACATGTAGGTGTTGGGGTGCTCCACACAGGCCACGGTCCCAGTGAGGAAAACACAGAGAGCTCTAGACTGCCCCATCTCCTACCGGCCTCATGAGGCACACTGACAACCTACATAGTTCAGAATACCACATCTGCGATCCTAGACAGGAGTGGTATCAGTGGTGGCACAAATACTAGAGAGTTATCCTCCTCCAGCACATTTGTACCAACAGCTGGACACCTCCAGCAATCCTGCTCATGCAGAAAGTGCAAAACCAAGTCTCAGTACATACTAACCCAACAAGCAATAAAAAATGAAAGTCAAATCAAGTGACAGTGTCACTATGGGGAAAGTAAAAGTAGTTTCACACTCTAATGTATGGATACGGAAATGTTTTTAAAAACAGAAAGTTTGAACAGCAAACGAGGCAGACGAAAGTCATACAACACATGGCACCTGGAGACCTCAAGGGACTCCAACCACAAGCACATGTGAGAATATGTATCCTATCAGATAGAGAGTTGAGCATTTCTAAAATAAAGAAACTCAAAAATAATGGAAAATGCAGAAAGTCAAGTCAAGTGATGTAAGAGAACTCAGAAAGTTACTCAACGGGAGAAAACAAAACTCTGAAAAACAAATGAATGAGCCAGAAATAAAGTTAGCAAACAAAGTAAAACTAAGGCAAGTAAGAAAATAAAATATTCAGAATTTAAAGTGCTCAATAAATGAGGTAGAAAAAAATTTCAGAGAAAGCTATGAAAGCAGATCAAATGCAGGATCAAATTAGTGACATCAAGGACAGTAGTGAACAAAGGATCCAGGTGGAACAAGAGAGAGAACTATATGTTTCAAAGATGAAGAAGCACGTCTAGAACAAGCCTGTTCCATTAGGAAAGGCAACACAAGGATAATGGGTATCCCAGAAGGAGAAGAGAGAGAGAGAGAGAGAGAGAGAGAGAGAGAGAGAGAGGTGAACCAAGATCTTATTCAAATAAACAATAAGAGGAAACTTCCAAAACCTGGGGAGGAAGCTAATATAAAAGTTCGTGGCATCAAAAGAACACCTTATTTTCTAACTGCAGTCAGCTACACCAAGGTACAAAGTAGTGAGGCTATCAAGAATTCAAAGACCGGGCCTCCCTGGTGGCGCAAGGGGTTAAGACGCAACCTAATGAAGTTATTTGCAGCCACTGCAGCAAGAGTTCGATCCCCAACCAGGGAGTTGCCCACATGGCACAGCAGACCTCTCCTGACTCACACCACTGCTCCCCTCAGCAGTGTACTTTGGTCAAACTGCCTGTTCTGTTCCCCAGTCTGTCTCTGGTGAATCCTCTCATGCCCCGCACCTCTGGCTTGTACCCCAGTTCTTGTACGCATAGACAAATCTTTTTTTAAAAAAAGAACTCAAAGACAAAGAAAGGATATTAAAGGTGGCAAGGGAAGGAAAGCAGGTAACTTATAAAGGTACTCCCACAAGACTATCATCATAATTCTCAGCAGAAACTCTGTCAGTCAGGAGAGAATGGAATAACACATAAAAAAATACTCAAAGCTAAAAACTGCCAAGAAAAATATTATATACTGCAAGACACTCTTTAAGATATGGGAGAGAAATAAAGTTCTTCCCAGACAAACAAAAGCTGAAGACGTTTGCCAGCACTAGACCTCCCCTACAAGAAGCATTTATTTTTTTTTAAAGAAATTTCTTTTTTTTAATTTATTTATTCAAGCACTGGGTACAGTCAGAAGTGTGGGAGGGTGAGAGAATTCACCAGAGCCAGAGCGGGGAACAGAACATGCAGATTGACGAAATACACTGCTGAGGGGAGCAGCGGGCGCGGCAGGAGAGGTCTGCGTGCCAGGTGGGACCCTCGCCAGCGGCCACGGATCAAACCGACGCTGCAGAAGCTGTGGGCAGCTTCAGCAGCCCAGCGCTCAACCGCTGCGCCACCAGGGGAGGCCCAGCATTTATTTATTTATTTATTTATTTATTTTAAATAATAAATTTTATTTTTATATTCCCCATACAATTGCAGCCCCCCCCCATTCTGACCCCAATCCCTCCCCTCCCACCCCCGCCCCCCTAAAAGTGTCTCTGGTTCATAGTTTTTTGTTGATTTTGATTTTCACTTTCTTATAGTTATCCAGCATTTATTTTTTTTTAAGATTTATTTATTTACTGACTTTTGCATGTTGATTCTATATACTGCCACTTTACTGAACTGATTGATGAGTTGAATTAGTTTTTCTGTGGATTTTGTGGGGTTCTCTAGCAAAGACTATGCATTGGAGCAAAGAAACTTTGTTCAATAAATGGTGCTGGGAAAACTGGGTCGCTACATGCAAAAGAATGAATCTTGACCACTACCTCACACCATACACAAAAATCAACTCAAAATGGATTAAAGAACTAAACATAAGACCTGAAACCATAAAATACATAGAAGGAAATATAGGTGAAACACTACGTGATATTCACATCAAAGACATCTTTACAGACACATCACCCAGAGCAGTGATAGTGAAGGCTAAGATAAACAGCTGGGACTACATCAAATTAAAGAGCTTCTGCACAGCAAAAGAGACAATAACAAAAACAAAGAGAAACCCCACCAACTGGGAGAACATTTTTGCACCCAACACTAATGATAAAGGACTGATCACAAAAATCTGCAAAGAGCTGATGAGACTCAACAACAACAAAGAAAATAATCCAGTCAAAAAATGGGCAGAAGAGCTAAAAAGAAACTTCTCTGAAGAGGAAATGCAAATGGCCAACAGGCATATGAAAAAAATGTTCAACATCACTTGTAATCAGGGAAATGCAAATCAAAACTACCATGAGATACCATCTAACACCAGTGAGAATGGTACATATTACAAAAACTAGCAACAACAAATGTTGGCGAGGGTGTGGAGAAAAAGGAACTCTTCTGCACTGTTGGTGGGAGTGCAAACTGGTCCAACCACTATGGAGAGCTGTGTGGAGATTTCTGGACCTACTAAACATAGAGCTTCCATATGATCCAGCAATTCCACTCCTAGGTATTTACCCAAAGGACACAGAAACATCAATTCCAAAGAGCACCTGCACCCCTATGTTTATAGCATCACTGTTTACAATAGCTAAGCTTTGGAAACAACCCAAATGCCCAAAAATAGATGACTGGATCAAGAAGATGTGGTACATATACACCATGGAACATTACTCAGCATTCAAAAAAGATAAACACATGCAATTTGCAGCAACATGGATGGCGCTGGAAGGGGTCATGCTCAGCGAAATAAGCCAGAAAGAAAAAGAAAAATACCAGATGGTCTCACTCATAGCAGGAATCTAGAAAACTTAAATAAGGGACCAGGAAAATGAATAACTATAAGAAAGTGAAAATCAAAATCAACAAAAAACTATGAACCGGAGACACTCTATGGGGGGTAGGGGGCGGGAGGGGAGGGATTGGGGTCAAAATAAGGGGGTTGCAAATGTATGGGGAATATAAAAATAAAATTTATTATTAAAAAAATAAAAATAAAATAAAAAATATTTATTTATTTATGCATACAAGAACTGGGGTACAGGCCAGAGGTGCAGGGGTTGAGAGGATTCACCAGAGACAGAGTGGGGATCAGAACAGGCAGACTGACTGAAATACACTGCTGAGGGGAGCAGCAGGTGATACAGGAGAGGTCTGCTGCACCATGTGGGTAGCCCCCTGGCCGGGGATCAAACTCATGCTGCAGTGGCTGCAGATGGCTTCACAGTGCTGTGCCTAACCCCTTGCACCACCAGGGAGGCCCTACAAGAACCAGTTAAAGGAGGTCCCTTACCTACATCACAGAGGAGAAAGTCCACAAAGAATTGAACAAGGGAATATACAGATGGAACCAGAAAACTAAAGTGAAAATTGTAATAGCAAGCCCTCATATATCAACAATCACCCTTAATCTAAATAGACTGAACTCACCAATCAAAATGCACAGAGTGGCATGGCTGGTTTATCAGAAACCAAACAACCTAACTTTCTGTTGCCTCTAGGAGGCGACTGCAAAGATAATCATAGGCTCAAAGTCAATTGCTTTTTGTAAGCAATCTTACAAAAAGTTTCCCCAGAAGACAGGAGCAGCTATTCATGAACCGCATATAACAGACATCCAGCTAAAAAGGGGCAACAAGAGACTGGGGTGGTCATTATATAATAACGAAGGAAGCAATACATCAAAAGGACAAAACAATCCTCAATGTATATGCAGCAAATGCAGGAGCACCAAAATATATAAAGCTACTATTAAAAAAGAAAAAACAATAAAAATAAAAATAAAAAAAAGAGGGCCTCCCTGGTGGCACAGTTGGTTGAGCGCAGCGCTGTGAAGCTGTCCGCAGCCTCTGCAGTGCCAGTTCGATCCCCGCTGGCCTCGGAGCAACCCACATGGCAAGCAGACCTCTCCTGTCTCTTCCGCTGCTCTCCTCAGCAGTGTATTTCGTCAGTCTCCTTGTTCTGCTCCCTGCTCTCACCCTCCCGCGCATCTGGATTGTACCCTGGCTCTTGTATAAATAAAATAAATCTTTAAAAAAAAATAATAGAAATTGGTAGAAACACGATAGTAGTAGAGGATTTCAATACCCACTTACATAAATGGGCAGATCAAGCAGACACAAAATTAATAAGGAAACAATAGCCTTAAATGAGGAATTAGACCAGATGAGCTTAATAGGGATTATAGGGAACTGCACTCCCAGAAAGCTGAGAACACCTTCTTCTCAAGGGCACATGGAACATCTTAGAAGATAGCCAAATGCTGGCTCACAAAACAAAGTGGCAATAAATCAATGAACATTGAAGTCATATTAGTCATCATCATTGAAATCATGGTATCAATCTAGAAGTCAACCACAAAAAGAAAGCAGGGCAAGTCTCAGATATGGGGAGACTAAACTTAAACATGCTACTGAATGGCTATTGGGATAATGGGGAAATCAAAAAAAGAAACTAAAAGGTACCTAGAGACAAGTGAAACTGAAGACAAGCTACTAGAACCTTTGGGATGCAGCAATAGCAACAATAAGTGGGAAGTATATAGCAATACACACTCATTTAAGACTTACATAAGAAACAAGAAATCAAATGAATAATTTAGCCTCAAGGAACTAGAAAAAAAAAAGCAAATTAAGAGCAAAAGGTATTAGAAGGAAGTAAATTATAAAAATTAAAACAGAAACAAGTGAAATAGAATTCCAAAAGGTAGCACCAATGTTCGCTAAGTTTAAAAACTGGTTCTTGGGCCTCCCCTGGTGGCGCAGTGGTTGAGCGCTGGGCTGCGAAGCTGCCCACAGCCTCTGCAGCGCCGGTTCCATCCCCGGCCTCCGTGAGGGTCCCACATGGCGCACAGACCTCTCCTGCCGCCCGCTGCTCCCCTCAGCAGTGTACTTCGTTTCTTCTGCCTGTTCTGGTCCCCACTCTGGCTCTGGTGAATTCTCTCACCCTCCCGCACTTCTGGCTGTACCCAGTGCTTGTATAAACAAATAAATAAATCTTTAAAAAATAAAAAATAAAAACTGGTTCTTGATAAATTTTAAAAAAGGGCAAACCTCTAGCTCAACTCACTAAGAAAAAGGGGGGAAAATGGATGAATATAACCAGAAACACAAAAGAGAAATTGCAACAGATATCTCAGAAAGGATCATATGAGACTATCATAAACATCTTTATGCCAATGAATTGTATAAACTAGGAGAAACAGACAAATATTTAGATGTAGACAACCTGTCAAGACTGAATCAGACTGAATAGAGGAATTGCAAGCAAAGAATTGAAATAGTAATCAAAACTCTCACAAAAAGCAAAATCCCAGAACCAGATGGTTTCACTACTGTTTGTTTGTCCAAACCTTGAAAGATAACTAGTACCACTCCTTCTCAAACTCTTCCAAAATATTGCAGAAGAGGGAATTCATCCAAGCAAATTTCTGAGGCCCACATTATTCTGACACAAAAATCAGACAAGGACAGCACCAAAAAAATTAAGTAAAATTACAGATTAAAATCCCTGATGAACATCGATGCAAACACCCTCAACACAAACTTTTTTTTTAAAGATTGATTTATTTATGCATACAAAAACTGGGGTGTAGGGCAGAGGTGCGGGAGGTGAGAGGATTCACCAGAGACGGAGTGGGGAGCAGGCAGATGGAGTGGGGAGCAGGCAGACTGACTGAAATACACTGCTGAAGGGAGCAGCGGGCAAAACAGGAGAGGTCTGCTGCGCCATGTGGGTTGCTCCCTGGCAGGCTGGGGATTGAACTCATGCTGTAATGGCTGGCAGTAGCTTGACAGTGTTGTCTTTAACCCATGCGCCCCCTCGACACAATCTTAGCAAACCTAATTGAACAATATATCTGCATGGCTGGTGCAATATCTACAAATCGCCCACCAGGGTGAGGCAATGTGCCTGTCCAGAGCAGCATCAGGGGCAGACCCTGAACCATCCCAGACCATGCAAGGCCCCAACTACTGCACCCACTGTGTGTTTGCAATCGCCTGGTGATTGCCCGGAACCATGTGGGGGGGGGGTTAGGGGGATGGGGGCCCACACTCAGGGGAAGCCCAAACTACAGCAGTGCAGCCCTGAAAGCAAATAATGGAGAGAAAGAAAAATACAAATGGCAACATAAGCCCTCAGGGGAATAATGCACCACAGAGAGAACAAATCTCCAGAAGTCAACCACAGAGACATCAAAGAGTTCTTCCTATCAAATTCTGGACTCCAAATCACCATGATGAAGAAATTCTGAGCAATGGAACGATCCAAAGAAAATACAGAAAAACAGATATGCAGAAAAAAAGAAATACCTCAGAAAAGCAAATGATGGTATGAGAAACATAATGAGCAGAAGATAGAAACTGAACTGTTAAGTAAGAAAATAATGGAATTGCAGGATGTAAAAAGATTAATAGAGGAGATGAAAAATTCTGCAGAGAGCCACGGAAGATTGAATTAATGACCTCAAAGACGCAAATGGAGAAAGAACACAGACAGACAAAGAAATAGAGAAACAAAATTAACAAAAGTAAGCAACACATCGAAAATTATCTGACTCCACAAGAATGGAAATATAAGAATACTTGGTATGTCAGAAGGGGAAATGAGAGAGAAGGGAAATGAAAAAAAAAATGTATTTAAAGAACTACTGGCAGAAAACTTCCCAATGCAGAAAAGAGATTAAACATAGAAATACAAGAAACTGGAAGAAAATCAAGCCACCTAAATACAATGAAAACTACAGTAAGGCTTATAGTAGTAAAACTTCCAAGAGTTCAAGACAAAGAAGGAACAATGAAGCTGAAAAGAGGGAAGAAGCAGATAACCTATAAAGGAATCCTGATTGAACTAGCATCAAGTTTCTCTGAAGAAATGCTACAGGCAAGAAGAGAACGGAAGGATATAATTGAAATATTCCAAGATAAAAGCTGCCAGTGAAGAATATTCTATCCTACAAAGCTCTCCTTCAGATATGAGGGAGAAATAAAGCCCTTCCCAGGCAAACAGAATCTTAAGGTGTTTGCAACCACTAGAACCTCCTCCAAGAACTATGAAAAGGGGCTCCAATACCTAAACCAAAGAGAGGTTTGTTTTGATTCAACACAAAGAAATGAACAAGGAAATAAATAGAAGCACAAAATCATGGACAAAATGGTAGTGACAGACTTTCATGTAGCAATAATCACTCTAAATGTAAATGGACTGAAATCACCAATCAACAGATACCGAGTATCTAGTTAAATTAGAAAACAGAATCCAAGCTTCTGCAGTATGTAGGAAACATATCTACATTCCAAGGATATACATAGGCTGAATGTAATGGATGGGGAAACAATCCTACAAACATTTGGGACCTGTACTTACATCAAATAAAATAGAATTCCAGCTTAAAAAGGTAACAAGTGATGGGGAAGGACACTTTGTAATGACTAAGGGAACAACGCATCAGGAGAACATAACACTCATCAATATATTCTCACCAAATGAATGTATACCAAAATACACTAGGCGATTATTATCAACTCTGAAAACACACATTGGAGAAAATATATGGGTGGTTGGAGACTTCAACTTCCCATTCTCACCAATGGATCGATCAAGTACACAAAATAAATAGGGACAAAATTTACCTTAAGCAAAGAATTAAACCAAGTGTGTCTAATAGACATTTACAAGGCACTGTTTCCCTCCCCTCCCCCACCCTGCCAGAAACCGAATACAATTTTTTTTTTCTGTAATGCACGTAGATCATTCTCCAGGGTTGCCCACACATGGGTCATAAGACAAATATCAACTAGTCCATGAAGTGTGAAATCATACCAGGCATCTTCTCTGACCATAAAGGTATTGAACTAGAACTCAACTACAAACAAACAAACAAACAAAAACAAAAACAGGGAAACCCTCTAATATGTGGAGAATGAAAAACGCACTACTGAGAGACCACTGGATCAATGAGAAAATCAAAGAAGAAATTGAAAAAAAAAAAAAGTAAGAAGTAAGGACATAGTGATAAAGGCACACATCAAGAAACAAGAAAGTGCCCCAATAAACAACCTGGTCTCTCATCTTTAGGAATTAGGAAAAGAACAACAAAAATACTCAGATGCCCATGAAAGGAAGGAAATGATAAAAATCAGAGCACAAATAATGAAATAGAAACTTAGAAAACAGACAACCCACAATATCAACATAACCAAAAGCTGGTTCTTTGAAAAGTCAACAAAATAGACAGACCTCTAGCAGGGCACACCAAGAAAATGTCGGAGAAATCGCCCATAAACAGGATCAAAAACAAAAGAGAAGTTGCGACAAACACTGTAGAAACCCAGACTGTGCAAAAAGATTACTAAGAATTTTTTTCACTAAGAATATTTTACTAAGAATCTAGGAGAGTTGGAAAAATTTTTAGACTTATACACTCATCCAAAGCGGAATTGAGAAGAAATAGAACACCTGAACAAACCAATTACAAGCAGGCGATTGAAAACAGTAACCAAAACTCTTCCCCCAAACCAAAAGTCCAGGACCAGATGGCTTCACGAGTAAATGCTACCAAACTTTCAAAGATGAACTAATACCTAACCTGATCAAAGGCAAAAACAATAAAAAATAAAAAAATAAGGAAAGAATACTTGAACCCTTCCAAACACATAGTATGAGTCCAAACCACTTTGATACTAACACCAAAAAAAAAAAAAAAAAAACACAAAATACAACACACACGCAAAAACTACAGACCAATCTCGCTAATGAACACAGATGCATAGCCTACAATATAACCTTAGCAAGCCAAATCCAACAACGGTATAAAGGATCATCATGACTATGTGGAATTTATACCAGAGTCACAAGGATGGTTCAACATCCAAAAATCAATCAATGTAATTCAACATATGAACAAAATGGAAGATTAAAACCATATGATCATATCAAAAAACCCTTGAAAAACTGGGGAGAAATGGAACATGTCTTAACATAATAAAAGCTATACATGGCAAACCCACAGCTAACATCATTTCCTATGGTGAAAAACTGAAAGCCTTTCAACTAAGATCTGGTATAAGACAAAAAATGTCCACTCTCACAAATACTGTTCAACATAGTATTAGAAGTCCTAGCTAGAGCAAAATAGGCAAGAGAAACCTACAAAACGCATCCCAATGGGTGAAGTAAAGCTATCATTATTGGCAGATGATATGATGATATACATAGAGAACCTTTTAAAGACTCCACGGAAAAATGCATTGAAACAATAAGCTGGTTCAGCAAAGTGGCAGGTTAAAATATCAATACATTAAACTCAGATACCTTCCTGTATACAAACAATGAGCTAGAAGAGCAAGAAATTATGAAAACCACCCCATTTATAATTAAACCAAAAAAAATTTAATTGCCTAGGAGTAAACCTAACAAAGGAGATGAAGGACTTATCCAAGGAAATATCTAAAACATTGTTAAAGACATATAAGACACAAAAATTTGGAACGATGTTCTCTGCTCATGGATCGGAAGAATCTACATTGTTAAAACGGCCATCCTACTCAAAGCAATTGAAGTGTTCAATGAAATCCAAATGAAAATACCAATGGCTTTCTTCAAAGAAATGGAAGAGATATTACTGAATTTTATAGGGAACTACAAAAGACCCTACATAACCAAAACTCTCATGACAAAAAAAAAAAAAGGTGGAGGGGGGAGATTAAAAAGGCACCATCACACATCCAGGCTTCAAACTATACTATAAAGCCATAATAATAAAAACAACGTGATACTGGAGCAAAACAGACACACAGACCAATGGAACACCATTGAGGGCCTAGAAAGAAACCTACAGGTATATGGAAAACTCATTCATAACAAAGAAATTAAGAACATACATTGGAACAACAGTGTTGGGAAAATCAGACAGCCTCATGCAAAGGAATAAAACCAGACTACTATCTCACACCATACACAAAAATCAGCTCAAAGTGCATGTAAGTCTTGGATGTAAGAGCTGAAACCAAGTAAATAAAGCAATAAAATACATTCAGGACAGCATAGTTAAATTATAAGTTTCAGAGATATCTTCGTGGATTTGTCGCCAGCAGCATGGAACACAAAGGTGAATATAATTAAGTAGCACTACATCAAAGTAAAAAGTTTCTTCGCAGTGAAAGAGACCATACCAAAAACGAAGAGACGCCACATTGAACGAGACGAAGTATTTTCACACCATGCATTTCACACAGGTGTGATAACCAACAACTACAAAGAACTCCTACAATTCAACTCAAAGAAAGCAAATAACCTAATCAAAAAATGGACAGAGGAGCTAAATAGGCACTGCTCCAAAGAAGACACACAGAGGGCCCACAGGCACAGGGAAAAAAAAAAAAAGTTCATTACCTCTTATCATCAGGGAAATTCAAATAAAAAGCACAAAGAGATACCACCACACACCAGTGAGAATGGCCTACATCAAAAGGACCAAGAACCACAAGTAATGGCGATGACATGGAGAAAAAGTTACCCTATTAAATTGTTAATGGGAATGTAGACTGGTCCAGCCCCTATAGAAAGCAGAATGGATGTTTTTCACGGGGCTGAAAATGGATGTGCCATATAACCCAGCAATTCCAATGCTAGCTATCCACCATCAAAACACAAAAATACTAATTCAAAAGGAAACCTGCATTTCTATGTTCATTGCAACAGTATTGGTAATAGGAAAGTTACGGAAGCAAACTGAGAGCTCCAAAACAGATGAGTATATCAACAAGTGGTATATTTACAGAATGGAATACTACTCAATGATCAAAAAGGGACAAGCTCATGCCATTTACAGCTACATGGATGGAAGTGGAAGGGAGTATGCCAAGTGAAATAAGCCAGAAAGAGAAAGATAAATGCCAGATGGCATTTAGAGAAACCAAACAAAGGGTCAAACAAAAACAAAGTATAAAACCAATCCTTTATATACTGAACATGGGTGAGGCTTTCTCTCGAGCATTCAGAGTGAGAAGGGGCACTTCTCCTAAGTATCCACCTGTATAAGGTCGGACCTCCAGCCTGCCACTCACCTGGACAACCTGAGATGAACAATTATATGGAGACAAGTTCAACGACCTAGATGAAATGGACAAATTCTTAGAATTATACAACCACACAAGGCTGAAAAAAGAAGAAATAGAGAACACACCAATTAGAGAACACACCAGTTACCAGCAAGGAAATTCAAACAGTAATCAAAACTCTCTCAATAAATAAAAGCCCAGAACCAGATGGATTCACCAGTGAGCTCTATCAAATGGTCAAAGACAAACTAATACCTATCCTGCTAAAACCATTTCAAAAAAATTGAGAAAGAAGGACTACACCAAATACATTTTATGAGGTCAGCGTCATACTAATGCCAAAATCAAACAAAGACAACAGACAAAATGAAAACTACAGGGCAATCTCTTAATGAACACAGATACTAAAATCCCAATAAAATTGTAGCAAACTGAATCCAACAATGCATCAAAAGGATCATATATCATGACCAAGTGGGATTAATTCCTGGGACACAAATATGGTTCAACATCTGAAAATCAATTAACATAATTCACCACACCAACAACAAGAAAAATAAAAACCACACGATCATATCAACAGATGCTGTGAAAACATTTGAAGTTCCACATACGTTTATGATGAAATACTCAGGATAAAAGGAAACATATCTTAACATAGTAAAAGCCATATATGACAAACTCACAGCTAACATCATTCTCAAGATGAAAAAATTAAAGCCTCGCCACTTGGATCTGGGACAATTCAAGGATGTCCACTCTCACCACCGCTATTCAATTTAATACCGGAAGTCCTGGATAGAGCAATTAGGCAGGAGAAAGACATAAAAGGAATACAAATTGGGAAAGAAGAAATAAAGCTATCATTATTTGCAGATGACATGATAAAATATAGAGAGAACCCTAAAAAAATGCACAGAAAATAAATTACAAACCAGTCAAGTTAAGTGGCAGGCCACAAAATCAACATACAAAAATCAGCAGCATTCCAATATGCAAACAATAAGCATGAAGAGGAAGACAATTTAAAAAATCCCATTTACAATTGAACAAAAATAGTTTTTTTTAAAGATTTATTTTTATTTACTTATACAAGAACCGGTGTACAGACCAGATGCACAGGAGGGTGAGAGGATTCACCAGAGACTGAGCGGGGAACAGAACTGGCAGACTGAGGAAATATACCGCTGAGGGGAGCAGCGGGCGAGACAGGAGAGGTCTGCCTTGCCATGCGGCACCCTCGCCTGCCGGCCGGGATCAAACCCGAGCTGCAGAGGCTGTGGACAGCTTCACAGCGCTGCGCTCAACCACCTGCGCCACCAGGGGAGGCCCCCCAAAATAGTTTAATATGTGGCAATAAACCTAAGAAAGGAGGTGAAAAACCTACACAAGGAAAATAATAAAACATGGTTAAAAGAAATAGAATAAAGCACAAGGAAATGAATTGTGGATTGGAAGAATCAACATTATAAAAATGGCCATCCTACCCAAAGTGTTTCACAAATTCAATGCAATTCCAATAAAAATCTCAATGCCATTCTTGAAGGAAATGGAACAAATGCTGAAATTCATATGGAATCACACACACACACACACACACACACACACATGCACGCACGCATGCATGCACACATGCAGGCACGCACACAAAACAAATAACCAGAGCCAGAACTCTCCTGAATAAGAAGGGAAAGAATGAGAATATTACACTCCCAGTCTTCAAACTACATTACAAAGCCATAATAATAAAAACGGCATGGTGCTGGATTGACAACAGACACAGAGACCAATGAAATTGAATTGAAAGCCCAGGAATAAAACCAACCATACATGGTCAACTCATTTATGACAAAGGAGCGACAGGAACAGCAACCAGAACAGAAAGTTCTCTTCAATAAGTGGTGTTGGGAAAACTGGACTGCCACATGCAAAAGAATGAAACTAGACTATCTCACACTGTACACAAAAATCAACTCTGAATGGGTAAAGGACTTGGATGTAAGACATGAAGCCATCAAACGTATAGAAGAAAACATAGGCAAAACTCTCCATGACATGAATTTCAGAAACAAGTTTGAGGACTTTACTCCAGAAGCAAGGAAAACAAAGGCGAATATAAACATCAAACTTAAATGCTTCTGTACAGCAAAAGAGACAGCAACCTAAATGAAGAGACACCCACTGAATGGGAGAAAATGACACACCATCCATCTGATGAGGGAATGATATCAAAGATCCACAAAGAGCTCACACAACTCAACAAAAACACAGCAAGCAACCCAATCAAAAAATGGTCAGAAGAGATAAATAGACAATTCTCCAAAGAATACATGCAAATGGCCAACAGGCATATGGAAAAAAAAAAGTTCAACATCACTTATTATCAGGGAAATGCAAATCAAAACCACAATGAGATAGCACTCCACACCAGTGAGAATGGCCCAGATTAAAAATGGAAGGAAGGGAGGCATGGAGGGAGGAAAGAAGAAAAAAGTGTGGGGTGAGGATGTGGTCAAAAAGGAACCCTCTTTTGATGCTAATGTAAGCTGCTCCAGCCCCTATGGAAAACTGTGTGGAGGCTCCTCAAAACAATAAAAATGGATCTACCATATGACCTCGGGATTCCACTCCTAGGAATCTACCCAGAGGACACAAAAACACTAATTTGAAAGGATAACTGCACTCCTGTGATTACTGCAATCCTATTTACAAAAGCCAGAAATATGGAAACAACCTAAAACAGATGAATGGATCAAGAAGATGTGGTATATGGACACTACTCAGCAATCAAAACAGATAAGCTCATGCCATTTGCAGCAATGTGGACGGAGCTGAAAGGGATTATGGTAGCTGAAATAAGTCAGAAGGATAAAAAAAAAAAGTATCAGATGGTGTCATTTACATGCAGAATATTGACAAAACAATCAAGGGTTAGGAAAAAAGCCCAAAGTTGCAAGCTAGCCATGGATCTCGGCATAGAGGAAGGGAGAGGGAAAAGAAAGGGTCAAACAAGGGAGGGAAGAGTGCAAAGGAGTATATTGATAGATCATGGGTTCTAGGTTGGTGGGAGAAATAAAGAACTACACCTGAGTGGAGAAATCAAATACTGTCCAAAAATTTAATAGTGATGTAAGAAAATAAAAAGTACTTCAAAAAATAAAAAATAAAATAAAACTGACAAGGGATCTGAGACATACAGGAAGGGAGAGGGAGAGGTAAATAAAGGAGGTAGTATCAGAACCTGGATGGTGGAGAGACCAGAAAGGACTATGGTGGATGACTACGGTTGCTTTTGGTGGTGGCAGAACTTTGATGTGCACACATAAGGTAGCAATGCTATTTTGTCAAAATATTAACAAGGATGTAAAATGAAGGAAGGGAGGGAGGGAGGGAGGGAGGGAGGGAGGGAGAGAGGGGAGAGGGAGAGAGGGAGAGAGGGAGAGAGAGGAGAGAGAGAGAGAGAGAGAGAGAGAGAGAGAGAGAGAGAGAGAGAGAGAGAGAGAGAGAAAGAGAGAAAGAGAGAAAGAGAGAAAGAGAGAAAGAGAGAAAGAGAGAAAGAGAGAAAGAGAGAAAGAGAGAAAGAGAGAAAGAGAGAAAGAGAGAAAGAGAGAAAGAGAGAAAGAGAGAAAGAGAGAAAGAGAGAAAAGAGAGAAAGAGAGAAAGAGAGAAAGGGAGAAAAGAGAAAGAGAGAAAGAGAGAAAGAGAGAAAGAGAGAAAGAGAGAAAGAGAGAAAGAGAGAAAGAGAGAAAGAGAGAAAGAGAGAAAGAGAGAAAGAGAGAAAGAGAGAAAGAGAAGAAAGAAAGAAGAAAGGAAAAAAGAAAGAAAGAAAGAAAGAAAGAAAAGAAAGAAAGAAAGAAAGAAGAAAGAAAGAAAGAAAGAAAGAAAATCAATGTAAAAAAATCCTTGAAGCTGACCATTGATCTGTGGCCTGGGTGGGATGGTCTGGTTAGAATGGACTAGTAGGACAGCACAATGGACTATGGTTGCTCAGATAGTGGGATTGATAAGGTGTCTACGTGAGTGTGTGTGTGTGTGTGTAGGGGGGATCCTACACTGTTAAAAACTCTAGCAAAGGTTTAAAAGTGTGGTACTTCTATTTAAAAAAATCTGTAAATCAGTTTCATTCACATTGTCAAAGAAGAGAAAAAAGACATAAAATATAAACCAATGCAGAGAAAGCATTGTACAAGATTCAACATATGTTTATGATAGGAATACTCAAAAATGGGAACAGGGATGAATCAACGTGGTGGCGAAGAAACACTGCGAGTAAGATTCCCATTAAAATAAAAGTTAATAGGGAGGAAAAGCGGCAGGTCCTATTGAGAACTGGGACATGGAAGATAAACGGGCAACTCCAGCAAACTACCCCAAGAAGAAAGTTGCCTTAAAAAAGGACTAGAAGGGAGGAAATCTCACAACCCTGCTAGCCTCCCCCACCCACAAAGACGGCACTCTCCGACCAACGAAAGGAGGAAAAAAACAAACAAAAAAAGAAAAAACTAAAACAACCAACAAGAACAAACTATGCATCAAGCAGGACTATGAGTGGAAAGGAACTATTACAGCCAACACACCCCGTGAACTGGAGCTGTGGAGAACGCTGCAGGATTTGCCGCGGAGGTGCGCGAACTACTCTAAGCGCCATTAGAGAAAAACAAGACTCCCAGAGACCTACGAACAACCCC